>NW_024404431.1:0-334679 GCF_905171775.1 Rana temporaria | reverse complement strand
ATATCTCCCCTATACGTGTATCCTGTGTTGTTAATAATATATTCATAATTATGCAAATGATAATGGCTGCTATATTTATGCAAAAAAGGTGGCGACCGAAATGGCAGGATATAAAATCTGTCATGTTACCCCTGTCATTGATTAATAAGGCGAGAATGCTTCCAATTGTTGAATAGCATACATTTACGTCATATATCCATAAGGCTGTCAACAGAAGTATTACAATATACTTTGTTCTTCATCTTGCAGAAGTTCCTGGAAACAGGATACGATGAGCTGCGGAGGCAGCCAGAGAAAAGGGCTGTGGTCAGCGCCCTAATCGCTGACTTTGGCATCCAACACGACCACAAGGCGATTGTGAAGAAGTGGTCTGACCTGAAGAGGCGCCAAATGGATCAGGTCAGACGTCTTCGGGCTAAATATCATCCAGGTAAGTTATTGTTGACAGTTATGTTTTTTTTTTCAAAAGTGTATTTTGTGCGTGAACTCGAAAGAGAGAGGAGCCGGCCTGCAGGAGTTGGGAGGCCTCCCCCAGAGGCAATCTGCCACCTTTCTCCATGCCCCGGTTGGCAATGGCGGGTGTGAGGGGGTCCTCCCAAACCAACCTCGCATAGCACACCCACCAGGGGCGGGGCTGAGACCACCAAACTCAATTCACATGTAGCCGAGAGCGGGATCCGAACCCCTAGCTGCAGAGGTGAATCACTTGTCAGCGCAGTGGCAATCGCGTGGAGCCACCACAGCTCCTTTGGTGACAGTTATGTAAGGTCATATGTAATTCATGTAAGGTCAGATGTTGTTAACCAAGATGCCATGTTGTGCTAACATATATCACCACCAGCCAAGGTATTCATAGTACTGTTGAAAAAAGACATGGGACAGCAGACAGGAACACAAAAGTTATGTGTGAACATACTTTTCCCATTGCTTTGCATGGGACTTTAAAGAAAAACCCCGACCATGGCAAATGGGGGTGGGTAAGGTTTAAACCACCTATCCTATGTTTGTGGCTGACATATAAGTAACCTGTGTGCCAAGTTTCATATAAATATCTTTAGCCGTTTGTACGTGATGCTGGAACATACATACATACATACATACATACATTTAAGCACACACACGTTGAGTTTTATATATATAGATTACCACTAAATTCCTGTGTTAGGAGTGGGGTTGTTATAGTAATCCCGTGTGCTCCATCAGGCCCTTTTTTTAACATGAGATCGTCTGAACAAAACAAAGGAGACAAAAACAGCTCATTTTAACATGGTGGCATCCCAGCTCACGCTCAGTCCCCTGTAGTGCCCACAAGACCCTTTAATATAAACATTGTCCCATTGGTTAACTGTCTATATAATCAATTTGTATTCATATACAATACAGCAGAGTACACAGAATTTGCATACGTCATTAGAAAACATTTTTTATAATATATGAACATTGTGTTATTATAGGAGCTCCGCTACCAGTTGTGCGCGCCAAGCGCAGAAGGCGCCAGGCCGATGAGGAGGAGGAGGAGGAGCATGCGGCAGAGGAGATGCGGGCAGAGGAGGAGATGGATGAGGAGGAGCAGCCAGGGCCCTCCCACTCCCAACCCCAGCTCCTGTTGAGGAGCAAGCTGAGGAGCTTCCCCCCCCCCACCACCCCCACCTCTCAAGCAGAAGAGCAGGAGGAAGAGAGCGGTCCTGTGTGCCTCGTTCAGGAAGGTAAATATGTGCACAATGATTAATAACATTTCAACAATAAAATGTAGATATAAAAATGGACAACATATAAAGCGCAACCTGTCAGATTGTAGAACCATAATATGGTATTGATGCTAGAAGTATACAGGTAGTGCATAATTATTAGGGCAAGTTCTATTTTTGAGGATTCATTTTATTATTGAACAACAACCATGTTCTCAATGAACCCCAAAAACTCATTAATATCAAAGCTGAATATTTTGGAAGTAGTTTTTAGTTTGTTTTTAGTGTTAGTTATTTTCGGGGGATATCTGTGTGTGCAGGTGACTACTATTACTGTGCAGAATTATTAGGCAACTTAACCAAAAAATAAATAGATACCCATTTCAATGATTTATTTTTAACAGTGAAACCAATATAAACATCTCAACATTCACAAATACACATTTCTGACATTTAAAAAACAAAACAAAAACAAATCAGTGACCAATATAGCCACCTTTCATTGCAAGGACACTCAAAAGCCTGACATCCATGGATTCTGTCAGTGTTTTGATCTGTTCACCATCACATTGCGTGCAGCACCAACCACAGCCTCCCAGACACAGTTCAGAGAGGTGTACTGTTTTCCCTCCTTGTAAATCCCACATTGATTATGGACCACAGGTTCTCAATGGGGTTCAGATCAGGTGACAAGGAGGCCATGTCATTACTTTTTTTTATTTAATACCCTTTCTTGCCAGCCACGCTGTGGAGTACTTTGACACGTGTGATGAGCATTGTCCTGCATGAAAATCATGTTTTTCTTGAAGATGGTGACTTTTCTGTACCACTGCTTGAAGAAGGTCTCTTCCATAATCTGGCAGTAGGACTGGGAGTTGAGCTTGACTCCATCCTCAATCCGAAAAGGCCCCACAAGCTCATCTTTGATGATACCAGCCCAAACCAGTACTCCACCACCACCTTGCTGGCGTCTGAGTCGGACTGGAGCTCCCCTGCCCTTTACAATCCAGCCACAGGCCTCTTCCATCTGGCCCATCAAGACTCACTCTCATTTCAGCAGTCCATAAAACCTTACAAAAATCTTTCTTGAGATATTTATTGGCCCAGTCTTGACGTTGCAGCTTGTGTGTCTTGTTCAGTGGTCGTCGTCTTTCAGCCTTTATTACCTTGGCCATGTCTCTGGGTATTGAACACCTTGTGCTTTTGGGCACCCCCGTGATGTGCAGCTCTGAATATGGCCAATCTGTGGCAAGTGGCATCTTGGCAGCTGCCACACTTAACTTTTTCTCAGTTCATGGGCAGTTATTTTGCACTTTGTTTTTCCACACGCTTCTTTTGTTTGATGATCACGCTTCAGAAGCTTTGCAATTTTAAGAGTGCTGCATCCCTCTGCTAGATATCTCTCTATTTTGGACTTTTCAGAGTCTGTCAAATCCTTCTTTTGGCCCATTTTGCCAAAGAAAAGGAAATTGACTAATAATTATGCACACCTGATATAGAGTGTTGATGTCATTAGACCACACACCTTCTCATTACAGAGATGTACATTACCTAATATGCCTAATCTGTAGTAGGCTTTCGAGCCTATACAGCTTGGAGTAAGACAACATGCATAAAGAGGATGATGTGGTCCAAATACTCATTTGCCTAATAATTCTGCACCCGGGATGTGTTAGACACATAACAAGTGTATACACATGATAATGATTGATTAATAAGCAAAAAAAATATTTTATTTATTTGGTAACGTTCTTTGAAATCCAAATGTTTTTTTATTATATCCTAAAAGCATCAAGAGATCTGAGAAGGCAGAACAGACTCATCGAAAAGACCCACCAGAGGATCCTGCAAAACCAGCGGAAGATGAGCTACCTAACCCAACAAAATGCTCTGCTAGAGCAGCAGCTATCGGATCATATTGCGGAACTGCACGCATTCAGAAACGCATTGATAGTTATATTGAATTTATTTTTGATATTAAAAAAATCTTATTTTTTGGAAATGTTTCATTTCTTTTTGAGATAGAGTTGTAGGTTTTTCAACACATCTAACTTCACATCAACAAATCAACAATCAACACATTTAACTTCATAATAAGCAAAACATTTTATACTATTATTTTATTTAACAGTAACCTAGGACAAACTAAAGCACAAGACACAGACACGACGAACACAAAATAAACTGTTGAAAAATGAACATAACAAAAGCAACAATATATATATACTATACAAGAGAGAGAGAGGGAGAGCAAGAAAGAGAGAGAATGCAGATGAGCTCTTTGCAGACAGCCCAATGGTTGCAGTATAAATGCCGCAAAACAGGGTTTAACATAAGGTTCATTGTTATAGTTACACTTGCTGTTTAGATCCGGTCTGGTAACTTGTAGCGGAGGCTGTTGGTGGATCCGCTCTGCCAGAGAGGTCATGAAGCTTTACTCAGCATGGAGGCAGCAGCAGGAGTATTAAAATATAATCTAACTAGACAATGCATTTCCTGAGGAAAATGCGAGTGGGAATGCTGAATAGCTTAATTGGTGAGCCCCTTGCAAAGACATTCACCATAACCACTACACTATCTTTAGGACACACAGCTTCTTTCTCTATCTGAAAAGTATAGAGTATGCTGACTTCCTGGTCGCCCTCCCCCTCAATAGGTTTCCCCTCCCCCCAGGTCATGTGAGGAGGAATATTGCACTGTGGTCAGGAAAGTGATTTATAGAAAGAAATAACATTACAAACGCTTTTAATTCACAGATCAATACATGATTTAAGCCTCCAAAACAAAGCTTAATAAATCCTCAAACGTACATGCAATTGATCAACGACTACACCGTTTGAAATACACGGCCCTTGTAAACGCATCGATATGAAATTTATGTAGATAAACTTAAAAAATGTGGCCATGTCTGCGATTTAGAAAAGAGCGTCTTTGTGAGTTCTGCAGCAACATTTTTTAGATAATTTAACATGAGAGTCTATGAGACATAATTTCTGGCTGTTGCTCCAATAACTAAAACTAAAATACGTATCGCTAGAATTGATCACATTGCCATAAACCAGACAAGCATAAGCTACGTTTTGATATAAAAATTGTGTATGAAAAGTAGATCTTGTGGGCGTGAGACCAATTTGTTTCCCCTTTTTGTAAAGATATTTTTTAATTACAAAGATCTCCAATGTTAAGGTCACATGACAGACTCTAAATCCCCTCCATAGGATTACATTATAACCGATTGCATTTTTGTGAAAAATTCGCAAACGTAAATTGCGTTTTCACCAAAAAATTGTAACGATAACGATCTGAAAAGTCATAGCCGGATAGCTAAATATTTTATGACCGCTTTTAAAGTTTTTGCAGTGTCTGTAAGTGAAAGTATGAAGTAGCTGAAACTTTTGGCAGGGCATGTGAATTCAAAGGGGAGAAAAGGATGTTCTCATTGACTTCAATGTTAAAAAAAGGGTCTAAAAGCTTAAAATTTATAAAAGTGTAAAAAGTAGAAAAAAACTTGAAGAAGTCCCATCATTAGCTGAACGAGACAAACATTTTTACAGTTGAATGGTCTCAATAGCTGAAAGTATGCCGAAGTTACGCAGAACCAAAAAACGTAAGGAATAATAAGATTACTAAATTTACGTATATCAATACTGGGAAATGTTTATTAAAGCATTCACACTAATTAAGATTAATAACATTTCCGGGTATCCATACTGGGAATGCTTATTAAAGCATTCCCACTAAGTATCACACAGGCATGATTTACAAGCAGTAGTGGTAATAGTAATAGATAGCATAAAAACACTTGGGGAATACTTTACAGCATCAGTAGTGGTCATAGTAGTCAATAGTGTACCAAAAAATTGGGACACAGGTGTCTTGACTGAGCTGTAATAGTAGTAGTAGACATTGACAATACAGTGTCAAATCACTCGGGCAAGAGGTGCCATGATGAACAGCAGTCTTAATAAGAGTATATAGGGTGTGAAATAACTGCTGACATAGGTGTCTTGACTGGGCAGCAGAAGCAGCAGTAGTAGTATTAACAGTAGTAGTTGATACAGAGTCATATCACATGGGCAGGAGGTGCCATGATGAACAGCAGTAGGAATAGGAGTATATAGAGTGTGAAATAACTGCTGACATAGGTGTATTGACTGGGCGGCAGCAGCAGCAGAAGCAGCAGTAGTAGTATTAACAGTAGTAGTTGATACAGAGTCATATCACATGGGCAGGAGGTGCCATGATGAACAGCAGTAGGAATAGGAGTATATAGAGTGTGAAATAACTGCTGACATTAGGTGTATTGACTGGGCTGCAGCAAGCAGCAGAAGCAGCAGTAGTAGTATTAACAGTAGTAGTTGATACAGAGTCATATCACATGGGCAGGAGGTGCCATGATGAACAGCAGTCTTAATAAGAGTATATAGAGTGTGAAATAACTGCTGACACAGGTGTATTGACTGGGCGGCAGCAGCAGCAGAAGCAGCAGTAGTAGTATTAACAGTAGTAGTTGACACAGAGTCATATCACTTGGGCAGGAGTTGCCATGATGTACAGCAGTCTTATAAGAGTGTATAGAGTGTGAAATAACTGCTGACATAGGTGTATTGACTGGGCGGCAGCAGAAGCAGCAGTAGTAGTATTAACAGTAGTAGTTGATACAGAGTCATATCACATGGGCAGGAGGTGCCATGATGAACAGCAGTCTTAATAAGAGTATATAGAGTGTGAAATAACTGCTGACATAGGTGTATTGACTGGGCGGCAGCAGCAGCAGAAGCAGCAGTAGTAGTATTAACAGTAGTAGTTGACACAGAGTCATATCACTTGGGCAGGAGTTTGCCATGATGTACAGCAGTCTTAATAAGAGTGTATAGAGTGTGAAATAACTGCTGACATAGGTGTATTGACTGGGCGGCAGCAGCAGCAGAAGCAGCAGTAGTAGTATTAACAGTAGTAGTTGACACAGAGTCATATCACTTGGGCAGGAGTTGCCATGATGTACAGCAGTCTTAATAAGAGTATATAGAGTGTGAAATAACTGCTGACATAGGTGTATTGACTGGGCGGCTGCAGCAGCAGAAGCAGCAGTAGTAGTATTAACAGTAGTAGTTGACACAGAGTCATATCACTTGGGCAGGAGTTGCCATGATGTACAGCAGTCTTAATAAGAGTATATAGAGTGTGAAATAACTGCTGACATAGGTGTATTGACTGGGCGGCAGCAGCAGCAGAAGCAGCAGTAGTAGTATTAACAGTAGTAGTTGATACAGAGTCATATCACTTGGGCAGGAGTTGCCATGATGTACAGCAGTCTTAATAAGAGTGTATAGAGTGTGAAATAACTGCTGACATAGGTGTATTGACTGGGCGGCAGCAGCAGCAGAAGCAGCAGTAGTAGTATTAACAGTAGTAGTTGACACAGAGTCATATCACTTGGGCAGGAGTTGCCATGATGTACAGCAGTCTTAATAAGAGTATATAGAGTGTGAAATAACTGCTGACATAGGTGTATTGACTGGGCGGCAGCAGCAGCAGAAGCAGCAGTAGTAGTATTAACAGTAGTAGTTGATACAGAGTCATATCACATGGGCAGGAGGTGCCATGATGAACAGCAGTCTTAATAAGAGTATATAGAGTGTGAAATAACTGCTGACATAGGTGTATTGACTGGGCGGCAGCAGCAGCAGAAGCAGCAGTAGTAGTATTAACAGTAGTAGTTGACACAGAGTCATATCACTTGGGCAGGAGTTGCCATGATGTACAGCAGTCTTAATAAGAGTGTATAGAGTGTGAAATAACTGCTGACATAGGTGTATTGACTGGGCGGCAGCAGAAGCAGCAGTAGTAGTATTAACAGTAGTAGTTGACACAGAGTCATATCACTTGGGCAGGAGTTGCCATGATGTACAGCAGTCTTAATAAGAGTATATAGGGTGTGAAATAACTGCTGACATAGGTGTCTTGACTGATCCAGAGGAGTCATGGGAGAAAATCATGTGGTCAGATGAGACCATAATATAACTTTTTGATCATAATTTCACTAACCGTGTTCGGAGGAAGAATAATGATGAGTACCATGCCAAGAACGCCATCCCTAATGTGAAGCATGGGGGTGGTATCATCTTTTTTTTTGGTGGTGTTTTTCTGCACATGGGACAGGGTGACTGCACTGTATTAAGGAGAGGATGACCGTGGCCATGTATTGCGAGATTTTGGGCAACAACCTCCTTCCCTGAGTTAGAGCTTTGAAGATGGGTCGAGGCTGGGTCTTCCAACATGACAATGACCCAAAGCACACAGCCAGGATAACCAAGGATTGGCTCTGTAAGGAGCATATCAAGGTTCTGGCGTGGCCTAGCCAGTCTCCAGACATAAACCCAATAGAGAATCTTTGGAGGGAGCTCAAACTCCGTGTTTCTCAGCGAGAGCCCAGAAACCTGACTGATGTAGAGAAGATCTGTGTGGAGGAGTGGGCCAAAATCCCTCCTCCAGTGTGTGCAAAGCTGGTGTAAAACTACAAGAAAGGTTTGACCGCTGTAATTGCAAAGAAAGCCTACTGTACCAAATATTAACATTGATTTTCTCAGGTGTTAAAATAGTTATATTCAGCACTGTAAATACATCAGGTCCGGGGCTCCATCAGGGAATGCATGACAAGGGACCCTTCAGCGTCCTGAACCGACGACGGGTGCCAGAAAGTCACCGCCGATCCAGGACTCATTCATCTTTATGAATGTGAGTCTGTCCACGGAGTCTGTGGACAGACGGGTCCTCTTGTCCGTGACCACCCCACCTGCCGCACTGAATGTCCGCTCAGATAGTACGCTGGAGGGGGGGCAAGACAATAACTCCAGCGCATACTGAGCGAGCTCGCGGCAGGTGTCCAATCTGGCAACCAGTACTCCATGGGGTCGTCGGTGCTCATACTGTCAGAAGCACCGACGGACGCCATGTAGTCTGCCACCATGTGGGCCAGCCGCTGGTGGTGACTGCTGCTGCTGCTGGTGCTGGTACTGGGTCGCTCGGTTTGGAAGAACATCCTCATCTCTTCCATTAGGTCCCCTGCTCGGCTGCTGCTGGGTGCAGCCACCTGCTGGGTGAGATGAGGGGGGACAACTGGAGGCCGGGGAGTTGCCTGCTCCAACCGTCTGACAATGCCTGCCTGCAGTTCCTCCATCCGGTGCTGCCTCCGGCTGGCTGGGATGAACTGCTCCAGTTTCCCCTTGCACCTGGGATCCAAAAGGGTGGCCATCCAGAAATCATCCCTCGCCTTGATGGTCTTAACCCGGGGGTCCCTCCTGAGGCATCTCAGCATGTGGGCAGCCATGGGGAAGAGCACAGCCCGCTGTGACTCCTCAATGCTGGCCAGGTGAATGAGGTGCGACTCTTCATCCCTGAGGTGCTGCTGGTCAAACTCAGAGATGCCCAACCCCCGGACTATCGGTGCCCCCAACACCGGCTCTCCCTCCTGACCAGGCCCTGACTCCGGGACGACACCAGCAACCACCTCCTCCTCATCATCATCATCCTCCTCCTCCTCCTCGTCCTGGCCCTGGTCTCGGTGGAGCATTGCTGACTCCTCCTGCTCCACCAAGGCACTCTCCCCAGCTTCGAGCAGGCGATCTAGTGTCCTCTCCAGCATGAACACTATTGGCAGCACGCTATTGAGGCCGATGTGCTCACTGCTGACCATCTTGGTCGCCTGCTCGAAGGAGGACAAACACTTGGCAGACCTGGTTTATCTGCCCCCACTCCGCACAGGCGATGAAAGGGAGTTGTGGTGAAGCCCTCTCAGTGCCTAGTTCCATCAGGTACTCCCTCACCGCCCTTTGCTGCTCCCACAACCTCTTCAGCATGTGGAGGGTGGAGTTCCACCGCGTCACACTGTCCACAATCAGCCTGTGAAGGGGCAGACTGTACTTCCGCTGCAACTTGGACAGGGACGCGGTAGCGGTTGGGGAGCGCCTGAAGTGGCTGGCAATCCTACGCGCCTTTGCCACAATGTCACTCAACCCTGGATAAGTGCGCAGGAACTTCTGCACCACCAGGTTGAGGACATGTGCCAGACAGGGCACGTGGGTCAGACTGCCAGCACTGAGGGCGGCGAGTAGGTTGCTGCCGTTATCGCAGACAACCATACCTGCCTGGAGCCTTCGGGGTGTCAGCCACTTCTGGACCTGAGCCTGAAGTGCTTTCAGCACTTCTTCTCCAGTGTGTCTCCGGTCCCCTAAACTAACAAGCTGGAGCACGGCCTGACAGCGCACGTGCCCCACACTTGAGTAGCTTCGGGGGCGCTTGCTGGGAGGCTCAGCAGCTGCGGAGACAGTGGCTTGAGGGAGACCAGCAGTTCTCCCCTGGACACCCCGGGGCGGCACCACAAGATCGGTTGCCGCCGATCCCTCACCGACGCCTCGGAGGGAAACCCAATGGGCCGTGAAGCTGATGTAGCGCCCCTGCCCATGCCTGCTGGTCCAGCCATCCATTGTCAGATGAACCCTGTCGCTGACAGCGTGATCCAGCGACAGGGTTACATTCTGCACAATGTGCTGGTGTAGGGCAGGGACACCAGTCCTGGCAAAGAAATGGCGGCTGGGGACACGCCATTGGGGTTGGGCCTGCTCCAACATCTGCCTGAAGGGGTTGCTGTCAACTATGTTGAAGGGCAGCAGATGTTGGGCAATAACCCTTGCCAGGAGCCCATTGAGGGAACGCACACATCGGTCTCCAGGGGGGAAGGGAGTGGTGCGGTCAAAGGCGTCTGAAATCGACGCCTGGCGCCGGACGGCAGTGCGGGACACAGACGTGGAGGGTGCTGTGGAAGTAGAGGTCTGGCTGCCGGTACCAGTACCTCTACTCGAGGGAGCGGGGGGCATGACCTGCTGGAAAGAGATGAAGATGTGGCAGGGGCTGCTGTACCCTGCTCACTTGTGGTGGTGGCGCTGCTACCACCACCACGCTTCATCTCGTCAAACACCGCCCAGTGGTTTATCCTCAGGTGCTGGTTCAGGGCTGTGGTACCCACCCGAGCCAAACACTTCCCTCTCTTCACCCTCACTTTACAAATCCGGCAGATGGCCACGGTAGGGTTGTCTGCCACCAGGGTAAAGTAATTCCAGACAGGTGACTTCAGCACCACCCTCCTGTCAGATGGGGTGACGCTTACTTGCACCTGCTGGGACTCGGTGCGCACAGGTGGAGCTGCCTGCTGCTGCTGCTGCTCCTCCTCCTGACACCTCCTGCTGCCATCACCAGTGGAGAGCCTGACGATGGTCTCCCTGGTGGTGACCTGGCGCACCGTTTCACCAGGGTGCCTACCTTCCCCGTCGTCACTGACGTAGTGAGCCGACGCGTCAGATGGCAACCATGATGGGTCACCCTCTTCGCCCCCCAGAGATGTCAGACCAAGGGCTGAAATGTGTTGGTCTGAGGGAACCAACTGACATGGAGCCTCTAGCCTGGCTCCGCTGTCCCCTCACCCACGCCTGGGTCTGACTAGGTGCTGCTGTTTCCTGCACCAAAACAGCAGCACCAGTTTGAAGGGATGTCTCTGGGATACTGCCAGCAGGTATCCCATCCTCCTCATCCATCCCTTCAAAAAGGTCCTGACCATCAGGACAGAGCTGAAGGTCTGCCTGATGCATGGCCTCCCCCAAGATATCCCTCTCACTGTCGCTGTCGAACAGTAAGATGCTGGACTCTTGGGGGCTGGGGGTGGGTACTACAGGCACCGGTGTAATGGTGGTACTACTGTGAGTCGGGACCGACGACTCAGTGGCACTGCTGTGCCCCATGTAGTCCACCACTACTTCAGCCTGAGATGGCAATATCGGGCGGCTGCCCGATGGGAAGAACTCCCGGATCAGGCGTACTCCCCTTGCACCAGATCCTCTACCACTAGTAGGGGCACGAGAGGTACCCCGTGCTGGCAGCGATCCAGCACTGGGAGTAACTCCCCTACCCCTGCTGCCACGGCCACGGATGCCGCTCATTATTGCTGATATGTGTGTGGGGGGGGTAAACTTTATTGGGGGGGGGAAATGTGAACAAAATGTGTTTTTGTGTTTTTTTTTTACAAGACAGGCACGCAGACAAAGACGTACACAGACAGCTACTAAACTATAAGAAAAGTAGTACACCAAAGACAAGGACTACAAAATTAAAGAAAAAAAAAAAGCACTAAACAAACACTAACTTTTTTTTTTTTTTTTTTTTTTTAAACACAAAACACAGACACTAAACACACACTAAGCTAAGCTAGATGAAATAAATGTACACTAACAGTGTGTACACTTACTACACAAAATTTAACTAAACTGAACACAAAACTTAGCTTTTAGAAAAGCTCTTTAGGAAAAACTAAACAAATGTGCACTGTAAAGGCCTAGCAAATATCACTGAACAGCGAACCTGCAAGATCTAACAGTAACACAAGATGAACAAAACTTAGCTTTTAGAAAAGCTCTTTTAGAAAGCTCAGCAAAATGTGCACTGAAATCTCTAGCAAATATCACTGAACAGCGAAGATGCAGGATCAAACAGTAACACAAATGAACAAAACAGCACAAAACAGCACAAAACGTAGCTTTGAAAAAAGCTCTTGGGTCTATTGCTTTGAAAAAAGCAGTTGATATACTGGAAAAGATCCACTGGAATCACTAAATAGCAATGCTGGTGATGATATAAATCAATCAGGAACAAAGACACAGGAAAACAGGAACACAGAAACAGCCTCCACACTCTCTAGCCAGCTTCTGAATCTGCAATGAAATGGTGCTGGGAGTGAGCTTATATAATGTCCATGCAGGCAGGTTCCTATTGGTTGCTAACCTCTGACGAGTGTGGAAGGAGAACTCTGATTGGCTCTGATGCAAAAGGGCGGAGCAAATAATCGCGCAATATTCCTATTGCCGAATATTCGCATTGCGAATATTCGGCAATATAAAATGATCGCTTCAGCTACTCGGCCCAAGGTCTCTAATCATACCAGCAATGCTTTTAGACGTCTATGGAGATCACTAGGATGTGATCTGTTTTAAAAATGAAACTGTAAAAATCGCTCTGATGCGGAAGATAGGGGCGAAGAAAATAATCGCGCGATATTGCGTTTGCCGAATAATCGCATTGCGATCTTTCTGGAAAATTCAATGAACGCTTCAGCTACTCGGCCCAGGGTCTCTAATGATACCAGCAATGCTTTTAGACGTCGATGGAGATATCTAGGATGTGATCTGTTTTAAAAAAAAAATTGTAAAAAATCGAATATTCGGAATTGCGAATATTCACCGCGAATTTCGAAATATAGCGCGATTTCTCGAATATGCTATATTCGAGTCGAATATTCGCAATGCGAATATTCGTGAGCAACACTAGTCTTAACCCGGGGGTCCCTCCTGAGGCATATCAGCATGTGGGCAGCCATGGGGAAGAGCACAGCCTGCTGTGACTCCTCACTGCTGCCCAGGTCAATGAGGTCCGACTCTTCATCCCTGAGGCGCTGCTGGTCACGCTCAGAGATGCCCAACCCCCAGACTATCGGTGCCCCCCAACACCGGCTCTCCCTCCTGACCAGGCCCTGACTCCGGGACGACACCAGCAACCTCCTCATCATCATCATCCTCCTCCTCCTCGTCCTGGCCCTGGTCTCGGTGGAGCATTGCTGCCTCCTCCTGCTCCACCAAGGCACTCTCCCCAGCTTCGAGCAGGCAATCTAGTGTCCTCTCCAGCATGAACACTATTGGCAGCACGTTATTGAGGCCGACATGCTCACTGCTGACCATCTTGGTCGCCTGCTCGAAGGAGGACAACACTTGGCAGACCTGGTGTATCTGCCCCCACTCCGCACAGGTGATGAAAGGGAGTTGTAGTGAAGTCCTCTCAGTGCCTAGGTCCAGCAGGTACTCCTTCACCGCCCTTCGCTGCTCCCACAACCTCTTCAGCATGTGGAGGGTGGAGTTCTACCGCGTCACACTGTCCACAATCAGCCTGTGAAGGGGCAGCCTGTTGACCCGCTGCAACTCGGACAGGGACGCGGTAGCGGTTGGCGAGCGCCTGAAGTGGCTGGCAATCCTACGCACCTTTGGCACAATGTCACTCAACCCGGGATAAGTGCGCAGGAACTTCTGCACCACCAGGTTGAGGACATGTGCCAGACAGGGCACGTGGGTCAGACTGCCAGCATGGAGGGCGGAAAGTAGGTTGCTGCCGTTATTGCAGACAACCATACCTGCCTGGAGCCTTCGGGGTGTCAGCCACTTCTGGACCTGAGCCTGAAGTGCTTTCAGCACTTCTTGTCCAGTGTGTCTCCGGTCCCCTAAACTAACAAGCTGGAGCAGGGCCTGACAGCGCACGTGCCCCACACTTGAGTAGCTACGGGGGCGCTTGCTGGGAGGCTCAGCAGCTGCGGAGACAGTGGCTTGAGGGAGACCAGCAGTTCTCCCCTGGACACCCCGGGGCGGCACCACAAGATCTGGGGCCTCGGAGGGAAACCCAATGGGCCGTGAAGCTGATGTAGCGCCCCTGCCCATGCCTGCTGGTCCAGTCATCCATTGTCAGATGAACCCTGTCGCTGACAACGTGATCCAGCGACAGGGTTACATTCTGCACAATGTGCTGGTTTAGGGCAGGGACACCAGTCCTGGCAAAGAAATGACGGCTGGGGACACGCCATTGGGGTTGGGCCTGCTCCAACATCTGCCTGAAGGGGTTGCTGTCAACTATGTTGAAGGGCAGCAGATGTTGGGCAATAACCCTTGCCAGGAGCCCATTGAGGGAACGCACACGTCGGTCTCCAGGGGGGAATGGAGTGGTGCGTTCAAAGGCGTCTGAAATCGACGCCTGGCGCCGGACAGCAGTGCGGGACACAGACGAGGAGGGTACTGTCAAAGTAGAGGTCTGGCTGCCGGTACCAGTACCTCTACTAGAGGGAGCGGGGGGGCATGACATGCTGGGAAGAGATGAAGCTGTGGCAGGGGCTGCTGTACCCTGCTCACTTGTGGTGGCGCTGCTACCACCACCACGCTTCATCTCGTCATACACCCGCCAGTGGTTGATCCTCAGGTGCTGGTTCAGGGCTGTGGTACCCACCCGAGGCAAACACTTCCCTCTCTTCACCCTGACTTTACAGATCTGGCAGACGGCCACGGTAGGGTTGTCTGCCACCAGGGTGAAGTAGTTCCAGACAGGTGACTTCAGCGCCGCCCTCCTGTCAGATGGGGTGACGCTGACTTGCACCTGCTGGGACTCGGTGCGCACAGGTGGAGCTGCCTGCTGCTGCTGCTGCTGCTGCTGCTGACACCTCCTGCTGCCATCACCAGTGGAGACCCTGACGATGGTCTCCCTGGTGGTGACCTGGCGCACCGTTTCCCCAGGGTGCCTACCTTCCCCGTCGTCTCTGACGCAGTGAGCCAACGAGTCAGATGGCAACCATGATGGGTCACCCTCTTCGCCCCCAGAGATGTCAGACCAAGGGCTGAGATGTTGTGGTCTGAGGGAACCAACTGACATGGAGCCGATAGCCTGGCTCCGCTGTCCCCTCACCCACGCCTGGGTCTGACTAGGTGCTGCTGTTTCCTGCACCAAAACAGCAGCACCAGTTTGAAGGGATGTCTCTGGGATACTGCCAGCAGGTATCCCATCCTCCTCATCCATCCCTTCAAAAAGGTCCTGACCATCAGGACAGAGCTGGAGGTCTGCCTGATGCACGGCCTCCCCCAAGAGATCCCTCTCACTGTCGCTGTCGAAGAGTAAGATGCTGGACTCTTGGGGACTGGGGGGGGGGGTACTACAGGCACCGGTGTAATGGTGGTACTACTGGGAGTCGGGACCGACGACTCAGTGGCACTGCTGTGCCCCATGTAGTCCACCACTACTTGAGCCTGAGATGGCAATATCGGGCGGCTGCCCGATGGAAAAAAATCCCGCATGAGGCGGAGTCCCCTTCCACCCGATCCTCTACCACTAGTAGGGGCACGAGAGGTACCCCATGCTGGCAGCGACCCAGCACTGGGAGTAACTCCCCTACCCCTGCTGCCACGGCCACGGATGCCGCTCATAATTGCTGATGTGTGTGGGGGGGGTAAACTTTATTGGGGGGGGGAAATGTGAGGAAAATGTTTTTTTTGTGTTTTTTTAAAAGACAGGCACGCAGACAAAGACGTACACAGACAGCTACTAAACTATAATAAAACTAGTACACCAAAGACAAGGACTACAAAAAATTAAAAAAAATGCACTAAACAAACACTAACTAATATTTTTTTTTAACACAAAACACAGACACTAAACACACACTAAACTAAGCTAGCTGAAATAAATGTACACTAACAGTATGTACACTTACTACACAGAAATCTAACTAACCTGAACAACACAAAACTTAGCTTTTAGAAAAGCTCTTTTAGAAAAGCTCAGGAAAATGTGCACTGAAATTACTAGCAAATAGCACTGAAAAGCGAAGCTGCAAGATCAAACAGTAACACAAGCTGAACAACACAGCACAAAACTTAGCTTTGAAAAAAGCTCTTGGGTCTATTGCTTTGAAAAAAGCAGTTGATAATCTGGAAAATATGCACTGAAATCACTAAGTATCAATGAAGGACAATGATGATGATGCTAGATCAAACAGGCACACACAACCAGGAACACAGAAACAGTCTCCACACTCTCTAGCCACCTTCAGAATCTGCAATGAAATGGTGCTGGGAGTGACCTTATATAATGTCCGTGCAGGCAGGTTCCTATTGGTTGCAAACCTATGACAACTGTGGTAGGAGAACTCTGATTGGCTCTGATGCAAAAGAAGGGCGGAGAAAATAATCGCGCAATATTCCTATTGCCGAATATTCGCATTGCGAATATTCGGCAATATAAAATGATCGCTTCAGCTACTCGGCCCAAGGTCTCTAATCATACCAGCAATGCTTTTAGACGTCTATGGAGATCACTAGGATGTGATCTGTTTTAAAAATGAAACTGAAAAAATCGCTCTGATGCGGAAGATAGGGGCGAAGAAAATAATCGCGCGATATTGCGATTGCCGAATAATCGCATTGCGATTTTTCGGCAAAATACAATGAACGCTTCAGCTACTCGCCCCAAGGTCTCTAATCATACCAGCAATGCTTTTAGACGTCGATGGAGATATCTAGGATGTGATCTGTTCTAAAAATAAAATTGGAAAAAATCGAATATTCGGAATTGCGAATATTCACCGCGAAATTCAAAATATAGCACGATTACTCGAATATGCTATATTCGAGCCGAATATTCGCAATACGAATATTCGTGAGCAACACTAGTGTTTAGAACTGTCCCTGCACAAAATGAGATTACTATAAGAAAAAAAGTATTTTAAAACTGCTTGCGGCTTTAATGTAATGTCTGGTCCCTGCAATATGGATGAAAATCATTGAGAAAGATAGCACAGACACAAACAGTACACACACCACATAGCTTTAGGTGCACACTGCAGAGGGCACGGGCAGTACACACCACGTACCTTTAGGTGCAAACTACAGAGAACACAGGCAGTACACACCACGTAGCTTTAGGTGCACACTGCAGAGGACACAGGCAGTACACACCACATAGCTTTAGGTGCACACTGCAGAGGACACGGACAGTACACACACCACGTAGCTTTAGGTGCACACTGCAGAGGACACAGGCAGTACACACCACGTAGCTTTAGGTGCACACTGCAGAGGACACAGGCAGTACACACCACGTACCTTTAGGTGCAAACTACAGAGAACACAGGCAGTACACACCACGTAGCTTTAGGTGCACACTGCAGAGGACACAGGCAGTACACACCACATAGCTTTAGGTGCACACTGCAGAGGACATGGGCAGTACACACACCACATAGCTTTAGGTTCACACTGCAGAGGACACGGGCAGTACACACACCACGTAGCTTTAGGTGCACATTGCAGAGAACACAGGCAGTACACACCATGTAGCTTTAGGTGCACACTGCAGAGGACACAGGCAGTACACCATGTGAGAATACTGCAGCTAGCACAATCACCTGCCTGCCAGTAAATTAGGAAGTGCAGATCTAGCTAAACTATACAGTGTATAAATATATATATATACAACACCTGGGATGCATATATATCCTCTGCACACTGTGACTTTAACTGACTAGCCTGCCTGCCTGTCTGCTCTATCTACCTACTAAAAATGACACTGTCTCTCTCTATCTTCTCTCTTTTAACCACCGCAACACACTACACAAGGCCGACCTGCAGACGGCCTTTTATAGTGTGGGGCGTGTACTAAACCCCCCTGAGCCATAATTGGCCAAAGCCACCCTGGCTTTGGCCAATTATGGCTCTCCGTTTTTTGCAAGCTGTGATTGGCCAAGCATGCGGGTCATGGTGCATGCTTGGCCAATCATCATCCAGCAATGCACTGGGCTGTGAAACGCAACTAGAATTTGGCACGAACGGCCCAAAACGTTTGTAATTCGACGAACGATCGAACATACGATATTCGAGTCGAACACAAGTCTCTATGGGCCAAATCCTCAGCCAGCGGGCGTAACGTAATTTTTCCTATTTAGGTTACACCGCCGCAAAATTTCTACCTAAGTGCCCGATCCACAAAGCACTTACCTAGAAATTTTGAGCGGTGTAACTTAAATCCGGCCGGCGCAAGGCGTTCCTCTTCTCCAGGGGGCGATTCCCATTTAAATGAGGCGCGCTCCCGCGCCGGCCGTACTGCGCATGCTCGTGACGTCATTTTCCCGACGTGCATAGCGCAAAATTACGTTACGTCGGGCTTTGTGGATTGTGACGGGACAATAAAGTTGCGTCGGGTAAAAAAAAAGATACGGCGCCAAAAAAAAAATTAAAAATTAAAAAAAAAATGCGTTGCTAGCAAGAAAGGTCTGTTTTTACAAGGTGTAAACAGTTTACACTTTGTAAAAGCAGCCCTAATTTTGCGTTTGCAAACTAAAACTTACAGAGAAAAAACGAAGCTGAAAAGCTTCGTGGATCTCCGTAAGTGCTAATTTGCATACCCGAGGCGGCATTTCGACACGAAATGCCCCCAGTGGCGGATGCGGTACTGCATCCTAAGATCCGTCAGTGTAAGTCCCTTACACATGCCGGATCTTCTGCCTAACTATGGAAAACTGATTCTGTGGATCAGTTCCATAGTTAGGAACAGGGATACGACGGCGTAACAGCAGTTACGCCGTCATATCCCTTTTGAGGATCAGGCCCTATATTTTTCCTGAAAATGGCTTCTAGTGACCCTACGGTGCATCCGGAAAGAAATCACGGCGCTTCACTTTTTCCATATTTTGTGATGTTACAGCCTTATTCCAAAATGCATTAAATTTAATATTTTCCTCAAAATTCTACAAACAATACCCCATAATGACAACATTTGCTTGAAATCGATGTAAATTTATTAAAAATAAAAAAATCCTGATCATCCTTGAGATGTTTCTATAACTTGATTGGAGTCCACCGGTGGTAAATATAGCTGATTGGACATGATTTGGAAAGGCACACACCGTTCTATATAAGGTCCCACAACAGTGCATGTCAGAGCACAAACCAAGGCATGAAGTCCACGGAATTGTTTGTAGACCTCCGAGACAGGATTGTATGGAGGCACAGATCTGGGGAAGGGTACAGAAAAATATCTGCAGCATTGAAGGTCACAATGAGCACAGAGGCCTCCATCATCTGTAAATAAAATAAGTTTGAATCTACCAGGACTCTTCCTAGACAGGGCCGTCCAGCCAAACTGAGCGATCAGGGAAGAAGAGCCTTAGTCAGGGAGGTGACCAAGAACCTGATGGTCACTCTGACAGAGCTCCACCGTTTCTCTGTGGAGAGAGAAGAACATTCCAGAAGAACAACCATCTCTGCAGCACTCCACCAATCAGGCCTGTATGGTAGGGTGGCCAGATGAAAGCCACTCCTCAGGAAAATGCACATGACAGCCCGCCTGAAGTTTACTAAAAGCCAAATGAAGGACCATGAAAAGCAAAATTCTCTGCTCTGATGAAACAAAGATTGTATTCTTTGGCCTGAATGGCAAGTGTCATGTCTGGAGGAAACCAGCACCGCTCATCACCTGGTCAATACCATCCCTACAGTGAAGCATGGAGGTGGCAGCATCATGCTGTGGGGATGTTTTTCAGCAGCAGGAACTGGGAGACTAGTCAGGATCGAGGGAAAGATGAATGTACAGAAATATCCTTAATGAAAACCTGCTCCAGAGCACTCTGGACCTCAGACTGGGGCGAAGGACAACTCTGTGAATGTCCTTGAATGGCCCAGACTTGAACCCGATTGAACATCTCTGAAGAGATCTGAAATGGGCTGTGCTGCGACGCTCCCCATCCAACCTGATGGAGCTTGAGAGGTTCTGCAAAGAAGAATGGGAAAAACTGCCCAAAAATAGGTGTGCCAAGCTTGTAGCATCATATTCAAAAAGACTGGAGGCTGTAATTGGTGCCAAAGGTGCTTCACCAAAGTATTTAGCAAAGTCTGTGAATATTTATGTACCGGTACATGGGATTTTTTTGTTTTTTTATTTTTAATAAATCTGCAAATATTTCAAACAAACTTCTTTCAAGTTGTCATTATGGGGTATTGTTGATAGAATTTTAAGTTAAATAATGAATTTAATCCATTTTGAAATAAGGTTGTAACATCACAAAATGTGGAAAAAGTGAGGCGCTGTAAATATTTTCCAGATGCACTGTATCTTGTATTGACTGTGCCCTTCTATAGAGGAGCCCTTTGCTGCATTGATGAGCTCATCAGCGACACACTTAGCAATTGTCTTAACGTTCCTGAAGGCAGCTTCATGAGCTCCAGTAGACAAGAGCCAACTAGCCTGATTGACTCTACACAGCCTGTCTTCTGACTGTTCTGGCTCTAGCGATATGGGTGGAATCTTCACAGGGCCGCTGTTAATAATGGCAATCACCAACACTTGCAGGGGGTTCTTACCGGTCAGTAGGTGAATGATCTTGAAGGTGTACTTTATAATCCTTACTGTCATCAGCTTCTTGCCATTGTTCCTGCCATGAATAATGAGGGAGTTTTTCAGATGCTACACAATTGGGCACTGGGCCTTACGGAAGCGCTTGGCGGCATAACATCCTCTGCTGTGTGGAAGGTACTTGGCATACTTCTCCTTAAGGGAATGTAATCCTGCAGTGAGATGTCATTAAAATGGACATCATATATCAGTACACTATTTCCCGAACAGTTAAATTTTAGGGGTCTCGGCCCCAACAGGAAAAGATTTGTGTCTGCTGGCCCAGGTTCTAGCTGGTCAGAACACAGAGCGGAAAGAGAAACACACTTTTTTTTGAACAAATACAATTTTATGAGTTTTAATGATGCAAAAAAACACAATATATAACCCATGTTTTGTAAAATATATAAGATGATGTTATGCTGAGTAAATAGATACCTAACATGTCATGCTTTAAAATTGCACATGCTCATGAAATGGCACCAAACTACGGTACTTAAAATACTCCATAGGCAATGCTTTAATATATTTTACAGGTTACCAGTTTAGAGTTACAGAGGAGGTCTAACACTAGAATTATTGCTCTCGCTCTGACATTCACGGTGATGCCTCACATATGTGGTGCGAACACCATTTACATATGCTGGCTCCACCTACTTATGCATTCACTTCTGCATGCGAGCACAAGGGGACGGGGCGCTTTAAACATTTTTCTTTTAATATAATTTTTTTTTTTTTTTTTTTTTTTACGCTGTCCCTTTTAATTGTTTTTATTACATTTATTACTATCACAAGAAATGTAAACATCCATTGTGATAGAAATAAGGCATGACAGGTCCCATTTATGGAGAGATTTGGGGTCTGTAAGTCCCCAGATTTCTTCTTTAACCTTGAAAGCATAAGATTTAAAAAAAAAACATTGATTTATGCTTTCTAGGGAAAAAATGGAAGTGTTTACATCTGCCAGTGCCTGAAGTGACATCATGACGTCATTGGTCAGGAGATCACCCGGGCCTTGGCCAGCTCTGTGGTAATCTGGTGCCACTGCAGGATCAGTCTCTTCCTGATTAAAGAGCCTGGAGATGCGTTGGTGGCCAGCGGGAGGGGGGAATCCCCTCCCAGTGCCTGTTAAAGCAATCCAGCAGCTAATTAGCTGCTAGGATAGCTTTCACATTGTAGGGAATTGCTGGCTGGAAAGAAAAAAGATATCTGAATGATGCTCCACAAAGTCCACTCCACAAAGTCCAGAACATCATATGATGTCATGAGAGTGGGAAGTTCTGAAATAAGGCCCTCAGTTTAGTTTAATTTCCTAGCCCTCTTGCTTTCTTCAACCACCTCCCGTTCTGGGACAACATCATATGATGTCAGCCCAGTCCCACCACTCTTGTGTGCCTGCGGGGACATGCAATGTGATTATTGCGGGCATGCTGTGTCCCTGGAACATGGCACAACCCTGATCTCGGTAATGAGCCGATGACATGGCTCTTTAAACACTGAAGTGTCAGTAATCAGCTCTCCTCACCTGACACTGACAAAGTGTGAGGAGAGGAGAGCCGATCAGCGGCATCTCCTCACAGGGGAGACCTCTGTACAGTTAATCAGGGCACTGATCATCAGGGGAATGCTTAACAGTGCCCAGCAATGATGCCAGTCAGTGACTGTAACCGTAGGTGCCCGTGGGACCCAGAGGCTCTTGAAGGATGTGGGGTACTCCTGGTTTAGCTTCACCAATGACTCTAGGGTCATCCTATGTCCACTAGGGGCATAGGATGACTGAGAAAGGATATCTTGAATTACATGAGATGGGACAGTAATGATAATTCACAATGTATTGCAGGATATCTTGAAATGTTACAGGTGGTTAATTCTGAACACAACCAGTCAATAATAGTGTGATTCATTCAATGTGGGGACACATACTGTTAAGATGTTAATTGATGTTAATCACCTCCAGCTACCTGGCTGTAGTGATGAAGCTTGCTGTGATTGCATTCTATTGTCTATTGTGTTAATTAAGTCTGGCTCCTAAGATATTTCATTGTGCTATGCTAATTGACACTGTATTGTGTGACAGTCTATTGATGATAATATGTGATGTGACTTAGCACCATCTAAAGGTCAGATGTCTGACTTATGTTCACTAAAGGAATGTGGATTGTATAGAAGGTGAGAAAAGCTTATCGTGGAGTCACAATGTCTGGGTAAATGATATTAATTAACTCATGTAGATTCGGTGCCAGATAGTCTGACTAAAAATGTGTATTGAGTTCCTTGTGTAATGTTGTGGGTGGAGTTAATTCATTGTTCACTTGGTTACTGACTGTATAAAGAGAGCCTGAGTTTGTCATTAAACTCTATTCTGTTTTGAACCAGAGAACAGAGCTGTGTGTCTCATTTTCTGGGGAATCCATATGGACCATGTTTGCCAGATTGTGGAGTGTCAATAAGCTGTCGTGGGTTGGTGGAATGGAATATCGTAAACGGCGTTAACCCCTGCCCGGTACAATTGGTGGCAGCAGTGGGATGATTCCACAGACTTAAAGGACGGCTGCAAGAGGACACAGGACAATGGAGAGACAGTATGAACGGGTGAAGCTCTCTTCCCTCAAGGACTTACTGGAGAGCCGGGGCAGACCGGCCAGCAACCGTAAGAAAAGGGACATTATCACAGAACTTGTCGAAATGGATAGAGCTGAAAGGCCCAGCGTAACAGACAGGACACCCGAGGAGGAAAGTTTTGATTGGGCTGTTAACCACTTCCAGACCTTAGGTGTTTTTCAGATTTGGTGTTTGTAAGACTGAGGCCCCGTACTCACGACCAAACATGTCTGCTGAAACTGGTCCGCAGACCAGTTTCAGCAGACATGTTTGGCCGTGTGTTGGCCCGAGCGGACCATTTTCGGGCCGATCGGACAGGTTTCCAGCAGACAACTGTTTCCTGGACTTGCTTTAAAACAGTCCGCTGGAAACCTGTCCGCCCGGACATGTACGGTCGTCTGTACAGACCTACCGTACATGTCCTGCCGCCCGCCATCCCTCGCATGCGTCGAATGACTTCGACGCATGCGTGGAAGCATTTTAAAGGCGGGCCGCCCACGTCGCCACGTCATTGTCGCGGCAACACCGCGCCATCGACGCGGCGACACCGCGGACACGCCCCGCGTATTGTTTACGCGCGGACTTCTGTTTGATGGTGTGTATAGCCATCGAACAGAAGTCCCCGGGCAGTCCCCGGCCAGACATGTCCGATGGAAACGGTCTGCAGACCGTTTTCATCGGACATGTCCTGCCGTGAGTACAAGGCCTAAAACATTTTTTTCTGCTAGAAAATTACTTAAAACCCCCAAACATTATATATTTTTTTCTAACACCCTAGAGAATAAAATAGTGGTCATTTCAATACTTTTTGTCACACCGTATTTGCGCAGCGGTCTTACAAGCGCACTTTTTTTGGGAAAAAAAATCACTTTTTTGAATAAAAAAATAAGACAACAATAAATTTGGCCCAATTGTTTTATATATTGTGAAAGATAATGTTACGCCGAGTAAAATGATACCCAACATGTCACGCTTAAAAATTGTGCCCGCTCGTGGCATGGCGTCAAACTTTTACCCTTAAAAATCTCGATAGGCGACGTTTAAAAAATTCTATAGGTTGCATTTTTTGTGCTATAGAGTAGCTCTAGGGCTAGAATTATTGCTCTCGCTCTAACGATCGCGGCGATACCTCACTTGTGTGATTTGAACACCGTTTTCATATGCGGGCGCTACTCGCGTATGCGTTTGCTTCTGCGCGCGAGCTCGTCAGGACGGGGCGCTTTAAAACATTTTTTTTTGGTTTTCTTATTTATTTTTATTTATTTTATTACTTTTTACACTGAAAAAAAAAATATTTGATCACTTTTATTCCTATTATAAGGAATGTAAACATCCCTTATAATAGAAAAAAGCATGACAGGTCCTCTTAACTATGAGATCTGGGGTCAAAAAGACCTCAGATCTCATAATTAGACTAAAATGCAAGAAAAAAAAATTGAAACTAATAGTAATTTTTTCAAATTACAAAAAAAAAATGTTTCTTTAAGAGGCTGGGCGGGACTGACGTTTTGACGTCACTTCCGCCCAGCAGAGCTATGGGGATGGGCGAAGGAGATTTTTCCTTCAGTCTAGTCCCCAGTCAGCAGCCGAACGCACCCGATCTCCTCCGCCGCTACCGACGGCTCTGGTAAGCGGCGGAGAGCGGTGGGAGGGGGGGCCCTCTCCCACCACCGATAACGGCGATCTCGCGGTGAATCCGCCACGAAGACCGCCGTTATCGTGTACAGGACCGCGCGCACTAAAGATGGATACCTCAGTTGTGGCAGCAGCTGCTGCCGTTACCGAGATATCCATCTTTAAAAAGAGGACGTACATCGTCGTGCGCAGGTCTGGAAGTGGTTAAACGAGGACTGGCACAGTATGGTCCTAACCCTCCACCGGAGATCATAGAGCTGGTTATAGTGGCTGTGGATGCAACTTGGCTACATCAAAGAGGTGCTGCAGCAGCAGAAGTCACAGCAGCACCAACTGAAGAGAGAGGAGAGGTACAGATACCAGTCGCCATGTAAGAGGAATTCAGAAGGAGGTTACAAGAGATGCGGATACAGCACAGAGGACCAGTATCAGAGGAGGCCCTGCTGGGATGGTCGGATTTGATCCGTTGCCAACTCTGGAAGGAAGCGTCTTGAGCAGCAACACCAGGGGAAGGTCCTCCCCTCCATCCATGTAAGGTACTGGCCGCAGTATGACGTACGAATGCCGTTGTTGGGGGAACAACCGAAGCAGGAGTGGACAGCCGAGTTAAGCAGGCTGATCCAGGCAGAGATGCGGTTGGACGAGAGCTACAGAGCCCTCCGGTGGTATGTAGCCCGAGAGTGCCCGTGGTCAGTGGATGACAGCCCCACGGAAGGCTATGACTATGATGGCCTGGGATTGTTGTATTGGAGGATGTCCAGTGATCCTGACTTTAGGAGTGATTGGGAGTGGTGCTTGGAGGAAATAATGGAGCACAGAGAGCAAAAATTGAATGTCTCGGAAGGGCACTGGGCACAGGAAGATTTGGAGTTTCTGGCCATCCAGGAATGGAAGCTGGAGATCACCTATAGACAGCTGCTAGACTCTGCTCAGCAGCAGATCAAAAAGATTGATACAACCTCACATGTAGTGCGCATGTGGATGTATGAAATTTTTTACATATGCCACGTCCTGAACGAAGTTTATAAAGGAAAATGACTCATGGGCTAGTCATGGACTTTATCGGCATGATAGGTTGGTAAAGATAAGAATCGCCACCAAAAAGGTAACTTTATATATAAAAAATATTTATTACAAAAGAATATATAATTTAAAAGTTTTTTCTCCAAGAATTACACATGATATCTGACAGACACAGCGTTTCACAGTGATTGAAGTGACTTGTTCATAGACAATTATGTATGATTATAGTACAAAAACAACCAATGTAACTACAATTGGAGAGAATAAATAGTGTCCTAATACGGACTAATACTATTAAACCATAAATGAATAGAATAGCTTCTGGAAAAAAGTTTTCAACAACTGGAGATCTTAACACTTGCGCTGAGTTGATCGGAGTCCCGACATGTTTCGCGCTAACCAAAAGCGCTTCCTCAAAGGGCCTTAATGAAGGAGCAGTTAAATACAAGGAAAAATTAGCTCAAGAGTGGCTTGGCATGGTGCTCTTTAAATAGAGAGCTATACAGCAAAAGATGGCAAGGAGTTAGATTTAAACCCCCAACATCATAAAATAGCAAAGGAAGACGGTAAAACAAGTGCTTCAAAAGATTTATTTTACAAATGAGGGTTAAGGTCTGGAGGTAACAGAGCTATGTTAAGCCAAGAAGCAGTCCTAGTGCTAGAACAGCAATGGTAAATACCCAGAGAACTCCAGGAGACCAAAGTCGGGGACCACCCAAAACGGCCAGTCGCAATAAAGTATGCTGACAACAGGTGCCGATGGTTAGTGTACCACCCCGGAGGCTAGAAGCCTCCGGGGTGGTACACTAACCATCGGCACCTAGAAGCCTCCGGGGTGGTACACTAACCATCGGCACCTGTTGTCAGCATACTTTATTGCGACTGGCCGTTTTGGGTGGTCCCCGACTTTGGTCTCCTGGAGTTCTCTGGGTATTTACCATTGCTGTTCTAGCACTAGGACTGCTTCTTGGCTTAACATAGCTCTGTTACCTCCAGACCTTAACCCTCATTTGTAAAATAAATCTTTTGAAGCACTTGTTTTACCGTCTTCCTTTGCTATTTTATGATGTTGGGGGTTTAAATCTAACTCCTTGCCATCTTTTGCTGTATAGCTCTCTATTTAAAGAGCACCATGCCAAGCCACTCTTGAGCTAATTTTTCCTTGTATTTAACTGCTCCTTCATTAAGGCCCTTTGAGGAAGCGCTTTTGGTTAGCGCGAAACATGTCGGGACTCCGATCAACTCAGCGCAAGTGTTAAGATCTCCAGTTGTTGAAAACTTTTTTCCAGAAGCTATTCTATTCATTTATGGTTTAATAGTATTAGTCCGTATTAGGACGCTATTTATTCTCTCCAATTGTAGTTACATTGGTTGTTTTTGTACTATAATCATACATAATTGTCTATGAACAAGTCACTTCAATCACTGTGAAACGCTGTGTCTGTCAGATATCATGTGTAATTCTTGGAGAAAAAACTTTTAAATTATATATTCTTTTGTAATAAATATTTTTTATATATAAAGTTACCTTTTTGGTGGCGATTCTTATCTTTACCAACCTATCATGCCGATAAAGTCCATGACTAGCCCATGAGTCATTTTCCTTTATAAACTGCTCAGCAGCAGGGTGGGGCTCCCGTTGCCTGGGACTATGAGGAAATTTCAGATGACAACTCTGAAATTCTGGCTGATGAATCGACAGTGGAAAATATGGAGATTGCCATCCCTAAAGCCAAAGCGGATGATGTGGAGTTCCAGGGAGGTAAAGCTTTTACTCCCAGCTGAATCACTGGCAGCAGGGCAGGATGCTACTGGCCGCTGCACACAACTGCAGCTTGATCTGATATCGGGGGATGGGACTGTGGTCTCCACTCACAGCAACCCAGCAGAAGAGCTGGCAACAGAGCAGAGTGCCACGGGCCTCTGCTCTCAACTAATAGAAGAGGGGGTTCCTGTGGTAGTGGATGGGACTTCAGTCTTCACTGACACACTCCCTCAGTAAAGACCTCCCCTCAATTTAGACCCCTCCATCAGTGCAGACCCCCATCAGTACAGACACCCCCACCCAAGTGCAGACCCCCCATCAGTGCAGACACCCCCACCCAAATATACACACCCATCAGTACAGACACCCCCCTAGCGGTGCAGACCCCCCTCAATACAGACACCCCCTAGTGCAGACCTCCCAGCATTACAGACCCCCCTCAGTGCAGACCCCCCAGCATTACATATCCCCTCTCAATACAGACACACCCAGTGCAGACCCCCAGAATTACAGACTCCCCTTCAGTACAGACCCCCCTCAGTGCAGACCCCCCTTACATACCTCAGAACAGCGCTGACAGATACACACACTGTGTGTCCCTTGAGCGCAGGCTCCTCCTCATCTTTGGATGTAAACAGAGAGGAGGAGACAGCTTTGGTCCGTGCCGCTTAGGTACACAGCGGGCGGTGTTAGAGGTGCTGCTACCCACGGGTGTCACCCCTCTGGCAGGTGTCACCGGGTGTGGCCCGCACTCGCCTAGCAACGCCTCTGAGTAAAATAAACTAATTTTATTCACAAACAATAAAACACATGATCCATAAGTTTTCAATCACATTGAGTACTTTTTAAAATAAAATTATCAACAGTATATTCTACTGATATACAATAGGAGTACAGAACGGAAAAAAATGTTTTGTTTTGGATAGATTTGTAATGTTACTAATTTTGTTTCGTTATGGAATTTGTTTAGTTTGGCTTTGGAATTTGTTTAGTTTTGTTTCACTTTTGTTAAATTTCATTCAGTTTTCATAATCATTAGAATTTGAAACTGTCGAAAAATAATCGACCTATTTGAATTCTGTGTTAAGAAATAGCTGGTTGTTAAGCAGTACAAACAATAATTATTTTTGACAAGCTAAGCTTAGTTAAAAATCTCCTTTCTTGTGGTAAATTCTAATAGTCTACTAGCCATCTTCAATCAATAAAACTTCCTGGATTCCAAGCATGCTTTGCAGCTTCTCCTCTACTGTTTACTTTCAGTTACTAAAGACTACATATCCCATAGTACCTTGCTATCTGAAAGCAGATAGGATGAAGGGAAACATCCTGTAAAATAGGTGTGGAGCACTAATGTTTGTATTTGCTTTTTTGTAGCAGTGCCTTAGTCAAAGTGCCGTGTACAAGTGCCAAACACTTGTCAACGGTGTGGCACGGGCCGTCCCAAGAAATGAACTACATTTATACATGAGTATGAAATGTGTATGTAAATAATGTAACATTTTAAAGTCTAGGAATCACTAGTGAAAAGAAGTGCCTCAAAAGTCCTTGTGTGCCTTCATTTGGCAGTTTCAGTATATTTGGTTTTGTGGGGCTTCACAAATTACTTTGACAGGCCAACAGATATATATTTATTGTATTTCAGTTATGTCCTAATAATCTGAACAATATTGAAGTTTGTGAAGATCCTCACACATTCCCTATACCCAGTGTATAGACACTAATTTGTCACCCATTAGTGATTCCTGTACTGACTCCGCCTCCTGAAACTCCACCTCCCAGCTTTTCTGTATTTCAGAAGGCAGGCTCTGTGAAATGGGTGACACGGGGTATAGGGAATGTTTGAGGATATTCACAAACTTCAATATTGTTCAGATTATTAGGCATAGACAGGACATAACTGAAATACAATAAATCTGTTGGCCTGTCAAAGGAATTTGTGAAGCCCCACCCCACAAAACCAAATATACTGTAACTGCCAAAAGAAGACACACAAGGACTTTTGGAGGCACTTCTTTTCACTAGTGATTCCAAGACTTTAGCATGTTACATTATTTACATACACATTTCATAGAGACATCCTCATGTATAAATGTAGTTCATTTCTTGGGAGTGTTTGGCACTTGTACACGGGCACTTTGACTAAGGCACTGCTACAAAATGTAAGTACAGACATTAGTGTTCCACACCTATTTTACATGATGTTTCCCTTCATCCTATCTGCTTACAGATAGCAAGGTACTATGGGATATGTAGTCTTTAGTAATTGAAGGTAAACAGCAGAGGAGAAGCCGCAAAGCATGCTGGGAATCCATGAAGTTTGATTGATTAATTGAAGATGGCTAGAAGACTATTATAATTTACCACGAGAAAGGAGATTTTCAACTAAGCTTAGCTTGTCAAAAATAACTATTGTTTACATTGCTATTACAATAGTGATAATATAAAATGACAGTGTATGCTGTGACCATAGATTTCTAATTATATAAATTATTGCTGAATAAACAGGCCCATGGTGTAATTTAAAAGAAAAATGCACTGTCCATAAGGTACAAGAGCTGAAATGGTTTTATTTCGTGCAAACTATTATCCTGTAAGATACCAAGATAAAATAAAATCTGATAATAGTGAGATTTCATAAATCACATGAAAGTAGCTTCTAATCCTTATCTTGCTATACCAAAAATATGTTTTCTGTTGCCTCGTGCTAAATAACTCTTTGTGTTTGAATATCTTTGTAAAACCATTTTGCTCTTACTTTTCGTTTCTTGCTAATCACAATGCTTTTGTCCACATGTCCACAGACCAAACTACCATGCCACTAGTTACCACCTTGTAGACATATAACAGAGGAAACTGCAAATAAATATAAAATTATTAAAAAATTCCTCAGCTGTGACTTGTTTTTTTTTTACAATAAAATAGGGCTGTGGAAATTAACTATTAATTCCTCGATAATTTTTTTTGATCGTTCAAAATTCTTTTAATCGGTACTCACCTCTCTGCCAGCTTCTGGGTTTTCAGGGAGTTCAGGGAGTTCGGTCGGAGATCCGGTGACGTCACGGAAACACCGGCGGGGCTTGCCGTGTCCATCTGAAGGGCTCCTTTGCTGTGCCCTCAAATCTGCATGCTGGCGGGACCTTACTATCTGCCACACGCAAGGGCTGTTACACTTCCCTCTATCACTTTCCTCTATCAACCTGGGATTCTACAGCCATCCACTGGGAGTTGTGATAGTTCCCTTCATGTGACATCTACATGCTGATGGACTGATGTTAACCCCTCCTCATCTGGATTCAGCAGTGGTATCATTCTACAAATTTTTATACCAGTATCATACTTAGCTACATGTTTTTATGACTGCTTTTGCTACCATTTGGTATTACTCGCACCATTTTTACAGTTTATGTAGCTACATCGATTTTATCTCCAGTGCAATATTTATTTTGTTACCTACTTGAAGATTATAAAAGTTTTAATGCAATTACCATCGAGCGCTGCTTTTGTGTGTTTTTGTATCCTGCTATCCATTTTTCCAGTGGTTGGTAGCTGCACTGGAAATCAGCCTGAAAGGAGATCAGCTAAAAGTAGTTGGCTCTATATGTGCGTTATAATTAATAAAATTAGTCGATTAACATTTTTTTTATCGAACACAAAAATTTTAATTAGTAACAGCCCTACAATAAAATAAAATACCCTCAGGGGTGGAAGCAACGAGTGGGGGTTATTTACTAAAGGCAAATTCACAGTGTACTACAAGTGCACTGCAAGAGCAGTTGCTGTAGATCTGAGGGGGAAATGCAAAGAAAAGAAAAAACATTTGTACATGCACATGATTGGATGATAAAATCAGCAGAGATTCCCCTCATTTCAAATCTTTCCCTCAGATCTACAGCAACTGAACTTCCAAGTGCACTTTAGTAAATCAACCTCATAATTTAATTAAAGCGGAGGTCCACCAAATTATTTTTTACAAATACTGCAGCTGCTGATTTTTAAAATAAGGACACTTACCTGTCCAGCGCGCCCACGATGTTGGCAGCCGAGGCCGACCCGTCCCTCGGTCCTCGGATGCTGCCACCATCTTCGGTAAGGGAATCAGGAAGTGAATGGTCCCTGCTGTCTTCAGTGTTTTCCAAAAAGACAGCGGGGGGGGGGGGGGGCTGCTGGACGTGGCGCACACTCCAGCAAATAATGCGGAGGTCTAAGTGATGAAATCAGAGAATCGTACATGAGCAAGAGTAAGAAGCAAAGCTACCCGTCAGGGATAAGGGGGTTAGGGCCAGTCAGGAGCCCCCTAAGAGTGCAAAGGATTAGGTTATTGGGGAGTCAAATGGCTTAGACAGGGCAGGCAATGTAAGTTTGCCTAAAGAGTTGGTGAGGTCTCGTTTCAGATACCAGTCAGTGTATCGGAAAGGGCGCATAGCAGAGGAAAGTTCCCTTACGAATAAATGTAAACTCCATATATTTTAGCCATCTGGCAAAGAAGCGATGCGTAGAACGAAAGTTCAACACAATGGTATCTAGTCTCTTTAGTTTAAAAAGTGATAATAGTCCCCATTTTACAGCTGGATGGCAAGTTGGTGAGGTCTTGATCCGGGTGCACATGATCATCTTAAAAGTAGTGTATTTAGGTTTCGTGCTGCCCTAGACCTGACTAAACTCGTGCACCCCCTAATTTAAAAATATGACCAACCCCTTCCTGTCAAGGCCACACCCCTTTCTGTTTAAGACCCACCCTGAAATTATTGAGTGGGGACACTAGTTCTTAGAGCCTGGAGGAGGGGGCAATGGATTCCCTTAATTTGCATAGATTTCCTCTCACTTCCTGTTTGGGAAATCTCTGCAATGGGACAGGGTTGTAAAAAATAAACTGACAGGGGCTATAACCCCCCTTACTATATCCAAAATGAAAAAAGAAAGTGTTGCCTATAGTTCTACTTTAAGCACAAATGTATGATAATTTTATGGAGAGGACTAAGAAGCTATAGCCATGCCAATGGTGCAGCAGAAAACATATAGCACAGTGAGTAAGGTTTGTGGTCCAGGCTGATAGGACAGTCAAAATTTGAAGCAGCTTGCATTACACTAACAGTGTAGCACAAGCCGGTGGGGACTCTTTCCGTGCTGCCCCCCTGCAAAGTGCTGCCCTAGGCCTGGGCCTTGCTGGCCTAGGCCATGATACACTATTGCATTTTACGAGCTACCAGTAGGCATTTATAGGTCCATTGTGTAAGAATAGTTGATGCTGTTAATGAAGTTGTGGAAGCTGGTACTTCACATCCCAATAGGCACAGTAAAGGTTTCTTGGGCAGCCGGGTCCTGTTGACTTTAAACATGTCGGCAAGCACAGAGTCCCAGTAAGTGGATATAGCTGGGCAGTCCCATAAGCAGTGTTTAGGACGAGGTAGTGAACACTAAGGGCATTGTGATTTTGTGGAGTCCGTCATGCTGGTGCGAAAAGGGTAGTATGCCCTATGAATGATTTTAAACTGCGTTTCCCACCAAGTCTCTGGCACCGTAAGTTTATTAATGTAGCGGTAGCCGTTTAGAATCTTTTCTGGAAGTTCAGTGTCATTGAAGATAGCAGACCACTTCTGGAATGGGGCAAGATGGTATTTGTCTGACTGATGTGTAATAAGTTGAGAGTAGAAGCTGGAGATAGAGTAATCATCTCTCTGGAGCACTACATCAATAAAACATTTTTGAAGAGGATCAACCTGAGAGCTGTAACAGGTTTTAGGTAACTGATTAATTGTTGGTAGTAGAAGAGGTGTAATGACGGCAAGGAGTATTTACCTGAGAGGATCTGAAAAGTCTTGAATCTAGCAGGGTTGCCATGATAAAGAAAAGGTATGTTGGTGAAGTCATGAATGTGCCAGACGTCAAAGACCTTGTGAATAGTGGATGAGAGGAACATAGGGTTGCCCTGGATGGTTAGATGACAACATATACTGAGGGTAGCCCCAGCAATCTCCACACTTCCCTCCAAGTGATATCTGTATCTCTAATGAGAACATTAGATCTGAGATGAATAGGGTTGAGCGAACCCGAACTGTAAAGTTCGGGTTCGTACCGGACTTTTGGATTTTTGGTACCCGGACCCGAACCCGAACAATTTACTGTAAGTTCGGGTTCGGTGTTCGGCAACCAGGGCAGCCAATCAACATTTGTTTAACTCGTGTGACCTAGAAACCATCACAGCCATGCCTACTAATGGCATGGCTTTGATTGGCCAGTGCAGCATGTGACCCAGCCTCTATATTAGCTAGAGGCACATAGCACAGCACGTCATTCTGCTTTAGATAGGGTAGGGAAAGGCTGGCGCTGCTGCTGCTCTGAGGGAGAGAATTAGATAGGAGTCAGACTCAGTCCTGCTTCAGATATCAAATTACTCAGCGATCTACATAGCACAGCAAGTCACTCTGCTTTAAATACTTTAGGGAAAGGTTCCTGGTGTTGGTTTTAGGGAGAGAAATATATAGGAGTCAGTCCTGCTTCAGAAATCAAATTACTCAGCGATCTACATAGCACAGCAAGTCACTCTGCTTTAAATACTTTAGGGAAAGGTTCCTGGTGTTGGTTTTAGGGAGAGAAATATATAGGCGTCAGTCCTGCTTCAGAAATCAAATTACACCAGCACTGCATATGTTACTGTGAGATACACCCTTTAGATACTTTTCTTCTATTGTGCTATTCAAAAAACATCCATTTATGATGGAGGACAAATTTGGAGGAAAGCTTGCCATCATTTCCCTTATATGTCTGCAAGGTGGCATCTGGTATTATGTAGGGAGGAGATGAACATAACTGTGTTTGGTTCATATGATGTTCAGCAAACATATCACTATATCAACATATCAACTTTATTGAGGTCAATAAGAGCCAAATCTGTAAAAATCACTTATCCCTATTTTCAAGGCTAAAAGGCAAGGTATGGAAAAAAAAAAATGGACAAAGGGACTCCATGGCACTTTTTACATTTTAAACCATAAGGTCCCACCCTAAATCAATACCAGAACCTCCAGACCTTGTATGGATTTTAGGGGGGCCCCAAGCGACACTGCCTAACACTTGTTTTTATACAGATTCAAAGTGCCTGCAACGTGTTTAGCAAGTGGTGGTTGAGTGGTGGTTTTAACATGTTTTACTCGTTGCTTAATCAGTAAACCACAAAATTCCAAAGAACACTACACAGCAAAGAACATCTGTATTACCAACATTTTTGTGTTCACTTAATGAAGGAACACATACTATCTGCCTAAACGTATGGGCCCCTCCAGGACCACCCTGGATCTTCAAGGGCGAGAAACCCCCATCAATCACCAAAATCCATATTTTAATGCTGATATTCATTTTCTAAAAAAATATATTTGGGAATATTTTGACATTATTAGAATACTTCCCTATCTTGAGGAGTTTCCCTTTTGTCTTTTTTCCCCCCTTCCTTGATAGGTCAAGGGATAGGAGGTTACTGGGTAATGTCTTGTGTGTTTAATAAGATTAAAATAACAGGAGTATAGATATTATATTAGAAATAGATTTATACAAAAATAAGAGGTGACAACAAGACCTTCTTATGAGGTGTAAGTAGGGCGGGAAATAGACCTGCTATTGAGATATATTATTTATATGCATATACATAAGAGGTGAATATACTATGTGTTGTTGTACCCTTTTTCGTTTTTTGTTACTTTTTTGCATGTACTAGAAATGAAAAAGAAAAAAAAGAAAAAGAATACTTTCCTATCTCCTCCTGCAGCCCACATTCTGCTCCTCCCCCATCGGCTTGACTCTAGATTATGCTGGTTACTGAGCCCTGAGCTAAAACTAGCATAACATACGTAAGCACACTGTGTTACAGGCCAAGCTATCTAGTATAGTGTCTGTGAGATAACAACAAGGGGACAGGTATACTTCTATTGCCAGTCTTTACACAAATATATATATACTGTACACTATGGGCCAGATTCTCGTACATCCGCGTAACTTTGCGCAGGCGTAACGTATCCGATTTACGTTAGGCCTCTGCAACTTAGACGGGCAAGTGCTTTATTCTCAAAGCACTTGCTCCATAAGTTGCGGTGGCGTAGCGTAAATCGGCCGGCGTAAGCCCGCCTAATTCAAATGTGGGACAGGGGGGCGTGTTTTATGTTAATGTTATGTGACCCGACGTGATTGACGTTTTTCACGAACGGCGCATGCGCCGTCCGTGGAAATCTCCCAGTGTGCATTGCTCCTAATACGCCACAAGGACGTATTGGTTTTGACGTGAACGGAAATTACGTCCAGCCCCATTCACGGACGAGTTACGCAAACGACGTAAAATTTAAAAATGTTGTCGTGGGAACGACGGCCATACTTAACATTGGTACGCCGCACTTACGCCACCATATAGCAGGGGTAACTTTACGCCGGGAAAAGCCTAACGTAAACAGCGTAACTGTACTGCGTCGGCCGTGCGTACGTCCGTGAATTCGCGTATCTAGCTGATTTACATATTTTGACACGTAAATCAGCGTACATGCCCCTAGCGGCCAGCGTAAATATGCAGTTACGATCCGACGGCGTAAGAGACTTACGCCTGTCAGATCTAAGGGAAATCTATGCGTAACTGATTCTAAGAATCAGGCGCATAGATACGATGGCGCAACTCAGAGATACGACGACGTATCTGGAGATACGCCATCGTATCTCTTTTGAGAATCTGGCCCTATATATCCACTGTTAGGGTAATTCATTGCAGCATCCAGGGTATCCCCCTACATTACTGGCTGAGCAGATTACTTAAAGTGGTTGTAAACCCTTTACAACCACTTTTTGCTACATGTAAGCCTATAATAAGGCTTACCTGTAGCTACCCTGGAAATCTCCTAAACCTGCACGGTTTAGGAGATATCCCCTGTCCCCTGCGTGTGCCAATGACATTGCCACATGCGCACTGAAGCAAACTGAAGCAATGGCACGTGTGTGGCATTCCTTCAGTAAGTGTGCCGTTACCAGCGTCATCGCGGCTCAGGCCAATCACAGCCCCGGAGCCTGCGATACCCGTAAGTGACTCCGGGAGCGATGTCGGCCGCCGGAGCGGTGTACAAGGATGGCTGCAGGAGCTTCGATCTGAGGAAAGTAATTCATAATGAGCTAGTATGCTATGCAAACAAGCTCATTGTGCCTTTGTCTTGCAATTTTTTTTTTCCTTATAGGGTTTACAACCACTTTAAATTCAAACAAATATAAGAATGGTCATAGGAAGAGCTGCGCTGTTGTAAGCTAAAATGTGACACCAGTGATAATGAAGTGCTAGATAAATATCAATTAAAATTATGAAACACAGACTGAGTGAAAAAAAATGATATCTGTAAATAGGTCTGTGAGACCTCAATAGGCTAACAAGAAGGGGTTAATTCCTAAATTAGGTAGAAACCTGAGAATTATCAAGTGAATAAATAGGCGTTCTGTGTGAACAAACCAAAAAAAAAACCTTAGGCCGCGTACACACGACCGGTCCATCCGATGACAATGGTCCGACGAACCGTTTTCATCGGTTCACCGCTGAAGCAGACTGATGGTCTGATGTGCGTACACACCATGGCCCAGATTCAGGTAGAATTGCGCAATATTTGCGTGGGCAAAGAGCAAACATTTTTCTCTGCGCCCACGCAAATATTGCGCTTTGCCCGCGATTCACGGAGCAATTGCTCCGTAAATTGCGCGGGCGATATGCTAAACAGCCGGGCGTAAGGCTGCCTAATGTAAATGATCCCGCCGGGGGCGGGAATCATTTAAATTAGGCGCGCTCCCGCGCCGAGCGAACAGCGCATGCTCCGTCGGGAAACTTTCCCGACGTGCATTGCGGCAAATGACGTCGCAAGGACGTCATTTGCTTCTAAGTGAACGTGAATGGCGTCCAGCGCCATTCACGGTTCACTTACGTAAACGACGTAAAATTTGAACGTCGCGAGCGGGAAGCGCAGCTATACTTTAGCATTGGTTGCGCCTGCTATTAGCAGGAGCAGCCTTATGCTAAAGTCGCCGTACGGAAACTCCGTACCTTGCGTGCGCAGGGCCCGCGCAACTTTTGTGAATCGGTGGTAGTATGCAATTTGCATACTATACGCCGATCACAATGGCCGCGCCCCCTAGCGGCCAACGCAAGAATGCAGCCTGGGATGTGAAGGCATAAGAAGGCTTATGTCTGTCACATCCTAGGCTGCAGTCGGTGTAACGAGGTTCCTGAATCAGGAGCACTCGTTACACCGGAGCAAGTAAGCCCTTGCGCCGCGCAACCTATGGTTGCGCGGGCGCAAGTGCTTCTTGAATCTGGCCCCATCAGTTCAAAAACCGATCGTGTCAGAACGCGGTGACGTAAAACACATGACGTGCTGAAAAAAATGAAGTTCAATGCTTCCAAGCATGCGTCGACTTGATTCTGAGCATGCGCTGGTTTTGAACCGATGCTTTTGTGTACTAACCATCGGTTTTGACCGATGGTCAGCCGTCCATCGGTTCGATTTTAAAGCAAGTTCTCAAATTTTTGTCCAAAGGACAACAGACCGATGGGCCGTACACACGGTCGGTTTGGCCCGATGAAACTGAACTTCAGCCTGTTTTCATCGGTTTGGGCCGGTCGTGTGTACACGGCCTCAGGAATACCATTAACAAAGCGTCAAAGGTGAAATGTGAAGATAATAAAACTTAATGCAGAGTGTCCATATAGACTTAAATATCCCCAGTGTTCAACGAATCCAATGGTTCAGGGAAAAGTGCTGACAGGATAGTGCCTCCACCAAACAATAACACTGCCGCTTACCAGATGGATGTGATCTCTAATTATAGGATAGCAATATGCGCATATGGTTGATATCCCAGCCTGGGGTCTCTATTGGTAGCAAAAATCCCTCAGTGTGGTTCAATATTGCATAGAAGATGTCTGAAACAACGTAGCAATCCAGGATGCACCACATACAAAAAAGAAGGGACTGGCATAGCGTAAAACCCTTAAAAATGTAATAAGTAACATAAAAATGCACACTTACACGAAGAAGTGAGATAAGGCACATAAAATATAATTGAGCCGGCCGGCTCTTTGATTCAGCAGCCCATATCTTCCGGGTCTGGCGCACAACGCGGTGACGTCAGAACGTCGTTCCTCCCAACGTTTCGTCACTAGAGGGACGTGGTCACGGGAAGGAAATGTAAGAATACATTATATAACTGGCCTCAAATGATTTTTAAATGAAACATTAAATTCTTGGATACCTACATGTACCAATAATAGACCATAAATAACAATACTGTATGTATCAATTTAGTGCAGTTGCTACAATGAACACTGTTGTGCAAAAATCTTAGGCCGGTCTGAAACATTGCTGTAAATTAAGAATGCTTTCAGATATAGAAGTGTTAATAGTTTGTTTATCAATTAACAAAATGGAAAGTAAATGAACAAAAGAGAAATCCAAATCAAATCAATATAGTAAAACCTTGGTTTGAAAGCATAATTTGTTCCAGAAACATGTTTGTAATCCAATGCACCAAACCGATGAGAATGGACCGAGGTTCAGTTTCACCGGTCCAAACCGACCGTGTGTACGGCCCATCGGTCTTTTGTCCTTCGGACCAAAATTTTAAAACTTGCTTTAAAATCGAACCGATGGACCGCTGACCGATCGGGCCAAACCGATGGTTAGTACACAAAAGCATCGGTTCAAAACCCGCGCATGCTCAGAATCAAGTCGACGCATGCTTGGAAGCATGGAACTTCGTTTTTTTCAGCACGTCGTGTGTTTTACGTCACCGCGTTCTGACCCGATCGGTTTTTGAACTGATGGCGTGTACACACATCAGACCATCAGGCCACTTCAGCGGTGGACCGTGAAAACGGTCCTTCGGACCATTCTCATCGGATGAACCGGTCGTGTGTATAGGGCCTGAGTGTAGCATTAAGTTGCTAAATATTGTACCTTCATTAAATGTAACCATATTGCTACACTTAGAGGCTCTTCTCTTATTTTATACTCAGTTGTGACATAACGCTACGCTTATATCAAGACATCACTTGTATATCAAGGCAAAATTTATTAAAACATTTTGCTTGTCTTGCAAAACGCTCTCAAATCAAGTTACTCTTAAACCAATGTTTTACTGTATTTGGTGTGACCCCTCCTTTGCCTTTAAAACAGAAAAAAAGTGGGACTTATATGCCTAATAATGCAACACATAACATACTGTTAAAACTCATCAATTTATTTTAAAATCATTAACCAATTAACCCCTGGACCAATATGCAGGTTAAGGACCTTGCCTCTTTTTGCGATTCAGGACTGCATCGCTTTAACTGACATGGCTCCCAAACAAAATTGGCGTCCTTTTTTTCCCACAAATAGAAATTTCTTTTGGTGGTATTTGATCACCTCTGCGGTTTTTATTTTTTGCGCTATAAACAAAAATAGAGCGACAATTTTGAAAAAAATGCAATATTTTTAACTTTTTGCTATAATAAATATCCCCCAAAAATATATATAAATGTTTTTTTTCCTCAGTTTAGGCCGATACGCATTTTTCTACCTATTTTTGGTAAAAAAAAAAATCGGAATAAGCGTTTATCAATTGGTTTGCGCAAAATTTATAGCGTTTACAAAATAGGGGATAGTTTTATTGCATTTTTATTAATATATTTTTTTTACTACTAATTTTTTTTCGTGACTGCGACATTATGGCGGACACATTGGACATTTTTGACACATTTTTGGGACCATTTTCACAGGAAAAAGTGCTATAAAAATGCATTGTTTACTGTGAAAATGACAATTGCAGTTTAGCAGTTTAGGAGTTAACCACTAGGGGGCACTGTAGGGGTTAAGTGTGACCTCATATGTGTTTCTAACTGTAGGGGGCGGGGCTAGACGTGTGAAGTCAGTAATCGTCTTTTCCTATATAAGGGAACAGACGATCACTGACACTACCACAATGAAGTACGGGGAAGGTGTGTTTACACACACCTCTCACCGTTCTTCAGCTCCGGTGACGGATCGTGGGACACCGGTGGCGATCAGGTCCGTGGGTCCCACGGGCGCAGTCACGGAGCTTCGGACCGGGTCATGAGCGCGCTGCCGGCGGCGTGCTCGCGACCCCACGGCTGGGCTTGAAGAGACACGTACAGGTACGTGATTGTGCCCAGCCGTGCCATTCTACCGACGTATATCGGCGTGAAGGGGTCCTTAAGTTGTTTAAAACATAATGGTGTGTTTTGCCTAACAATGTTTTTGTTTTTTATGTACACTCATACAGTATAGAAAATTTACATTTATATATAACCATGTAATACAAAATAATTCTCCACGTGTCTCACAGCATATCATTATTAATCCCCTTCTCCTTAGTGTAACCTGACTCCTTGATGTAAGATAGAATCAAGTCAAGGGGAGTAGAACGATATGTCACAACGCGTTTCATGGGCCCCAAATCCACTTCTTTAGGTTCAGTGAAGCTATAAATAACAGTCAATATCTATTCAAACAATACCATGGGTGTATGCAATAAGATTTTTTGTGCCCTATACATTTTTTTAAATACTCAACAAAACTTAGGATCAGAGGTCTGGGGTCCACCAACCACATCTAACCTCCACCTTGGAAGGAGGACTAGCTGTATTTAAAAAAAAAGGATTTGCATATAATCTGTCTCTGTCTGTGGATCCCATAACCACTGGGATGAGGTTGTGGGGAATAGGTATTTGTGATTATCAACATGGGGACTAAGTGCTTTTCCAGGGAAGAGGTCACTCCTGGTAAGATATCTTCTCTTGTTGAGGGCATGTGGCTTCCTGCCAATGGTTGAGCGTGTTGCTCAGAACAGCTTGAGTTTTTTTTTATGGGAACTACATGGGAAGTCCAAATACTACTGCTAGAAAATGCTGTATATTGTATGCATATGATGTTACATACAAGTTTACACAGAGCTGACAAGTTGGGTGAGGGATGGTAGAAGAACAAGGCCACTGAGGGTATGAATAATGTTTTATCTGTTACAGTAAATACTTTTTGGTTTCTTTAGAGACTCAATAGGGCAGGGCTCAAAATTTCAAGTCCTGAGCGAGGCCTCAAGGGTTACCCCACCCAACCCCTACCCTGCCCCTATAAATTATCTCATGAAATGACACTTAAATGTTTTATGCAGAATTAAGTTACAAAAATGAATATTAAATCAAAAATGTGTAGCACTGTCAAACCATAACCTTAATGATTAAAGTGCAAACAACATCCAATATAATGCAATAAAGATGAAAATGTGAAAAAATGAAAAACGAAAAATAAAAATTATTATTAACAGTCGGATCCAATGTTCAATTTGTGAAGACACCCGGTGCTCCCCACAGGATAGACAGGGTAAGTATATCTGCTTACCAAATTTTAAGACCCTCTATCTGTGCGTTAGTGAGCTTTCACCCCTCACTATGGGCTCAAATGCATCCAATACCTAGCCTGCTTAATTGGATTCCACAGGTGTATATTCCACAGTTATCCAATCACACATTCATCATGTGAAAGAGGTAGATAAACTCATTGCACAACATTCTTTTAAAAGCAAACAGGGGTTTATTAAAAATTGTACTTACATCAAAAACGATAAAAAAGAGATTTTTAATACAGCTTACCTGTAAAATCTTTTTCTTGGAGTACATCACGGGACACAGAGCGGCATTCATTACTATATGGGTTATATGGAGTACCTTCAGGTGTAGACACTGGCAATCTCAAACAGGAAATGCCCCTCCCTATATAACCCCCTCCCATAGGAGGAGTACCTCAGTTTTGTAGCAAGCAGTATGCCTCCCAAAATGGTCCTCAAAAAAGAGGGGTGGGAGCTCTGTGTCCCGTGATGTACTCCAAGAAAAAGATTTTACAGGTAAGCTGTATTAAAAATCTCTTTTTCTTTATCGTACATCACGGGACACAGAGCGGCATTCATTACTATATGGGATGTCCCAAAGCAATGCTTACAATGAGGGGAGGGAGAACATCTCCAAGACAAAAGGATTTAATTTAGAGATATACTCAAATCATAATAAATCCAATTTAGTTGAGAAAAATAAAATTTTTAAATTTAACTCGAACAAGAGGAGCCCCCGGAATCCGAGGGTCTCAAACTGCAGCCTGCAGCACTGCCTGCCCGAAGGCAGTATCAGTATTCCTTCTTACGTCCAACTTGTAGAATTTTGTAAACGTGTGGACAGAAGACCAGGTTGCCGCCTTGCAAACTTGAGCCATAGAGATCTGGTGGTGTGCTGCCCAGGAGGCGCCCATGGCTCTAGTAGAATGAGCCTTTAATGATACTGGAGGAGGCAACCCTTTCAAGCCGTAGGCCTGAGTGATTAATTGCTTAATCCACCTAGAAATGGTGGACTTTGCAGCTGCCTGCCCCTTCTTGGGCCCATCCGGTAGAATGAACAGCACATCTGTCTTCCGGATCTTCTTTGTAGCTTTAAGATAGGCCTTCATGGCCCTGACAATATCCAAGGTATGCAGCAACCCTTCCTTTCTGGAAGTAGGTTTAGGGAAGAAGGATGGTAATACCAAATCCTGGTTCAAATGAAAACTGGATATGACCTTCGGAAGGAAGGAAGGATGAGGGCGGAGAACGACCCTGTCCTTATGAAAAACAAGATATGGTTCCTTACAGGATAAGGCTGCCAGCTCCGAAACTCTTCTTGCGGAAACTATGGCAACCAAAAATACTAACTTCCTTGTCAGTAGAACCAAAGGAATATCAGCCAACGGCTCAAACGGTTGTTTCTGTAAACTTGACAGAACAAGATTTAAATCCCACGGACAAAGCGGGGATTTAACTGGAGGTCTAATACGTAAGACCCCTTGAAGGAAGGTCTTAACCAGCGAGTGGGTGGCCAGCGGCCGCTGAAACCACACTGACAGAGCAGAAATCTGTCCTTTGATTGTGCTTAATGCCAATCCTTTATCCACTCCTAGCTGGAGAAAACTTAATACTCTATCGATGGTAAATTTGCGAGAAAGCCATCGCTTGGACTCACACCAGCCTACATAGGCCTTCCAGACCCTGTAATAAATCACCCTAGAGACCGGTTTCCTGGCTCTGATTAGGGTAGAGATTACTTTCTGAGACAGACCTCTACCCCTGAGAATCAGGGATTCAGCTTCCAGGCCGTCAAATTTAGATGCCGTAAGGCAGGGTGGAGGATCGGACCTTGCGATAGCAGGTCTGGCCGTAGAGGAAGAGTCCAAGGGTCTCCCACTACCATCCTTAAGATTAGTGAGTACCATGCCCTTCTGGGCCATGCTGGAGCTACCAGGATGACTGGTATGTGCTCCACCCGGATCCTGCGCAGCAGGCGGGGTAGTAACTGGAGCGGGGGAAACGCATAAAGAAGTTTGAACTGATGCCAAGGGCAAACCAACGCATCGGTTCCGCAGGCCATCGGATCCCTTGAGCGGGACATGAACCTGTCTAGTTTCTTGTTGAGTCTCGATGCCATGATATCCACGTCCGGCACTCCCCATCTTTGGCAGAGTGCTTGAAAGACTAGTGGATGCAGAGACCATTCCCCCGGCCATAGAGTCTGGCGGCTTAAGAAGTCCGCCTGAAAGTTGTCCACTCCTGGAATGAATATTGCCGATATGCAGGGCACATGAGCCTCTGCCCATAGAAGAATCAAGCTCACCTCTCTCTGAGCGGCTTGACTCCTGGTTCCCCCTTGGTGATTTATGTATGCCACGGCCGTGGCATTGTCTGATTGAATTTTCACCGGGAACCCCTGCAATTTTGACGTCCAAGCCCTGAGGGCTAGTCGAGCAGCTCTGAGCTCCAAGATGTTGATGGGCAACTGCTTCTACCTTGGCGAGTGCAACCATCCAAAATTGCTCCCCAGCCCGTCAGGCTGGCGTCTGTGGTCACTATCTTCCAAGCCACTGGGCTGAAAGACCTCCCCTTCAGTAGATTCTGAGGGTCTAACCACCAACACAGACTTTGTCGGACTCTTGATGAGAGCGGCAACGGGATATCCAAGGCCTGTGGCCTTCTGCTCCATGCTGACAGGATGGCTGCCTGTAGGATGCGAGTGTGGCTCTGGGCGTATGGTACCGCCTCGAATGTGGCCACCATCTTGCCTAGTAACCTCATACATAGGCGAATAGTCGGTTCTTTCTTGCTTAGAACCAGTAGGATTAATTCCTTGATGGCTTTTACCTTCCTCAGAGGTAGGAACACTCCTTGTTGTTCTGTGTCTAATCTCATGCCGAGATATTCCAACTGCTTTGTGGGCTGGAAAGCTGACTTTTCTCGATTTAGGACCCAGCCGAACCTCTCGAGGTATTGGACCGTGAGGGCCACTGCTCGCTCCAAGCCGGGAGACGAGTGATCTATGACTAGGAGGTCGTCCAGGTATGCTAGGATCGTGACCCCTTGGATCCTTAGTTTGGCTAGGATTGGAGCTAGGACCTTCGTGAACACCCGGGGGGCCGTAGCCAACCCGAAGGGAAGCGCCACGAATTGGAAGTGACGCGAAGCCACCATGAAGCGTAGATATCTTTGATGTGGCTGATAAATTGGAACATGAAGGTAGGCATCCTTTATGTCTATGGACGCCATGAAGTCGTCCTTCTGGAGTGTGGCAGCTGCTGACCGCACGGATTCCATCCGAAATGAGCGGATCTTTAGATATGCATTTACCATCTTTAGGTCCAAAATTGGCCTGACATCTCCATTGGATTTTGGGATGATGAATAGGTTGGAGTAGAAACCCAGCCCCTGTTCCAGGACTGGGTCCTCTACTATTACTTCCTGGGAAAGTAGATGATCTAATGCCGATCTTAATGCGGCTCCCTTTTCCGGATCGTTTGGAATCCTCGACTTCTGGAAATGAGGAGGAGGAAACCTTAGGAAATCTAATTTGTAGCCTGTGGCCACGGAAGACCGTACCCACTCGTCGGGAATGCTGGCTTCCCAAATCTCTGAAAAGAGTCGCAGCCTTCCCCCCACCTTCGTGGGTGGGGGCGCCCCTTCATAAGGTTGGCTTGGGGGCTGGTTTTGCTGGTTTGCGAAACCACTGCCTTTTGCCTCTAACAGCCTGTCCTTGTGATCTGCTGTTGAGGCCGAAGTTTGCTTTTGCAGGAGGCCGTCGATACTGCTTGGCATTAGAGGGCCCCTGCCCAGGGGAATACTGTCGTTTAAACGCAGGCCCCTGATACTTCTTCTTAGTTGGCAAGAGAGTACTCTTGCCGTTTGAAATGGTCTGAATGTATTTATCTAGGTCTTCTCCGAAGAGTCGTCCTCCATGGAAGGGCCCTACCAGGAGCTTCTTGCATGGGGGCTCAGCCTCCCAGCTTTTTAACCATAAGAGTCTTCTCATATGGATAAGGGATAACGATAAACGTGACGCTTGCTGGATAGAATCCTTGATTGCGTCTACCGTAAAACATATGGCCTTAGGGACATCCGAAAATTTTTCTGCCTGCTGGGCCGGAATAAGTTTAAGCATCTGCTTAAATTGATCCGATAATGCTTGAGCGACCCCAATCGCAGCCACAGCTGGCTGTACTACTGCCCCTGCAGTAGTGAAGGAGTTCTTAAGTAGTGCTTCCAAGCGCTTATCAACTGGATCCTTGAACACCTGTATGTTTTCTACAGGGCATGTTAACGATCTGTTAACACATGAGATGGCTGCGTCCACTGCAGGAGTAGCCCATCTTTTGGAAAATTTTTCTTCCATAGGATATAGGACAGAGAACCTTTTAGGTGGTAAGAAGATCTTATCTGGCTTGTTCCAATCTTGGAACAAAATTCCCTCTAATAGAGGATGGATCGGAAACACAGCATTGCTTTGAGGCGCCCTCAGTGAGCCCAAAGCTGAAACCGTCGATACCTGGAGATCTGGTACTGGCAAGTTGAATGTCCTATGGACCAAGTCCGACAATCCTTGAATCCACCAGCTCTCCCTCAGGGAGACTGCCCCAGACTCCTCTGTATCCGGGTCTTCGATCCCTGAACCTACTTGGTCCGTGTCCAAGAGGTCGTCCAATTCCCCTGAGGAAAGGACCTCCTCTTCTGAGGGTCCGCGCTCGGGCGACGGAGATCTATTCCGCTTACTGCCCCGCATAGCTGCGGATATCATTTTTCCCATGCTTTTCTGCATCTCTTTTAAAGAGGTGAGTAATACCTCCTCCGTGACCATCTTAGGGTTGGACTGACCCGCGTCAGCTCCAGCCCCAGATCCCGATGGCCCCAAGGCTCCCTGTAGGGAAAACAGCGGCATACCATGGTACAATACCGAGGTACACCTGCTACCTATTGGTATTTGGAACTATAAAAGTTAATTGTCCAAACACCTGTTTGGGGGATAAAAAAATGCTTCCTCTCCCCTAGATGACTTTTTTTTTTTTTTTTTTTTTTTTTTCGTTTTTGTTTCAAATCCAGGAAAGAAAAAACATTCTGTCCCCCTGAGTAGTATTGCAAAGAAAAACTATGAGATGGAAAAGAAACAGCCTATTTCTAGGCTTGACAAAACAGTCCTCTGAAGACTGCAATATCCTTTCTGGCCACTGTGTGTCCTCGGCGCCCCGTGCTGCCGCTCTGGTCTTTCTCCTCAGTTCCAAAGTATTGATGGAACAAACAAGGAAGGGCCGCCCCTTCCTTTAAGCCACTGACCCGCCCTTCCCCCCCAGCAACCTCAAACAGGAAATGCCCCTCCCGACAGGGGGAGGGGGGGGGGATTTTGGGAGGAAGGGACCTCTCTGTTCCAGCAAACTGCAGCCTGCAGCCTGGAACCATGAGGAGGTCAGCGTTTTGCCTGCTTGCAGGCTCTGAGGAGGAAGACTGAATGGAGCATCGCCTGGAGGCCTGCAGGTAAGCAAAGCTCTCTGACACACACATATATTTTTATATAACACAGGCCCCACTCAATGCTTTTCCAACACTACAAGGGAGGTCACATCTTATGGGGAATAATACATAGAGAGCCATCCTATCTTTATGATATGTGACTAGTTTGCCAGATGCAGTGCATAACTTTAGGCATGTCCCCTGTGACCCCCCAGAAAAAAACCTGCTAAGAACCAAGTTCCGCAAGTTTTCCCCTCACTTACCTGCTCCATGCCGCAGGACTTTGCCAAGCAAGAGGCCCAATCTTCCCCCATCTCCGTGGGGATGTCTAGACCTTCAGGCCCTGGGTTCCTATGAAGGATCCACTGTCCTGGGCCCATATAGCACCCTGGCAACAGAAAACTTTAGGTACCCAAAGGTTTCTAAGTTCTGGGCCCAGGGTCCAGCTCTCTAAAAAGAAAAGCATTATGGGCTATACCCCAAGGGTTTGGGGTCCGGTTACTGACCACTTTAGCGCTGAGGCTTTTTTGGACAGAACCGGTTAGCTCACCTAATCCCAAGGATGCGGAGGCAAGCTAAACCATGACCAACACCTAAGACACTGGCGTAAAAACTGAGGTACTCCTCCTATGGGAGGGGGTTATATAGGGAGGGGCATTTCCTGTTTGAGATTGCCAGTGTCTACACCTGAAGGTACTCCATATAACCCATATAGTAATGAATGCCGCTCTGTGTCCCGTGATGTACGATAAAGAAATTAGGCTCAACATTGTAACATTTGTTCGCTCAGCACCCTCCACGAGCGTTTGGAAGTCACTGCTCCTCCATGCCTAGCCTGGCATAAGTTTCGTCCAATGGGACGTCTTCTGTGAGGCAGTAAGGGTCAACGGTGCTCACATCACTTCCTTATATTTAGAGAAATTTATGTTGCCGAACACTAGCAATGCTGCTAGTATTCAAAACCAGCATGTACTGCACTGCCATTTTTCCATAGTCAAAGACTATTGACATGGTGGCCATGTTCCAAAGGATCCACTACGCTCTATTTTAGCAACATATAACAAAACATAATGCTGTTTTAATCAGCATATATGATCGGTCCACGCACTCATTTAGAGTATACAAATCCTATATTTGGTTATCCAGAATACAATCAATCTTAACATAACCATATTATCACTAATAATCAAAAGGCAATATTTGTGCCGGACATTAGAGGGCAGTTTGTCCGTTAATGAACATGGACCGCATCACCATGTTACTGTAGCCAGAGATTTCTCCCATGGTTATTTTTTATAGGATCCAGTTGGCCTACCAACATGTTTTTTGGAGTGTTGGAGGAAACTGGGGTGTCCAGAGGAGACTCACACAGGTGCGGGGAGAGCATGCAGACTTCAGGCGGATGGCGTCGTTGTCAGGGTTTGAACCGGCGACCCTTTTTGTTGCTGGATAAAAGTGCTAACCACTACACCACTGTGCTGCCAACAATATGTATATGCCATTATATTAATTGGAATATTATATGAGGGGATTGAATGTATGCTAAGCTAAGGATAGCAATACGGTTGGTCAGTTGTTGCTGGATAATGGGGCAGTGGATCACTGGGAACATGGCCACCACTGCGCCCCACATTGCAGCCTCGCCAGGGTGGAGATAGTGAGAGGGTGGCCGGGTTACGACTGGAGGCAGAGGAGATCCACGGGATCTAAGAGCAGGAATAGCACACTGAAAAGCCTCATACACACGACCAGGTTTTCCCGGCAGGAAAACTGCCAGGAGAGCTTTTGGCCGGGAATCCCGGCCGTGTGTATGCTCCCTAGCAGTTTTCCCGTCAGGAAAACAGACGGGAATCCCAACGGGAAAATAGAGAACACTGCTCTCTATTTTCTTGTTGGATTTCCTGCCGAGAAAACTGGTCGTCTGTATGGGTGAAAAAATGCGCATGCTCGATAACACTTCAACAAGGTTAGTGTGGGGTGTAGCACGATGGCGGCGACAGCATCGACTGTGACGAGACACCGGCTCTTCATAGTCGATGATGTCACCGCGTTCTTGCCATTCAAAAGAACGGCTGGATTTTGTGTGGCCGTCTGTATACACAGCTTTTTAAGTCAAGCCTGCCAGAAATCCCGTTGGGAATACCAACTTTTTTTTTTTTCCGACAGGATTCCCGGCCGTTTGTACAGGGCTTTACAGTTTGAACTACAATTGTCTCCGCTCTGCTCACCATCCCACACAGCCCTGCCTCCTCCTGACCAAGCGCCTGTGATAGACAGAACACATCCTTACATTGGACCCGCATTTTGTCTATTGCAGGCGCAGGGTTAGAAGGAGGCGGGGCTGTGTGAGACAGCGAGCAGAGTAGAGACAATTTCAATGTAAACTGTTACAGCGTGCTATACCGCTCGGTGATCCTGCGGCTCTCCTCTTCCTCCATGCTCTCTTCCACTGGGGCACCACCGGCGGTTCTTGCCCCCCCCCACTCCCAGGCAGTCCAGCTCCTCATCAGCCCTCATTTTTCCACTTGCAAAATGCGAGTAGGCGAGTGGAAAATTTGAGGGCTGCAATAGGGTGTATAGAAATAAAGAAAACTTATTTTAGGAAGATGTTCAGTTTTTAGACATTCATTGAATACTTCAGATCCCCCGAGAGATACAATGACTGATTATTTGTCACATGTTTATTCATCAGCTTACACAAGTGACACTTGGAGCAATTCCAACTGTAACTGTCTGACAAACATGTTTTATCATTACAACCAAATGTACATGTGAGATATCACTGACATTCATTCAGATATGACTAGAATTCAACCACATCTGATAACAGCTCACACACTTCTACTGAAAAAATATCCTTCATCCTCAGTGTCATCAGTTGATGTTTCTTGTATTGCTCGGGGCTCAGCCCGCAGGATGGAAGTCTGTCTCCTTTTACCTCTCTTCCTTCTCCATGGGGTCACCTTTTTCTGTGCAGTGAATAGTGACAATGTGACGGAGGCTGAGTACTCAGAGATGAAACTTCAATAAATAATATTCTGACTTCAATAGGTTGGCTCTTAAGCAATGGCAGATCAACAAAATCGACCAACAGCTATACAAAATGAGGACCCATGTAGACAACCCATTAACACTATTTACAGACAGATAGACCATCACATTACACAGGTGTTGGTAAAATTATTGGGCTGCCTCGTCACATTTAAAACCAAATGTTCCTGTTTGTGACCAGCAGGATCCATAAAGCCCATGAGAAGACACAAGAAGATAGTGAGAATATCAGATCTCCCCTACAGGTCTCCAAACTATATTGCCTAGTACACACGACCGGGATTCCCGACGGGAAAAGGTCAGTCAGAAATTCAGAGGGGAAAACTGAGAACCTGCTCTCTACTTTTCCACCGTACAGACGATCAGTTTTCTGGAATCACGACCGTGTTTGTTCTCCATCTGAGTTTTTCCCCACAGGAAAACTGCCAAAAATGTCTGGTTTCTGCTACACACGGGCAGGTTTTTCTGATGGGAAAAACTCAGTCGGGAATCCCGGCGGGAAAAAAGAGAGCTGGTTCTGACGGGTTTGGCAGTTTTCCCGTCGGAAAAACTGCGAGGGAGCATACACACGGCCGGGATTCCCGACCAAAGGTTCTCCTCGCAGTTTTCCCATCGGAAAACCCAGTCGCGTGTACGGGGCTTAAGTGCAATAATAAGCCATTGCAAATCTGAGTTTGAATTTTTACTGGTATGACTTAATTTCACATAAAATCTGCTTGGTCACTCTGATGCCTCGTACACACGGCTGGACTTACCAAGAAAAAAAGTCGGACAGGCTTTTTTTCTTGGAAAGTCCGGCCGTGTGTAGCCTCCATCGGACTTTTTTTGTCAGAAATAATAATAAAATAATTCTCCATGTGTCTCACAGCATATCATTATTAATCCCCTTCTCCCCTTCTCCTTAGTGTAACCTGACTCCTTGATGTAAGATAGGATCAAGTCAAGGGGAGTAGAACGATATGTCACAATGCGTTTCATGGGCCCCAACTCCACTTCCTTAGGTTCAGTGAAGCTATAAATAACAGTCAATATCTATTCAAACAATACCATGGGTGTATGCAATAAGATTTTTTGTGCCCTATACATTTTTTTAAATACTCAACAAAACTTAGGATCAGGTGTCTGGGGTCCACCAACCACATCTAACCTCCACCTTGGAAGGAGGACTAGCTGTATTTAAAAAAAAAAAAGGATTTGGATATAATCTGTCTCTGTCTGTGGATCCCATAACCACTGGGATGAGGTTGTGGGAAATAGGTATTTGTGATTATCAACATGGGGACTAGGTGCTTTTCCAGGGAAGAGGTCACTCCTGGTAAGATATCTTCTCTTGTTGAGGACATGTGGCTTCCTGCCAATGGCTGAGCATGTTGCTCAGAACATCTTGTTTTTTTATGGGAACTAGATGGGAAGTCCAAATACTACTGCCAGAAAATGCTGTATATTGTATGCATATGATGTTACATACAAGTTTACACAGAGCTGACAAGTTGACCAGCTTGGTCCAAACAAACTATTTTGAACGAAATGAAACCTGGAGGTAGGCTTTAAATGCAGAAGAGACCAATGGAGGCTGCAGCCTGGACCTGAGGGATGGTAGAAGAACAAGGCCACTGAGGGTATGAATAATGTTTTATCTGTTACAGTAAATACTTTTTGGTTTCTTTAGAGACTCAATAGGGCAGGGCTCAAAATGTCAAGTCCTGAGCCAGGCCTCAAGGGTTACCCCACCCAACCCCTACCCTGCCCCTATAAATTATCTCATGAAATGACACTTAAATGTTTTATGCAGAATTAAGTTACAAAAATGAATATTAAATCAAAAATGTGTAGCGCTGTCAAACCATAACCTTAATGATTAAAGTGCAAACAACATCCAATATAATGCAATAAAGATGAAAATGTGGAAAAATGAAAAACGAAAAATAAAAATTATTATTAATAGTAGGATCCAATGTTCAATTTGTGAAGACACCCGGTGCTCCCCACAGGATAGACAGGGTAAGTATATCTGCTTACCAAATTTTAAGACCCTCTATCTGTGCATTAGTGAGCTTGGCTCAAATGCATCCAATACCTAGCCTGCTTAATTGGATTCCACAGGTGTATATTCCACAGAGAGCGAGTGGAAAATTTGAGGGCTGCAATAGGGTGTATAGAAATAAAGAAAACTTATTTTAGGAAGATGTTCAGTTTTTAGACATTTATTGAATACTTCAGATCTCCCGAGAGATACAATGACTGACTATTTGTCACATGTTTATTCATCAGCTTACACAAGTGACACTTGGAGCAATTCCAACTGTAACTGTCTGACAAACATGTTTTATCATTACAACCAAATGTACATGTGAGATATCACTGACATTCATTCAGATATGACTAGAATTCAACCACATCTGATAACAGCTCACACACTTCTACTGAAAAAATATCCTTCATCCTCAGTGTCATCAGTTGATGTTTCTTGTATTGCTCGGGGCTCAGCCCGCAGGATGGAAGTCTGTCTCCTTTTACCTCTCTTCCTTCTCCATTGGGTCACCTTTTTCTCTGCAGTGAATAGCGACAATGTGACGGAGGCTGAGTACTCAGAGATGAAACTTCAATAAATAATATTCTGACTTCAATAGGTTGGCTCTTAAGCAATGGCAGATCAACAAAATCGACCAACAGCTATACAAAATGAGGACCCATGTAGACAACCCATTAACACTATTTACAGACAGATAGACCATCACATTACACAGGTGTTGGTAAAATTATTGGGCTGCCTCGTCACATTTAAAACCAAATGTTCCTGTTTGTGACCAGCAGGATCCATAAAGCCCATGAGAAGACACAAGAAGATAGTGAGAATATCAGATCTCCCCTACAGGTCTCCAAACTATATTGCCTAGTACACACGACCGGGATTCCAGACGGGAAAAGGTCAGTCAGAAATTCAGAGGGGAAAACTGAGAACCTGCTCTCTACTTTTCCACCGTACAGACGATCAGTTTTCTGCAATCACGACCGTGTTTGTTCTCCATCTGAGTTTTTCCCCACAGGAAAACTGCCAAAAATGTCTGGTTTCTGCTACACACGGGCAGGTTTTTCTGATGGGAAAAACTCAGTCGGGAATCCCGGCGGGAAAAAAGAGAGCTGGTTCTGACGGGTTTGGCAGTTTTCTCGTCGGAAAAACTGCGAGGGAGCATACACACGGCCGGGATTCCCCACCAAAGGTTCTCCTCGCAGTTTTCCCATCGGAAAACCCAGTCGCGTGTACGGGGCTTAAGTGCAATAATAAGCCATTGCAAATCTGAGTTTGAATTTTTACTGGTATGACTTAATTTCACATAAAATCTGCTTGGTCACTCTGATGCCTCGTACACACGGCCGGACTTACCAAGAAAAAAAGTCGGATAGGCTTTTTTTCTTGGAAAGTCCGGCCGTGTGTAGCCTCCATCGGACTTTTTTTGTCAGAAGTCCGACAGGGTCACATCGTACTTTTGCACGGTCAAAAATCTGACCGTGTTTACGAGGCATTAGGTATAGAATTTATATATTACCATAGATGGTAATTTTTTATGAGGTTACTTTGCCTGCATCAAATATACTAATACAGGCAAATCTTCACAGCTTTGCAGGGACATTTACAAATTTGAATGTACAAGGAACAGGGAAGATTTAAGTTTGGTCATGCAATAAGTTCAAACACATTGATATTTATAATGCAGCCTCATTTATGATTTCACAAAGGGGTGATTATTGTTAAATAAATAATCAGGTTGAAAAAAATATTGCCCCGTGTCCTTTTTGATGACCTTAAAGTGAATAACTCTACCAAGTTTCCTATATGGACAATTTACAGATGGTGGGCCAGATTCACAAAGAGTTACGCTGGCGTATCAGTAGATACGCCAACGTAACTCGGAATCTAAGCCCGTCGTATGTTTAGGTGTATGCTCAAACTGAGATACACTTAAACCTACCTAAGATATCTTAGGGTGCAATATTTCCGCTGGCCACTAGGTGGCGCATCCATTGAGTTCGGCGTAGAATATGCAAATGAGTAGATACGCCAATTCACGAACGTACGCTTGCCAGTCGCAGTAAAGATACACCGTTTCCGTAAGAGGTATGCCCGCGTAAATATAAAGCTGCCCCCTAGGTGTCGTAGCCAATGCTAAGTATGGCCATCGTTCCTGCGTCGAAATTTAGAAATTTTACGTCTTTTGCGTAAGTCGTCCGTGAATGGGGCTGGACGTAATTTACGTTAACGTCGAAACCAATACGTCCTTGCGGCGTACTTTGCCGCAATGCACACTGGGATATGTACACGGACGTCAATCACGTCGGGTCACCATTCATTTAAATAAAACACGCCCCCCTCATTCTCATTTGAATTACGCGTGCTTACGCCGGCCCCATTTTCGCTACACCGCCGTAACTTAGTAGGCAAGAGAATACAGCACTTGCCTCTCTGACTTAAGGCGGCGTAGCGTAAATAGAATACGCTACGCTGCCTCAAAGATGCGGCGACCTACGTGAATCTGGCCCAGAGAGTGCATTTGGTTGACTTCTAACATACAAAGTCCAAAGTCCACAGACGATACAAATCCAACAGAGTATTTCAGAATCCCATCTTTTCCTAGACCTGTGCTATATTCATCATAGAGTGACAAGACCAGACTGAATGCCAGCTTGACTGCCACAAATACTGGTCTCACACTCGAGGGAGGGGTTCTTTCAAGTCAACCAACTGTTTCCTTGAATGAAAACTTCCCCAAGTCTAATTACCATCAATAAATACTTCCTTATGTATGTAAGGAAGTTATCCTTTGAGGTTAACAGGCCATCTCACACACACCTAGGTAAATTAACACATCTAAGGGTCTTCAGCTGTCCCTGAAGATGTACTTTACAATCCTTACTGTCATCAGCTTCTTGCCATTGTTCCTGTAGCTGCAGGCATCATCCAGATATCTCTACTCAAATTCCACAACATCATATAATGTCATGAGGGTGGGAAGTGGTTAATTTGATTCCAAGCCCTCTTATATGCCTTCTTTAACAACCTCCCGTTCTGGGACGACGTCATATGATGTCACCCCAGTCACACTGCTCTGTGCCCATCAGTGCTGCCAGTCAGTGCTGCCTTTCAGTGCCAATCTGTGCCACCCATCCATGCTGCCTATCATTGCCTATAAGTGCCCCTATCAGTGCCCATCAATACCGCATATCAGTGCCACCTATCAGTGCCTATCAGTGTGGCATATTAGTTTTTTCTCATCAGTGCCATCTCATCAGTGCCCATCAGTGCCACCTCATTAGGGCACACCAATGAAGGGAAAAATTACTTATTTGCAAAATTTACAAAAATAAAATTGTTCTGCTCAGGGCAGAGTTGTAAATGGCTTTGTATGCTATTTTTATGGTTTCAATTTTATTTATTGGGCAATGGGAAGCCAGGGGGGGGGGGACTGGCAGAAAGGGGTGGCCGATACTGAACAAGTGGTACGGTGGATGAGTTTGGCAGCAGCATGTATAACCAACTGAAGAGGGTATAGCCTATGGAGCGGTAGGCCTATAAGGAGGGAGTTACAGTGGGGAAAATAATTATTTGCCCACTTATAAAGAGATAAAGGGTCTATCATTTTTTATCATAGGTGTATTTTATATGATGGAGGCAGAATATCAACCAGAAATCGAGAAAAACACATGATGCAAATGTTATACATTGAGTTGAAGTTCAGTGAATGAAATAAGTATTTGATCCCCAAGCAAAATACGACTTAGTACCTAGTAAAGAAACCCTTGTTGGCAAGAGGTAAAATGTTTCTTGAGTTGGTGACCAGGCTTGCACACATTTCAGGAGGGATTTTGGTCCACTCTTTACAGATCTTCTCTAAATCCATAAGGTTTCTTGAATGTTGCTCGGCAACTTGAAGTTTCAAGAAACAGGGAAGAAAAGGGAACCTAAGTGTAGAGGTTAAAGGTTAATTTAATAGCACAACGATTAATAATCACTTACAGTAGGTGATATTGTGTCAATCTCGCTCCTTTTCTCGGAGAGATTGACCACCTACGATTCCCGTCGTGGGAGCCAGCGCCAAGCCAGCTCGCCACAAAAGGGAAAAAGCCGACATTGAAGCAACAGGGATCCGACTTGGGTTCCCGCCAATTCTAGACACCGTGGGCCAGATTCATGTAGATCAGCGGATCTTTAGATCCGCTAGATCTACGTGTTTTACGATCCGCCGGTGCAATTTAGCGAGGCTAGTGCATGATTCATAAAGCACTTACCTCGCAAATTGCACCGTCAGATCCTAACTCCCCCCGGCGGAATGCAAATTCTGTGGCTAGGGGGAGTGTACAATTTAAATCAGGCGCGTTCCCGCGCCGATTTAACTGCGCATGTGCCGCCGGCGAAAAAGCCCAGTGCGCATGCTCCAAATGACGTCGCTAGGACGTCATTGTTTTCGGCGGCTAGGTTACTTACGGCCATCCGTATTCCCGACGGACTTACGCAAACGACGTAACAAATTTAAAACTCGGCGCGGGAATGTCGGCCATACTTAACATTAGCTACCCCTCATATAGCAGGGATAGCTATCCGCCGGAAAAAGCCGAACGCAAACGACGTTAAAAAAGAGCGACGGGCGGGCGTACGGACGTGAATCGGCGGTTCTCCTCATTTGCATATGCGACGTGTAAAAAAAGCGACGACACCTAGCGGCCGGCGGGAGATTACAGCCTAAGATTCGACTGGTGTAAGTCACTTACACCAGTCGGATCTAAGGGAGATCTATGCGGAACTGATTCTTATGAATCAGTCGCATAGCTCCGACCGTGGGATCTCACAGATACAACGGCGGATCAGGAGATCCGCCGTCGTATCTCTTGATGAATCTGCCCCTGTGTTTGGTATGAATCATGAGGGGGAACTCCACGCCAAATTTTAAATAAAAAAATGGCATGGGTTCCCCTCCAGGAGCATACCAGGCCCTTAGGTCATGTAAAGATTGTAAGGAGAACCCCCCTAAACGGCGTGGGGGTTCCCCCGCAATCAATACCAGACCCGTATCTGAGAATGCCGCCTGGCCGATCAGGAAAGGAGTGGGGAAGAGGAAGCGCTCGACCTGCGCCCCCCCACCCCAGAGCACCCTGTCCCCATGTTGATAAGGACAGGGCCACTTCCTGGCAACCCTGGCCGTTGGTTGTCGGGGTCTGCGGGCGGGGGGCTTATCGTAATCCGGGATCCCCCTTTAATAAGGGGCCCCCCAGATACCGGCCCCCCCATCGTACCCCTACCCATTCACCTGGAGGAAATGTGTCAAAAAAATAAACACACAACACAGGTTTTTAAAATAATTTATTAGTCAGCTCCAGGGGTCTTCTTCTGACTTTGGGGGTCATCTTTTGTCTTCTCCGCTCTCTTCTTCTGCTCTCTGGTGTCGTCTTGACACTCCCCGATTCTTCTCCCACTCGCTCTCTGGTACATTCTTCATGACCCCCAAAGTCAGAAGAAGACCTCCAGAGAGCAGAGAAGACCCCCGGAGCTGACTAATAAATTATTTTAAAAACCTGTGTTGTGTGTTTATTTGTTTGACACTTTTCCTCCAGGTGAATGGGTAGGGGTACGATGTACCCCATACTCATTCACCTAGGGTGGGGGCGGGTATCTGGGGCCCCCTTATTAAAGGGGGCTCCCGGATTCCGATAAGCCCCCCCACCCACAGACCCAGACAACCAACGGCCAAGGTTGCCGGTAAGAGGCCCTGTCCTTATCAACATGGGGACAGGGTGCTTTGGGTGGGGGGGCTGCAGGGCACCTGCATCTGAGCTGTTTTGCATGGTGGAAAGCAGAATGTGCTCACCCCCTCCCTATGACTACAGCCCTTTGTGAAGATGCTCTCTTATCCCTCACAGGCATGGAGGCTAAGCCTAATGGGAACTGTAGTTCCCATTAGGCCGTGATGTAGCAAGAATGAATGCGCACCGCAAACTAGGAAGTCAGTGAGAATAATGATTCAGGAGTGCTGGAGGTGAATAAAAAAGCTCGATTTCAACAGGTATCAAACTAGTTATAATGCAAAACATTACTTTTTACTTTATCAGATACTGTCAGACTTTAATTTAAGAGGAAAAGATTTTTGTCTTTACAACCCCTTTAAGGAAAAAAAGTCATTTAAAACTGATTGCGGCTGTAATGAATTGTCGGGTCTCGGCAATACAGAGAAAGAAATGGCATGGGTCCCCCCCAGTCCATTACCAGGTCCTTTGGGTCTGGTATGAATCTTAAGGGGAACCCCGAACCAAAATTAAAAATATAAATTCTGTGGGGGTCCCCCAAATTTCTTACCAGGCCCTTCAGGTCTAGTATGGGTTTTTAGGGGAACCCTGTGCCAAATGTAAAAAAATGGCATAGGGGTCACCCAAAAATCCATATCAGACCCTTATCCGACCACGCAACCTGTCAGGAAAAGAGGGGGGATGAAAGAGCACCCCCCTCCTGAACCAATTTTATTTTAAATGGTGTGGGGTCCCCCTCAAAATCCATAAATCCTGAAGGGTCCGGTATGGATTTTGAGGGGCACCCCTATGCCATTTTTTTATTTGGTGCAGGGTTCCCCTTAATATCCATACCAGAGCTGAAGGGCCTGGTATGGAATTTGGGGGGACCCCCACGTAATTATTTTTTTACTTTTGGTTTAGAGTTTCCCTTAATATTCATACAAGACCCAAAGGGATATCTCACTGTTATTGTTTCACTTTAAGCATTATTACAATTAGGGTTGTCCCGATACCACTTTTTTAGGACTGAGTACGAGTACCGATACTTTTTTTTATGTACTCGCCGATACCGAATACCGATACTTTTTTTTAAATGTGTCCCCAAATGCAGCTATGTCCCCCCACATATTCCGCCATGTCCCCCCACATATTCCGCCATGTCCCCCCACATATTCCGCCATGTCCCCCCACATATTCCAGCCATGTCCCCCCACATATTCCAGCCATGTCCCCCCACATATTCCAGCCATGTCCCCCACATATTCCAGTGGAGAAACTAGTATTTTCAGAAGGGAAGTCAGTAAAAGCAGACTGGCTTTGCAGTGCAGTAATGCAACACACATTGGCGCACTTTGTACGTATTAATGTTTGCACTGACATTTTTTTTAATGGCTCCTCAATGCACTAAAGCAGGGATCCTCAAACTACGGCCCTCCAGCTGTTGCAGAACTACAAATCCCATGAGGCATTGCAAAACTCTGACATTCACAGACATGACTAGGCATGATGGGAATTGTAGTTCCTGAACACCTGGAGGGCCGTAGTTTGAAGACCCCTGCACTAAAGGAACACACCTGCTGCATAGTAATACACTTGGTAATCATACACTTTGATTTTTACTATATGAATTTGTGATTGTTATCATTCGAGTAACTCGAATAATAACAATCACAATTTCAAATAGTAAAAATCAAAGTGTACAATTACCAAATATTACCATGCAGCAGGTGTGTTCCTTTAGTGCATTGGGGAGCCATTAAAAAAATGTCAGTGCAAACATTAATACTGTTAATGTTTACACTGACATTTTTTTTAATGGCTGCCCAATGCACTAAAGGAACACACCTGCTGCATGGTAATATTTGGTAATTATACACTTTGATTTTTACTATTTGAAATTGTGATTGTTATCATTCGAGTAGTGAGCCATTGTGTGTGGTGTGTGTCTGTGTGTTAAACTTGCCTAAACAGCGGCGCTGGCTCCTCTTGGTACAGCTCTCTGCGCTCCTCCCATCAGTTCCACGATGATCCCCTCCCGGCGTCAGTGACGTCACGCCGCCAGGACGAGCCCTGGACTGGCCTGGACTGTAGGGGGAGTGAGCGATCATCTATTGGCTGGCCGGAAAATAGGGGCGGGAGCGGAGCGTAAGGTAAACAAATGACTGACTTGATATGCCGCTGTCCCGCTGACATACATGACAGAGAGACAGTGACAATCGCAGGTGCGAGAGGCGGCCGCGGCTAAATGTGTGTCACTGATTCCAGGGGGGGGGGGGACGCCCAAGCTTGCCCTATGGAGCGGACGCCGTGCGGGGAACATTTAAGCTTTTGTTTGAATAGCTGTATTCGCGCCACGTATAGACACTCCCCCTTGCTCTGGATCCGTCCAATCCCGCGCAAGGGGGAGTGTCTATACGCGGCGAGGATACAGCTATTCAAACGAAAGCTGTAATGTTCCCCGCACGCTGATTAACGGCGGCGGCTTTGCGGTTTGCGGCGACGGGTTTGCGGTGACGGGTTTGCGGCGACGGGGGGGGGGAACAAGTATTCTATTTCGGTATTGGGGGTATTTGCGGGAGTACGAGTACTCCCGCAAATACTCGGTATCGGTCCCGATACCGATACTGGTATCGGTATTGGGACAACCCTAATTACAATCACTGCTCCCAGAAAAACGGTAATTTAAAAAAAAAATTGATACATGTCCCCTGGGGCAGGACCCAGGTCCCCAAACACTTTTTATGGCAATAACTTGCATTCATAACTAGGGATGAGCTTCGAGTTCGAGTCAAACTCATGATCGACTCAAACATTGCTTGTTTGCCTGTTCGGCGAACAACGAACAATTAGGGGTGTTCGCGGCAAATTCGAAAAGCCGCGGAACACCCTGTTAAAGTCTATGGGAGAAATTTAAAGGCTAATATGCAATTTATTGTCCTAAAAAGTGTTTGGGGACCTGGGTCCTGTCCCAGGGGACATGTATCAATGCAAAAAAAAGTTTTAAAAACGGCCGTTTTTTCGGGAGCAGTGAATTTAATAATGCTAAAAGTGAAACAATAAAAGTGAAATATTACTTTAAATTTCGTACCTAGGGGGGGTGTAAAGTTAGCATGTGAAATAGCGCATGTTTTCAGTACATAGAACTGTCCCTGCACAAAGTGTCATTTCTGAAGGAAAAAAAAATGTCTTTTAAAACCGGACTTACTTCCGGTTCCGGCGCCTTATGTAGGAGACGCTAGCTCCGGAGGCTCCGCACTCACCGCCAGATAATTCTGCTTACAAAGCCCCGGCATAGCCCCGGACCACAGAACTATACATCCCCACATCCCGCGGGAACCCCGGCGGATGGAGAGATACCTCACTCAAGCCCGAGCGGCCAGAGGACCGGGCGCCACGGAACCGACAGTGGAGGCCTCGACTCTGGGCAACATGGCCGCTGCAGAGACCACACGCGGCACTACCTCGACGCACGGAGGCCCTCAGCCAGGCTCCTTCAGCCCTCAGCTGGACAGCGGACCACAACCAGAAGGTATGGACACCTCACTCCCCGCTATGCCTGACCACGCAAGCACCCATGAACGGATTGCAAAGGCAGTGGCTGCGCTGCTCTCACCCACCATCACAGCGGCGGTGGACAGGGCGGTAGCGGAGGGCATACAACAGCTCAGGAGAGAGCTGGGAGAGCATTCCACGAGGCTGGACACAATAGAACACCGGGTGTCCTCGGTAGAGGAAGATCACCACAGCATGGAGACGGCCCTGGAGCGATTCACCCAGGACCAACAAATCCTACACGAACGTATGGAAGACCTCGAGAATCGCTCCAGGAGAAATAATTTGCGTATAATAGGCCTCCCTGAGTCACACAAGCAGGGCTCCCTGATGGACATTTGTTCAGAGGCTTTGCCGCAGATTTTAGGCCTCAATCACAGATGCGTGGTGGAAAGAGCGCATCGCATTGGCGCGCAATCGGAAGACCAGGCCCGCCACAGACCAGTTATTGCCAAGTACCTAAACTATGCTGACCGAACGGAGATGCTACAGGCCTTCCGCAAATCCAGGTTGCTGGAGTTTGAGGGTCACAAAATTCTACTATTTGCTGATTATTCGGCAGAGGTATCGCGCAAAAGGAGAGACTTTCAGCCTATCTGTGCAGATTTGTATAAAAGAGGTCTCCGCTTCACGCTGGCCTACCCAGCGGTGCTACGCTTACAAGCTCCGGATGGAAAACAGCTCACAATTCAATCGATTGAGAAAGCCAGAGCATTCCTGCAATCGCTGTCCATCGTACAAGAGCCATCAAGCACATACGCAGATCGAGTGAAACAAGGCCCAAGAGATCAGAGAAGCCCGCGTAAGGAACCACCAAAATGCCTCAAGCAAACGCAGACATCTGAACATCAAGGCTCCGGATGATTCTCCCCCACTCCTTCTGGGACACCAACAGATCGCCTGTATTGATCCTTTATTTGCTCTCTTTATGTCCCCACTTCCTTAAGGGGTTATTTTAATGCCAGTACTACAGGTCCATTGCGGCGCGCACTAACACCCAGATGCTCATCCTGTGGTTATCACCCTAAGCGTCATGCTGCAAAACCGGCAGATTACCTGCAGTCTGTTATGGCATTGCGATCATTAGATCATTTAATTTGTTACAGTTTTACTTTATTTTCCTCTGTTTTTATGCAATATTGTTTATTTAGCCGAGGGCACTTGTTCAGACGAACCTGCTCACCTCATAGTTTAAAGGCAGGGCTAGTATTATAATTACGGCTGATGCCGAAGTGGCAGGTTTGTATAGCATTCAGTAGGGATGTACTCTCATCACAAGATAACCCGCAATCACAATTAATGGAAAACCAGTCCGAGACTAGTACACAGGCGTCTGCGAGGTTTTTCACATGAATACGGCTATGCCAGTACAATTAGCCCCCCCTACTGGCGGTGTAGCGGTACGTCCGGTGGGGAGAGTACATACGGAAAAAAGCGAAGTCAGTTGTTTATTGTATGGTTGTGATGAAGTTAATTTCTCTTTCTTCTTTTTTCCTTTCCGTCTCTCTTGACACCTTTCTTTTCCCCATGAGAAGACGGTCTTACCAATGCAAATGTGAGCTCGAAAGCTTCCTATTACCATCCACACCTGAAAACACCTCCAAGAATCAGGGTAAGAACACTATAAATCTCTACATCTTTATCCCCACACCACACTCACCATGACCCAACTACAAGTTATTTCCTGGAATGTCAAAGGGTTAAGAGCACCGACAAAGCGAATGAAAATACTCAGGCACCTTAAACGTTTAAAGGCAGATATAGCTTTACTACAGGAAACACACCTAGAGGATAAGGATTTTTTTCGAATGAAAAAACTGTGGGTAGGGAAAGTGGTGGGATCGACTTCGATCAACCGTAAGGCAGGCACACTCATTTTGATCCATAAAAACCTGGTCTATGATCTAATCTCTACCACCAGCGACACAGAAGGGAGGTATACATCTATACATCTTAGACTCCCCTCAGGAGACATTAAGATCTCCAACATCTACGCCCCCAACTCTCCTGACCAGGAATACTTCTTACGACTGACACCACTACTACAACTACATGACCCCACCCCCCATCTTGTGGGGGGTGATTTCAATTCAACTCTCAATGACCAGGAAGACAGGTCCGGACCTAGACTACAATCTCGATCAACCCATTCCTCCCGACCCACCCCACTATGGCACATGACACAGGCAACGAACCTTATTGATACGTGGAGGTTGCAACATCCCATAGACACGGGCTTCACTTTTTACTCACCGGTCCACAAGACTTTTGCAAGAATTGATTACTTTCTGTGCACACACGCTCTCCTACCGCGCATACACGACACGATCATACATGATTTGGTGATCTCTGATCACTCCCCAATCGCGATTTCACTCAACTATCATAGGCCAACTACTTCTCCCCCTCAATGGAGATTCCCGGCTTATCTAGCCCATGACGATGGTCTTAAAGCTATGCTGACCGCGGCTTGGGTGGAATACTCACGAGACAATGCCCAACACATAGACAACCCTAACCTATTCTGGGAAGCGGGTAAAGCTTACCTGAGAGGTAGGATTATCTCATACGCAGCGGGATACAAAAAGGACGCACAAAGACAATTCGTGGCAGCTAATAACCAACTGCGCATGGCACAGCAAAACCTAAACAACAACCGCACAGACAGCAATTTTAAGGAATGGGTAACAGCCAAAGAAAAATTTGATAGTTGGGCGGAAAGAGTGGAAAAGATAAAACAATCAGCAACACAATTACTCTTCCACAAATTTGGGAACAAAGCAGGCAAACTTCTAGCCAGACTCACTAGGGGCCCCTATACGCCGACACACATTGACAAGCTCAGGAACCCCGACGGCTCTTTATCCACAACACCCAAAGATGTCAATAAGACATTGGAAAGCTTTTATAGCACATTGTATAGCGCAGAACCGGTGAATAGGGATCTGGCCGAAACCCTGTTAAAAACCACCAAACTTCCCTTGATAGACCCCGAACAGCTAGAACAACTAAATGCGCCCATATCCCTAGCAGAAATTAAACGGGCAATGGGTGGTCTTTCCAATGGAAAAGCGCCTGGACCAGATGGGTACACACCCGAATTTTACAAACTCCTAAACCCAGACCTTTTACCCACTCTCCACACGGTTTTCAATCACATTTGGGCAGGGGGACCATATCTTCCCACGGGCCATCTGGCCAATATCAAACTTATTGCAAAGAAGGGGAAAGACCCACTAGACCCAGGATCCTTTCGCCCCATCTCACTACTAAATATAGACTCCAAGATACTATCTAAGATTATAGCCACCAGACTGGGAGATATTATGCCATCACTTATACACAACGCCCAATCAGGATTTACAAAAGGCAGATCCGCCGCGGCCAACATCCGCAAAGTACTGATGGCCCTCGAATACGCACAGACACACCCCTCTGACGATACGGCAATAGTTACCCTTGACGCGGAGAAAGCATTCGATAACGTTAGTTTCGAGTGGCTTTCTCTGGTTATGCAACGTTTGGGTCTGAAGGGATCGTTTTATTCCTTCATCCAAAACATATATTCAGCCCCCTCCGCCACGGTCACTGCAGCAGGCTTACAGTCCCCACCCTTCCGTCTACACAGAGGAACGAGGCAGGGGTGCCCTCTTTCCCCTCTGCTCTTCAATCTCGCTATAGAACCCCTATCTCGCCTCCTTTCGCTATCCCCCCTGTTGCATGGTCTTCACATAGGGCAGGAGGAACTAAGAGTTGCTCTCTTCGCAGATGACATACTAATATTTACATCATCTCCCCACACGGACATACCAGCCATACAAGATATTTTTGAGAACTTCCGTAAGTGCTCGGGACTCAAAATTAACTTTTCGAAGAGCGAGATTCTCCCCTTAGGTATTACCCCCCAGCGCCACGTCCACCCCCCCTCTTCTTTAAGAATAGCGAAGACATATATAACATACCTAGGCTTGCGAATTGGCAAAACACCGTCTTCTCTATACACTCTGAACTATCCTCCTTTGATTGATAGGTTAGTGGGTGAACTTGAAACTTGGACGGATCTTCCTCTCTCTCTCTTCGGGAGATGCGCATTATTTAAAATGGTCAGTTTTGCCCGCCTACTATATCCCCTACAGACATTGCCCCTACTGCTGAAACATAAAGATATCCAAATACTAAACAAAGCCATAACCAAATTTATCTGGAAGAGGGCCAAGCCGAGAATAGCTCTGACCAAAATGTTTCTCCCGAAGAGTGAGGGTGGAGTGGGCCTCCCCAATATACGGCTATATAATTTGGCCTGCCTAATGAGGGTCGGGCTGGACTGGATACTGGGTTCCTCTAAATACTCTAACTTTAATCTTGAGTCATCACTGGTCAGGCCTTCTGGTCTAGCGGCTATACTTCATAGCCCACTTCAGAAATTACCAGTGTCAATCAAACACAACCTGCTCTTCAGAGACACCCTAGTGGCCTGGCGAGAAGTCAGGAAAAAACTGGGGCTACCTCCACTATTCTCTAAGCACCTCCCGATTTATGGGAATCCTATGTTTACACCCAGTCTCCAGTACGAGCCCTTCTCTAAATGGAGGGACAAAGGTTTAGAGAAGATTCACTCCCTTTTCCAGGATCCCTCAGGCACTATCAAATCATTCTCCCAGCTGTCACTGGAATTCCACCTTCCCCAAAGCCACTACTTCCCATACATGCAATATGTAGCCTTTATAAACAAAATATGCCCGAATAAAACTGTTCGCCTCCGAGCATCATTCATCGATACCCTTGTTAAAAATGACACCTACTCAATTTCGGACATATACACTCCACTGCTTGGTAAATTTTCAGTACCCCTACAAAAAACCTCCGTGTCGTCATGGGCCAAAGACCTGCCAGGTACCGTGGAAGTGGAGGACATTATACATGGATACAATCTTACCAGGTCTATCATTCAAAATGAGTCTTGGAGAGAGACCCAATTTAAGATCATCCATAGGGCGTACTACCCTTTTTCTGCAGCAAAAGCACCTGACATAGGCCCGGCCTGTCCCTGGTGCCTAACTATCAAACCAACGCTTCTACATAGACTCTGGAACTGTCCAACAATAGTGCTATTCTGGACGTCGGTTATCCGCCTAGTAACCAAAGTGACTCAGTATTGCCCCGTGATGGACCCGACACTCCTACTTTTTGGTTGCCCCCCCCACACGGAACCACACTCTTCCATATACCACCGCCTGCCCAGACACACGCGGCAATGGATACTCCTAGCCCTGCTCACGGCTCGCAGGACGATTCTCCAACACTGGATCACTTCAACCCCTCCCTCTATACTAGCCACGATAAAAGAGCTGAAAATTTTGCTACTCAGAGAAAATATGGATATTCTCTCCTCCCCCAACCACTCCAAACTTCAGTTCGAACTAAAGTGGTCAGCTTTCATCATGCATTGCCTATCTATATCAGAAAAAAATGCCTTATCCTCAGGTTCCTTTGCTTTTACAACTCCCCAACCTACGTGAACATCCCTCAGCCAAGATACTATGATATCATAATGTAATTTTCCTCCCCTCCCCCCATTGCCCTCTATTTCTGACTAATGAGCCAATTTCATATATGGTGCTTCAAGGTGTTAAAGCTATGGTTCTCACTATGATGTATCTAGAATGTAGAAAGATCTCGGCTTGCTCTCCTCCCTCTCTCTACTTCTTTCTTTAGCCTTTACTTACCTTTATCTTTACCTTTGCCTCTCCTTGGAGGTCTGTCTTATAGTCCTAAACTATTCCAACAATCAAACAAGTCCGTGAAATATCTTTACCTGTATGTTAACGCTGTACACCACTGGACTATGTACAATTCTTTGTGGACTAGTCATTGTACCCTAGTTCTTTTGTCTTTGTTATAAGATTTTCCTGTAAAACCAATAAAATATTTTGGAAAAAAAAAAAAAAAAAACGGACTTGCGGCTATAATGAATTGTCGGCTCTAGCAATTCAGAGAGAATTCATTCATAAAACAAAAAAAAAATTGCGTGGGGGTCCCCCCAAATTCCATTATCAGGCCCTTCAGGTCTGGAAAGGATATTAAGGGGAACCCCCTGCCGTCAATTTTAAAAAAAATGTCGTGGGGTTCCCCCTAAATATCAATTCCAGATCCTTCAGGTCTGGTGTGGATTTTAAGGGGAACTCCACCACAAATTTAAAAAAAATGGCGTGGAGTTCCCCCAAAAATTCACACCAGACCCCTTATCCGAGCACGTTAACCTGGCCGGCCGCAGAAAAGAGGGGGGGAGTGCGGCCCCCCTCTCCTAAACTGTACCAGGCCACATGCCCTCAACATGGGGAGGATGTCCCCATGTTGATGGGGACAAGGGCCTCATCCCCACAACCCTTGCCCGGTGGTTGTGGGGGTGTGCGGGCGGGGGGCTTATCAGAATCTGGAAGACCCCTTTAACAAAGGGGACCCCCAGATCCTGGCCCCCCCTATGTGAATTGGTAATGGGGTACATTGTACCCCTACCATTTCACAAAGGAAGTGTAAATAGTTGGAAAAAACACACACACACCGTAGAAAAAAGTCCTTTATTAATAAATAAAAAAAGAAAAAAAATCCAGCGGTCATAATCCACTTGTTCCCGGCTTCCTGCTCCAACGTTGTCTGTATCCAGCGACGGTCGGTGATCTCTGGTCCAGCGATGAGAAGATCCATCCAGAGCGCAGCCGACCTCCTCTCTCCGCTGGACAGTCTTCTCCCTTGCTGGGCTTCCCCAGTGACGTAGCAGAGGGTGCGTCAGAGGGTGCGGGGTCATGTGACGGGTGGCCCCGCCTCCCCTATATAAGAAATGTCACAGAAATGTCACAGCTTCAGCCGCGTAATTCGCTGGGCTGTGTCCAGCGGAGAGAGGAAGTCGGTGTGGCTGCGCTCTGGATGGATGGATCTTCTCTTTGCTGGACCGGAGATCACCGACCGTCGCTGGATACAGACAACGTTGGAGCAGGAAGCCGGGACCAAGAGTGGATTACCACCACTGGATTTTTTTAATTTATTTTTTTATTAATAAAGGACTTTTTTCTACGGTGTGTGTGTGTTTTTTTTCAAACTATTTACACTTCCTTCGTGAAATGGTAGGGGTACAATGTACCCCATTACCAATTCACATAGGGGGGCCAGGATCTGGGGGTCCCCTTTGTTAAAGGGGTCTTCCAGATTCTGATAAGCCCCCCGCCCGCAGACCCCCACAACCACCGGGCAAGGGTTGTGGGGATGAGGCCCTTGTCCCCATCAACATGGGGACATCCTCCCTATGTGTAAAAGGAAGGGAAAAGGGGATGGGAAAAAATTGCGCTTAGTGAGAAAAAATATATTAGTGAAGAAATTAAGATAAGGTCCTGGGAGGGACGTCCTGCTGCTAAACACTACAACTTAGATATAAAGTGTGAATGAGAGTAGTACAACAGTCCTTTCAAGGATAAAAAAGCTCTGTGTGAATGTCAGACCGCCTCAGGCCGTTAAGCGCATGCGCAATGCGAGTGTATCTCCCCGACGATCGTTTCGTCGTAATGACGTCATCAGGGACTTGTGTACTACTCTCTATGAATGAGAGTATTTTTATGCTGTTCAACTTTTATCTTTTAAATAAATCCCCTCGTTTTTTACGCCTACACTATGGGATTGTCCTTTTCTTTTTCCCTACATGGTGTTTGTTAAACACACGCTCACACACATCAATGCAAGTTCTATCTGGGAGCAGTGGTTAACCCTATGAGGAACTGTGGATTTCACCTTCTAACTTGTGGAGAGATGTGGATTCGTTCCTGACACCTGAAAGGATCACAACCTCCTGCTATGCCTGTTTAGACTACTCCTGAAAGGGATTAGTCACAGGCTTTCTGGTAAGCCTTCATTCTCACTCGTGTTGGGTCACTGATGTCTGAATCTCCCTCCTTTCTCACCTGTGGATCTCCTAATTGGACTTTTAGTGCTTGCATTTCTCATCTTCTGAATTGGAAGGGGTTAATTACTCCCTGCTCTTCTCTGTGGACTCTATTTGTTTTGCACCTCATATGCTGAATTGGTCACTTTTACACTGTTTTATTATCATATTATCTGATATATATACAGGTATTTTGACACTTATCGCTCAGTACTACATTGTTGGCACAGTGTTACAATAACCAATGCATTTATAGATTTTGCGCACTCATATATTGAATTAAGTTTCAAATGATTTGTTTTGCACCTCACATGCTGAATTGGTCACTTTAATTTACACTGGGGTAGATTCAGGTAGGGGCGCGCACTGCTACGGCGGCGCAGCGTACCGTTTTTACGCTACGCCTCCGTAAATTACTGGAGCTACGCTTCATTCACGAAGCATTTGCTCCGTAATTTGCGGCGGCGTTTCATAAAAGGGGCTGTCGTAAGCGCGCGTAATTTAAATGATCCCGTAGGGGGCGTGGATCATTTAAATTAGGCGCGTTCCCGCGCCGAACGTACTGCGCATGCTCCGTCGGGAAAATTTCCCGACGTGCATTGCGGTAAACGACGTCGCAAGGACGTCATTTGCTTCGACGTGAACGTAAATGGCGTCCAGCGCCATTCACGATCCACTTACGCAAACAACGTAAATTTCGAAAAATCGCGACGCGGGAACGACGTCTATACTTACCATTGGCTGCGCCTCCTAATAGCAGGAGCAGCCTTACGACGAAAGCGACGAACGCAAACGACGTAAAACACGACCGCCGGGCGCGCGTACGTTTGTGAATCGCCGTGAGTATGCAATTTGCATACTCTACGCTGACAACTAGTGGCCAGCGTCAGAATGCAGCCTAAGATACGACGGCATAAGAGCCTTATGCCAGTCGTATCTTAGGCTACAGACGGCGTATCGAGCTTTCTGAATACAGAAAGTTGATACGCCGGCGCTACTTAGCAATTTCGCTGTGTATCTATGGATACGCAGGCGTAATTGCTTGCTGAATCTACCCCACTGTTTATTATCATATTATCTGTTGAGATATATACAGGTATTTTGACACTTGTCGCTCAGTGCTACATTGTTGGCACAGTGTTACAATAACCTATGCATTTATAGATTTTGCGCACTCATATATTGAATTAAGTTTCAAATGATTTTTTATTACTTATAGTTTAACACTGTTTATACTTATTGCTTTATACACGACATCCTCCCCATGTTGAGGGCATGTGGCCTGGTACGGTTCAGGAGAGGGGGGCGCACTCTGTCCCCCCCTCTTTTCTGCGGCCGGCCAGGTTAACGTGTTCAGATAAGGGGTCTGGTGTGAATTTTTGAGGGAACACCATTTTTTTTTAAATTTGGGGTGGAGTTCCCCTTAAAATTCACACCAGACCTGAAGGGTCTGGAATGGATATTTGGGGGGAACCCCACGTCATTTTTTTTTAATTGACGGTGGGGTTCCCCTTAATATCCATTCCAGACCTGAAGGGCCTGGTAATTGAATTTGGGGGGACCAAATTTTTTTTATTAGAAACCCTAGAAAATAAAATGGCGGTTGGTTCAATATTTTATGTCACACTGTATTTGAGCAGCAGTGTTTTTTCTCTGGAGTCTACACACAAACGTTTTTAACGACCAATTTAAAAAAATAAAAAATCTTGTCATGAAAAACGGTCGTGTGTACGCGGCATAACAAGTAAATATCCCTTGTAATAGAAATAAGTATGACAGGTTATCTGTATGACAAGAGATGACAGGACAGGAGGTCTGAGGTCAAAAAGACCTCAGATCTCACATTCACACTGAAAAGCAAAGAAACAAATAATACTTTTACATTGACTAATAAAAAAAAATGGCCCTTTAAGGCCGTTAGGCTGAAGTGACGTCTGACATCAATCCGGTCCTCAGAGGGCAAAGAGTCTGCCGGGTCTTAAGCCGAAAATCCCTTGTGCACATGCGCCGCTGCATTCAGTGGCTCATTGCGAGGGGAATATTTTTTTTTACCTACAGGTAAGCCTTATTATAGGCCTTATTATAGACTTACCTGTAGGTAAAAGTTAAAAAAAAATCACTATACAACCACTTTAACTAGAGTATTCAGGCTAGGGGATTGGTACTAGAGTATTGAGATTAGGGTTGAGCGAACCCGAACTGTAAAGTTCGGGTTCGGTACGGACTTTGGGTTTTTCCCGAACCCGAACCCGAATAATTTGAAAAAGTTTGGGTCCGGGATCGGAGTTTGGGAAAAAAAATGCGCGGAGGTCCCCGCAAATTCAATAACCAGACCCTTTAGGTCTGGTATGGGTATTAAGGGGTACCCCGCCGTCAATTAAAAAAAAAAAATGACGTGTGGTTCCCCCTAAATATCCATAACCAGACCCTTCAGGTCTGGTATGGATATTAAGGGGAAGCCCGCCGTCAATTCAAAACAAAAATGACGTGCGGTTACCCCTAAATATCCATAACCAGACCCGTTATCCGAGCACGTTGACCTGGCTGGCCGCAGAAAAGAGGGGGGACAAAGTGCGGCCCCCCTCTCCTGAACCGCACCAGGCCACATGCCCTCAACATGGGGAGGAAGTCCCCATGTTGATGGGGACAAGGGTCTCATCCCCACAACCCTTGCCCGGTGGTTGTGGGTGTATGCGGGCGGGAGGTCCCCAAAAAGATTCCAAAAAAAACTGGGCCTTCTGGCTACACTTTATAGAATCTGTAGAACCTCCTAAACGTACCAGAATAGCTAGACCTGGGGACACCCACAAGACGTCATGTGACTTTACCTGACATACAGTACAGACCAGTGGCTGCTGGTGCTCAAAATTTTTGGGGGGCGCAAACGAAAAAAAAAATTTGCAGCCTCACTGTGCCCATCAAATGCAGCCACTGTGCCATCAATTGTCACCACTGTGCCATGCCATCCATTGTAGCCACTGTGCCATCAATTGTCACCACTGTGCCATTCCATCAAACGCAGCCACTGTGCCATGCCATCAAACACAGCCACTGTGCAATCAATTGTCACCACTGTGCCCTTTAATTGTCACCGCTGTGCCCTTTAATTGTCGCTGCTGTGCCCTTTAATTGTCCCCACTGTGCCCATTATCCCCACTGTGCCCATTGTCCCCACTGTGCCTATTGATGTCGCCACTGTGCCCTGAAAAAGTGCCCCTTTCCCCCCCGCCCGGCACAAACCTTTACTGGAGTCAGCCATCCACGTCCCTCGATGTCTTCTACCGCCCTCGATGACTGACAGGCGTCTCAGCCAATCAGGTTACCGGTAGCCAGAATCAGCCAACCTGATTGGCTGAGACGCCTGTCAGTCTTATACAAGGAGCGCATCCCTAGTGCGTTCCTTGTATAAGCTTCCGCGACCCGAGGGCTGTACTCGGAAAAGCCTATCAGAGCCGTTGGCTCTGATAGGCACTTCCGTACAGCCAACCAGCTGCCGTTATTCAGATGGCCGGAAATGAGCGCCGACCATCTGAATAGAACAGCGGCAGCGGCGATAATAACATAGATTCGTGCAATGCATGAATCTATGTTATTAGACTCAGTGGCGGTTAGAGCCAGAGGGGACGGCGCTCCAGCGCCCTCTATGGACGAACCGCCACTGGTACAGACCAAAAGTTTGGACACACCTTCTCATTCAAAGAGTTTTCTTTATTTTCATGACTATGAAAATTGTAAATTCACACTGAAGGCATCAAAACTATGAAGTAACACATGTGGAATTATACATAACAAAAAAGTGTGAAACAACTGAAAATATATTTCATATTCTAGGTTCTTCAAAGTAGCCACCTTGTGCAGCAGACACATCTCTAGAACTGTTAAGAGGAGACTGTATGAATCAGGCCTTCATGGTAGAATATCTTCTAGGAAACCACTGCTAAAGAAAGGAAACAAGCAGAAGACACTTGTTTGGGCTAAAGAACACAAGGAATGGACATTAGACCAGTGGAAATCTGTGCTTTGGTCTGATGAGTCCAAACTTGAGATCTTTGGTTCCAACCCCCGTGTCTTTGTACGACGCAGAAAAGGTGAACGGATGGATTCTACATGCCTGGTTCCCACCGTGAAGCATGGAGGAGGAGGTGTGTTGGTGTGGGGGTGCTTTGCTGGTGACACTGTTGGGGATTTAATCAAAATTGAAGGCATACTGAACCAGCATCTTGCATCGGCATGCTATTCCATCCGGTTTGCGTTTAGTTGGACCATCATTTATTTTTCAACAGGACAATGACCCCAAACACACCTCCAGGCTGTGTAAGGGCTATTTGACCAAGAAGGAGAGTGATGGGGTGCTGTGCCAGGTGACTACCTCTTGAAGCTCATCAAGAGGATGCCAAGAGTGTGCCAAGCAATAATCAAAGCAAAAGGTGGCTACTTTGAAGAACCTAGAATATGAAATATATTTTCAGTTGTTTCACACTTTTTTGTTATGTATAATTCCACATGTGTTAATTCATAGTTTTGATGCCTTCAGTGTGAATCTACAATTTTCATAGTCATGAAAATAAAGAAAACTCTTTGAATGAGAAGGTGTGTCCAAACTTTTGGTCTGTACTGTATAGGTGCGCACAAACACGTCAGACCCTCCCCATCTCCCCCGCCCCTTACCCTCCCCTCACCTGAACAGAGGCTAAAGCTTCCCAGTAGGACCTAGTGCCGATCTAAACAAAAAACACACTTCTGTAGTTCCATATGGTGTTTGGGAATCATCCCAGGAAGATCCTCCCTGATGAGGAATTCCAATACATGTCATTTACCAGTAGAGTGGAGTGACTCACTTAAACTTCTTGGAGAACCGGTATGATGGACAAACAAGTACCAGTTCTAAGAGCCTCCACCTATTCACAGTTTGCTCCCAACAGGGGTGTTTAGGTGCATGATGGCATGCCCAGTTCATCTGTAATTACGTCACAGAGTCCCTCATCTGTAACACCCCAGACCCTGTTTTACTTGTGAACTTGAAAACATTAATAAAAACATTGAAACAAAAAGTTGTATTCCAATATTCAATGGCTGCAAATATGAGCCATACATTATGAGAATGTAAGCTGGAAATCTTCACCCTGATTTTGTTTTTTCATTATGTAAAACTTGACCGATTCTTATTAGGAAGAAATAAGCTGACGCACATAACTGATCAGATAATCTTCAGTCTGTGACTTCCCCTCATCTCAGACCAGTTATATAACAGATTGAATCTGATAAATGTATTTTTGTCCAAAGTAACTGATTACAATAACCACTTGCCGACCATCGCACAAACATTTACTTTTTCAGAATGGCACGGGATCGTGACAGGGAGCTGCAGGACGGGGTGTAAACAAGGCATTTCCCTGTTCTGCCTAGTGACAGGACAATGATGTTCTTCCCCCTGTCATTGGGAGCAGTGATCAGTGTTGTGTCACTGGTAGCCCAACCCCCACACAGTTAGAATCACTCCCTAGGAAACACTTAACCCCTCCCTTGCCCCCTAGTGGTTAACCCCTTCCCTGCCTGTGTCATTTACATAGTAATCAGTGCAAATTTATAGCACTGATTGCTGTATAAATGACAATGGTCCCAAGATAGCATTAATAATGTTGCAGTCACAATAAAAATCGCTGATCGCCGCAGTTTCTAGTAAAAAAAAAAAAATTATTAATAAAAATGCCATAAAACTATCCCCTATTTTGTAGATGCTATAACTTTTGCGCAAAACCAATCAATAAACGCTTATTGCGTTTTTTTTTTTTTTTTTTTACCAAAAATATGTAGAATACGTATCAGCCTAATCCTCCAGGGCTGAAATGGTTAAAAGTACAAGAAATAAGTACATTAGATGACTATTGGTGGCCACTCACGTATCAACCTGATCAATAAATCATGTATCATTATGATCAACAAATGATTTAATCAAATTAATCTGATCAAATTAAAAAATAATCATAAACAAAAATACAAAATTTTATCAATTTAGTCATCTCTCAATTGATTTAATCTCTGCAATGCTCAACAGCCATGGCAGAATTTGGCACAACTATCTTCTTGTGTGTTAAAGAACTAAAAATTATCATTTAAATAACTTGCTTACAGTATATGATGGATTATAAATTATTAGAGAGCTTGTGGCCAAACCCAGCCAGGGCCTTTAGGGGTTAACTCCAAAAAACATCAGCCAGAGGCAAACGACTCTCTCACACAGTATAGCGGAGTAAATCACCCAAAAAAAGATAAAATCCACATAGTGATGTACCGTAGGTAAAGAGATTTAATAAGGTAAATTGCACTTACATAGGAACAGGTAAAATCAGCATTTAAAATTTCGAGCCGGCCGGCTACTACGAACGCCCGTCCTTCGGGACCTAGACGCAGCACGTCAAAGCGTCTCCTCCTCCCGATGTACGTTTCGTCAGTATGTGACGTCGTCTGGGGAACGGGCGACGCAATGACGTGTCGCGCTTATATACACAATATTAAAACCAAGACTCGATATGGATACAGCCACGGCTAACACGTGGCAGGAAACAGCCAATCGCGGAAGCCGCAACACATAACAAGACGGATACTGCATAGACACCGCAGAATGATCGTTACAGCATCGAGGCAGTATTTAAAATCGTACCAAAAATTGACATGATAATAAAAATAACAATATCATGATATTAAAATAACATAATAATAAAATAACAATAACATAATAATAGAATATATATATATCAGAGCTATGTACACTCTCGAGTCGAGCCAACCACTATGGCCCAAGACAGAGTGCCAATTAACACACATTGAAAAATGGGGCCCAAAATTAGATAGAAACATTCATAATATCCAATATTGCGACAGATATATAAAAGGGAGATCAACCCCAGTGTATATTGGTTGATAAAACAGCCAACAAGCTGAGTATAATAAAGCCCTTATTATACAATACGGGAACTCCCTTAAAGGGCCAAAACATAAGATTGGATAAAAAATAAAAAATAAAAAATAAAAATATAAAAAATGGGAAAAAAATGTATTTGATTATAATATAATGCCCAAAAAGAGGGAGGTCCTTAAATGCCCTACTAACACATATGTCCTAGATATTAACAGACATCCCCCTCCAAACCCACATATGACCATAAAGGGAATAGGGGGGAATTAAAGTGTATAAGCTCGAGAGTATGAGTAAAATAGTAGGGCTCGCCCCATTAGAGGTCCACAGAGAGTATATACAGCCTATGAAGGGCTCGACTCAAGTTGTCATGTAACAAATACAGCCTATGAAGGGCTCGACTCAAGTTTGTCATATAATAAAATCAAATGACTTGATACAATAGAAAAAATTAAAAATTATGATAGAAATTAGAAATTATTAGTTAAGCGTTATTAATAAATGCATTGACATCTACCTCCACATTTAATCCATGGGGAGTATAGCATTTGACCGTATGGATCCAACCCATTTCAAGTCTAGAAATACTTCTAACCAAAGATCCCCCTCGCCAGTGTGGGGTATACTTGTCAATCCCCAGGAAGACTGTTTTGGAGGGGTCTTTGTTGTGTGATAATAAATAGTGTTTAGACACTGAATGGTTGGTAAATCCATTTAAGATGTTCGTGATGTGCTCATTAAGCCTAATTGAAAGAGGTCTTTTCGTTCTGCCAATATATTGCAACCCGCATGGGCATTGGAGCAAGTACACTACCCCTACAGTGGAGCAGGTTATGAATGGTTTGATCTTATGCTCCTCTGAGGTAGATGTGGAAGAAAAAACGTGAGTTCGTCTGTGTGTGCACCCATTAAGGGAGCACACCCGGCAATTCCTACATTGATAAAACCCTGTGAAGGAATCCAAAAATGTCATCCTCGAAGGAGGTGGTTCTATGACATTAGGGGCCAGTCTGTGTCTCAAGGCTGAAACACCTCTGAAAATAACTTGTGGTGCAGAGGGTAGAACAGGACCAAGTATGGGATCATTTTGTAAGATATGCCAATGTTTTCTGACTAGTTTTTTGACACTATAATGTTGAGTCGAAAAAGTAGTCAGAAATGGAACCATGGATAAGTTCTTTTCTTTGGGGGGTTTTGTGATAAGAAGAGTTTCTCTATCAATAGTCTTTACCTCCTCCAAAGTGGCCATAAGAGGGCCCAATGAGTATCCTTTTTCTAAGAACCTTTCAGTCAGGAGACCACTCTGTTGAAGGAACTCCTGCTGATCAGTACAGTTCCGCCTGATTCTCAGATATTGGCTCTTGGGCACGGACTGTAGCCAGGACTTGTGATGACAACTGTCAACTGGAATGTATGAGTTGCGGTCCGTTTTCTTAAAATGAGTAGATGTAACAAATTTGTCGCCCATAATAGAAATCTTCAAATCTAAAAAGCTAATACTGGATTGGCTTGCCTCAAAGTCTAAATGGATGCCCCTAGAGTTGTTATTTAATAGCTCCATATAGGCTTGTAGATCTTCAAGAGACCCCTCCCAAAGGAGGAGGATGTCGTCAATGTACCTTTTCCACAGCTTGAGCTGTGGTGTCTGGCTAACATAGACGACATCCTCCTCCCACAGGGCCATAAAGAGGTTGGCCAAGCTGGGGGCATATTTAGCCCCCATCGCCACACCTCTGTCTTGACGGTAAAACTGGTTCTGGAACCAAAAATAATTGCGAGAGGCTGCAAAATGGAGCAAATCCAAAATAAAACAGATTTGCTCGTCAAACAAGCCCGAATCTCGCCTCAGGTAATACTCCACAGCAAATAATCCTAGGTCATGCGGAATTATTGTATATAATGATGTAACATCCGCAGTGACGAGCCATACATTGGGAGATGGTTTAAGGCTGGACAGAATATTAATGGTATGCCGTGAATCTTTAAGAAGTGAGGGCATCGCTGCCACCAACGGTTGGAGGAAAAAGTCTATGTACCTGCCCACCTGGGAAGTGAGGGAATCAATCCCACTCACTATGGGGCGTCCCGGGGGGCAGGTTTGACTTTTATGAATCTTAGGGAGATAATATATTATTGGCGTTCTAGGGGCCAAAGGGACCAAATAGGCCCTCTCCTTTTTGGTGATGATACCTTCCCTATAACCATTTTTAACAATACGATCAAGTTGTTCCAAATAATTGTTCTTAGGGTCGGATTTCAAGGGGGTATAAGTATCGCGATCCTCCAAAATTCTATTCATTTCCAGTAAGTAATCTGAACGGTTAAGGACAACAATACCCCCGCCCTTATCGGCAGGCCGAATGACAATATCTTTTTTATCACACAAAGAATTTAGACCAACCAAAAGGTCCTGGTCGACTCTACTATTTTTAACTGGGAGTAATTCTAGATCTTTCAGGAGAGCATCCCTAAAAACCTTGATGGCAGGAGCCATAGTGGTTGAAGGATTATATAGGGATGCATTAGATAAACCAGTATGCACAAAACCTCCCAATTGGACTTGATTATTGGGAATAGGATTAGAAATCATATACCTCTTGATATGCACTTTGCGTATGAACTTATGAATATCAATGTAGGTTTCAAATTTATTCAATTTCCGGGGTAAGGCATATTTAAGGCCTTTATCCAGGATAAGCTTTTCAGATTGATTCAAAACAACAGTACTTAAGTTGTAGATTCCTGATCCTGCTAAAACTTTTGCCTTTTTGACTCGTACCCTTCGCCCTCCTCTGACTCCTCTCCTGGGTCGCCCGCACGTTTCACGCCCTGGCTGGGCCTGTGAAAACCCCACTGTTGGGGTGTAGGGCCAGAGGAGCCCACACTATTCAAAGGATAGGCAATATTAACAACCTCAGATAAGCTTCCTTGCAGAGGGTGATTGCTATTGTTCCTACCAAAATAATCACTAGGTCCCTCTTTATCGCGAAGTGGGTAGAAGCGATTTTGTGTATCTACCTGATAAGAGAAGTCCTTATCCTGGGTGCTAGGTGGATTATATTGATTTAAACCAACATGATGGGCATAGTTAGGGGGTTGGAAGTAGGGAAAACCCTGAGAGGGAGGAAAAAAAAGGGGGGGGTGGTGGGCCACTAGTATAAGGTGGATAACCATGAGGGTAGGTTACAGGTGGACGCCCCTGGTTGGGATAAAAATTTCCCCGGTTGCCACCTCTACCTGGGCCGTGAGATGGTTTGGAGTTTCTAGGTGGAAGAGTTAAAAACCTATAGTCAAAAACATCCATTGTAAAATAAAATACAAAAATAAATAAAAAGAAAAAAGAAAAAAGAAAATGAAAAGAAAATGAAAAGGAAAAATTATTTTATTTTATTTTTTCTTTTTATTTATTTTTGTATTTTATTTTACAATGGATGTTTTTGACTATAGGGCTTCCAAAAAGGTAGATACCTCTGGGGTTTTTGAGTCATATAAAAGCGATGAGGGTGACCTAATCGGTATTTTCACTAGACTTAAAAATTTAACCATTTCGGAAACTCACACTCAGTGGGACATAGCCTATTTAGAGACCTATGTTAAAGAAAATATGGTCCCACGCAGTCTCAGATGGGAAGTTGCACCCCAAAAAGGTGACACCCAGCTTGATGATTGGTTCAAATATTTCAATGATGCTGGGGTCAAGTTTCTCTGCTTTTTGATCGCTAGAAAGCGTGTTAAACTCACCAGACTAGATGAGGAGATCAAAGCCATCGCAGAGAAACTTGTCCCTCTACGAGAATCAGTAGAATATAAGGACAAATCAGAGTCTCTTTCTAAATTTCTGGAGAAAGAAGAGAGAGACCAGAAAAATAAGAAAAATAAAAAATATAACAGAGATCTCTCAGATTATCATATTGGGGAGGTTTTCTCCTGGCAAAAGAAAATTTTGGAGGAAAACAGGATTAGGAGTGCGGAAGCAGAGATGGAAACGAATCAATTACAGGCATCCACTTCAGCCACTAATCTTGTTAATACCCAACCTCTGACAAAAGGTCGTCCTGCCTTTCAGGGTGCTAGGAGAAGGGGTTCGCATTCATCCCCCTTTAGAGCACCCAATCAAGGTAGGGGAGGTTCTTTGCAGTCACATTCACAACCTCTTCCACCTAGAAACTCCAAACCATCTCACGGCCCAGGTAGAGGTGGCAACCGGGGAAATTTTTATCCCAACCAGGGGCGTCCACCTGTAACCTACCCTCAAGGTTATCCACATTATACTAGTGGCCCACCACCCCCCCCTTTTTTTCCTCCCTCTCAGGGTTTTCCCTACTTCCAACCCCCTAACTATGCCCATCATGTTGGTTTAAATCAATATAATCCACCTAGCACCCAGGATAAGGACTTCTCTTATCAGGTAGATACACAAAATCGCTTCTACCCACTTCGCGATAAAGAGGGACCTAGTGATTATTTTGGTAGGAACAATAGCAATCACCCTCTGCAAGGAAGCTTATCTGAGGTTGTTAATATTGCCTATCCTTTGAATAGTGTGGGCTCCTCTGGCCCTACACCCCAACAGTGGGGTTTTCACAGGCCCAGCCAGGGCGTGAAACGTGCGGGCGACCCAGGAGAGGAGTCAGAGGAGGGCGAAGGGTACGAGTCAAAAAGGCAAAAGTTTTAGCAGGATCAGGAATCTACAACTTAAGTACTGTTGTTTTGAATCAATCTGAAAAGCTTATCCTGGATAAAGGCCTTAAATATGCCTTACCCCGGAAATTGAATAAATTTGAAACCTACATTGATATTCATAAGTTCATACGCAAAGTGCATATCAAGAGGTATATGATTTCTAATCCTATTCCCAATAATCAAGTCCAATTGGGAGGTTTTGTGCATACTGGTTTATCTAATGCATCCCTATATAATCCTTCAACCACTATGGCTCCTGCCATCAAGGTTTTTAGGGATGCTCTCCTGAAAGATCTAGAATTACTCCCAGTTAAAAATAGTAGAGTCGACCAGGACCTTTTGGTTGGTCTAAATTCTTTGTGTGATAATAAAGATATTGTCATTCGGCCTGCCGATAAGGGCGGGGGTATTGTTGTCCTTAACCGTTCAGATTACTTACTGGAAATGAATAGAATTTTGGAGGATCGCGATACTTATACCCCCTTGAAATCCGACCCTAAGAACAATTATTTGGAACAACTTGATCGTATTGTTAAAAATGGTTATAGGGAAGGTATCATCACCAAAAAGGAGAGGGCCTATTTGGTCCCTTTGGCCCCTAGAACGCCAATAATATATTATCTCCCTAAGATTCATAAAAGTCAAACCTGCCCCCCGGGACGCCCCATAGTGAGTGGGATTGATTCCCTCACTTCCCGGGTGGGCAGGTACATAGACTTTTTCCTCCAACCGTTGGTGGCAGCGATGCCCTCACTCCTTAAAGATTCACGGCATACCATTAATATTCTGTCCAGCCTTAAACCATCTCCCAATGTATGGCTCGTCACTGCGGACGTTACATCATTATATACAATAATTCCGCATGACCTAGGATTATTTGCTGTGGAGTATTACCTGAGGCGAGATTCGGGCTTGTTTGACGAGCAAATCTGTTTTATTTTGGATTTGCTCCATTTTGCAGCCTCTCGCAATTATTTTTGGTTCCAGAACCAGTTTTACCGTCAAGACAGAGGTGTGGCGATGGGGGCTAAATATGCCCCCAGCTTGGCCAACCTCTTTATGGCCCTGTGGGAGGAGGATGTCGTCTATGTTAGCCAGACACCACAGCTCAAGCTGTGGAAAAGGTACATTGACGACATCCTCCTCCTTTGGGAGGGGTCTCTTGAAGATCTACAAGCCTATATGGAGCTATTAAATAACAACTCTAGGGGCATCCATTTAGACTTTGAGGCAAGCCAATCCAGTATTAGCTTTTTAGATTTGAAGATTTCTATTATGGGCGACAAATTTGTTACATCTACTCATTTTAAGAAAACGGACCGCAACTCATACATTCCAGTTGACAGTTGTCATCACAAGTCCTGGCTACAGTCCGTGCCCAAGAGCCAATATCTGAGAATCAGGCGGAACTGTACTGATCAGCAGGAGTTCCTTCAACAGAGTGGTCTCCTGACTGAAAGGTTCTTAGAAAAAGGATACTCATTGGGCCCTCTTATGTCCACTTTGGAGGAGGTAAAGACTATTGATAGAGAAACTCTTCTTATCACAAAACCCCCCAAAGAAAAGAACTTATCCATGGTTCCATTTCTGACTACTTTTTCGACTCAACATTATAGTGTCAAAAAACTAGTCAGAAAACATTGGCATATCTTACAAAATGATCCCATACTTGGTCCTGTTCTACCCTCTGCACCACAAGTTATTTTCAGAGGTGTTTCAGCCTTGAGACACAGACTGGCCCCTAATGTCATAGAACCACCTCCTTCGAGGATGACATTTTTGGATTCCTTCACAGGGTTTTATCAATGTAGGAATTGCCGGGTGTGCTCCCTTAATGGATGCACACACAGACAAACTCACGTTTTTTCTTCCACATCTACCTCAGAGGAGCATAAGATCAAACCATTCATAACCTGCTCCACTGTAGGGGTAGTGTACTTGCTCCAATGCCCATGCGGGTTGCAATATATTGGCAGAACGAAAAGACCTCTTTCAGTTAGGCTTAATGAGCACATCACGAACATCTTAAATGGATTTACCAACCATTCAGTGTCTAAACACTATTTATTATCACACAACAAAGACCCCTCCAAAACAGTCTTCCTGGGGATTGACAAGTATACCCCACACTGGCGAGGGGAATCTTTGGTTAGAAGTATTTCTAGACTTGAAATGGGTTGGATCCATAAGGTCAAATGCTATACTCCCCATGGATTAAATGTGGAGGTAGATGTCAATGCATTTATTAATAACGCTTAACTAATAATTTCTAATTTCTATCATAATTTTTAATTTTTTCTATTGTATCAAGTCATTTGTTTTTATTATATGACAAACTTGAGTCGAGCCCTTCATAGGCTGTATTTGTTACATGACAACTTGAGTCGAGCCCTTCATAGGCTGTATATACTCTCTGTGGACCTCTAATGGGGCGAGCCCTACTATTTTACTCATACTCTCGAGCTTATACGCTTTAATTCCCCCCTATTCCCTTTATGGTCATATGTGGGTTTGGAGGGGGATGTCTGTTAATATCTAGGACATATGTGTTAGTAGGGCATTTAAGGACCTCCCTCTTTTTGGGCATTATATTATAATCAAATACATTTTTTTCCCATTTTTTATATTTTTATTTTTTATTTTTTATTTTTTATCCAATCTTATGTTTTGGCCCTTTAAGGGAGTTCCCGTATTGTATAATAAGGGCTTTATTATACTCAGCTTGTTGGCTGTTTTATCAACCAATATACACTGGGGTTGATCTCCCTTTTATATATCTGTCGCAATATTGGATATTATGAATGTTTCTATCTAATTTTGGGCCCCATTTTTCAATGTGTGTTAATTGGCACTCTGTCTTGGGCCCTAGTGGTTGGCTCGACTCGAGAGTGTACATAGCTCTGATATATATATATTCTATTATTATGTTATTGTTATTTTATTATTATGTTATTTTAATATCATGATATTGTTATTTTTATTATCATGTCAATTTTTGGTACGATTTTAAATACTGCCTCGATGCTGTAACGATCATTCTGCGGCGTCTATGCAGTATCCGTCTTGTTATGTGTTGCGGCTTCCGCGATTGGCTGTTTCCTGCCACGTGTTAGCCGTGGCTGTATCCATATCGAGGCTTGGTTTTAATATTGTGTATATAAGCGCGACACGTCATTGCGTCGCCCGTTCCCCAGACGACGTCACATACTGACGAAACGTACGTCGGGAGGAGGAGACGCTTTGACGTGCTGCGTCTAGGTCCCGAAGGACGGGCGTTCGTAGTAGCCGGCCGGCTCGAAATTTTAAATGCTGATTTTACCTGTTCCTATGTAAGTGCAATTTACCTTATTAAATCTCTTTACCTACGGTACATCACTATGTGGATTTTATCTTTTTTTGGGTGATTTACTCCGCTATACTGTGTGAGAGAGTCGTTTGCCTCTGGCTGATGTTTTTTGGAGTTAACCCCTAAAGGCCCTGGCTGGGTTTGGCCACAAGCTCTCTAATAACTTATATCTGGTAAGAGTCCCCCTTATTTGGTGATTCTTTTTGGTGGAGGCTTTCCCTTGGTGTGCCTATGTTCGTTATCTACGGTACATCATCATTTGTTGCCTATATATTTATTTTCATGCTCCTTGGATCTCGGATCTATCCACCTAACTTGGAGGAATACCATCCGGATTATCAGTGACGGTTTCTGTTTAAAGACCCTTGCTGGGGGATTTCAGCTGCAAGCCTTGTTTGCTTGCCCTTCTGGTAAGCACATAGACATTTATTCATCTATTGCACCGGTGGAGGATTTTTGTTTGTTTAGTCACGGGCACTACTTCATTCAACAATTTATTCATTTGAAATTTGAACTTTTCATTATTTCTTTTTCATTTTTCATTTTTTATTTATAAAACTTTTTTGCTCATTTATGGACACTATTTATATTTATATCAATCAAATTGATAATTTATACTCACTTATGGTTAGCGCAACTTACTTGTTTTGTTTTTGATCTTATATTGTGTGTATATCACAATTTTTGTTGCAGCTTATTTATTTATTTACATATATTTACACTTTTTGTTTATGTAGTTAGTTCAGCGCAGTATCACACTTTTTCTCTTGTCTATGATGGATTATAGTTTTGATGAATATTTCCAGTCCACTGAAAAGTACAGAACAATACCCTTGTGCAATATTTTAATCACTTGCCGACCACAATATATATAAATATACATTGTGGATTGCAAGTGGTTTACCGGGGTTATGGCTTGGAGCTATCGGATATAATCCCAGGATATTTTTATTTTATTTAGCCGGCGGCTGGCTTTTTTCATGAACGTGTTCCAAGTGGCTCATTAGCCGCTGGATCACTTTCAGAAGCAGCATGCATCATTTTTTACCAGCATGCCCAATAAATTATCCATTGGTGCGGCCAGTTGGTCACAGAGGCGAACAGAGACCAGATCATCTCTAATCGTCTCTATGGTCTTGGAGAACTGGAGTGACATCATGAGTTCATTTTCGGTCTGGGGCAGAAGTAAAAATGCAAAAGATCTAAATTGTTTTTTTTTTGATCTTTTGCTTTTAAAGCTGAAGGAGATATTTGAGATCTTTTGACCCCAGATCTCTCCATAAAGAGGACCTGTCATCCTTATTTCTATTACAGGAAGGTTTACATTCCTTGTAATAGGAATAAAAGTGATTAAAAAATAAAATAAAGGGACAGTGTAAAAATGTAAAATTAAATAAAAAAGCAAAAAACCCTTAAAGCGCCCCCATTTCCTCTGAGCGTGCAGAAACAAACTTAAACATAAGTCGCACACACATATGTAAGCAGCGTTTGCACCACACATGTGAGGTATCGCCGCAAACATTGGAGCAAGAGCAAAAAATCTAGCACAAGACCTCCTCTGTAACTTTAAACTGGTAACCTGTAAAAATTGTTAAAGTGTCACCTATGGAGTTTAAGTACCATAGTTTGTCGCTATTCCAAGACCAATTTTAAAGCGTGACATGTTCGGTATCTATATACTCGGCGTAACATCTTTTATATTTTACCAAAAAAGTGGGGTATGTATTGTTTTTTTTTTTTTTTTTTTTATTCATTGAAGTGTATTTTTTCCAATAAAATTGTGTGTTGAAAAACTCCATCGCAAATACAGATTGACATAAAAAAAATGCCATTTTATTCCCTAGGGCCTCTGCTAAAATATATGCAGTATCTCACAAAAGTAAGTACACCCCTCACATTTTTGTAAATATTTTATTATACCTTTTCATGTGACAACACTGAAGAAATTACACTTTGCTTCAATGTAAAGTAGTGAATGTACAGCTTCTATAACAGTGTAAATTTTCTGTCCCCTCAAAATAACTCAACACACAAGTGAAAATGTCCAAATTGGGCCCAATTAGCCATTTTCCCTCCCCAGTGTCATGTGACGCGTTATGCCGCATACACACGATCAGTCCATCCGATGAGAACGGACCGATGGACCGTTTTCATCGGTTAACTGATGAAGCTGACTGATGGTCTGTCGCGCCTACACACCATCGGTTAAAAAAACGATTGTGTCAGAACGAGGTGATGTAAAACACAATGATGTGCTGAAAAAAACTAAGTTCAATGCTTCCAAGCATGCGTCGACTTGATTCTGATCATGCGTGGATTTTTAACCGATGTTAGTGCCTACGAACGATCAGTTTTGTCCTATCGGTTAGGAATCCATCGGTTAATTTTAAAACAATTTGCTGTTTTTTAACAGATGGTTAACTAACCGATGGCGCCCACACACGATCGCTTTTGACTGATGAAAACGGTCCATCAGACCATTCTCATCGGTTGAACCGATCGTGTGTATGCAGCATTAGTGTTATAAGGTCTCAGGTGTGACTGGGGAGCAAGTGTGTTAAATTTGGTGTTATCGCTCTCACTCTCTCATACTGGTCACTGGAAGTTCAACATGGCACCTCATGGCAAAAAACTCTGAGGATCTGAAAAAAAGATTTGTTGCTCTACATAAAGATGGCATAGGGTATAAGAAGATTGCCAAGACCCTGAAACTGAACTGTGGCACGGTGGGCAAGACCATACAGCGGTTTAACAGAACAGGTTCCACTCAGAACAATCCTCGCCATGGTCGACCAGAAGTTGAGTGCACATGTTTAGCATCATATCCAATGGTTGTCTTTGGGAAATAGACATATAAGTGCTGCCAGCATTGCTGCAGAGGTTGAAGGGGTGGGGGGGGGGTCAGCCTGTCAGTACTCAGACCATACGCTGCACGCTGCATCAAATTGGTCTGCATGGCTGTTGTCCCAGAAGGAAGTCTCTTCTAAAGATTATTCACAAGAAAGCCTGGAAAGAGTTTGCTGAAGACAAGCAGACTAAGGACATGGATTACTGGAAACATGTCCTGTTCTCTGATGAGACCAAGATACACTTATTTGGTTCAGATGGTGTCAAGCGTGTGTGGCGACAAAGACAAGTGTGTCTTGCCTACAGTCAAAAATAGAGCAAGATTAAGTGGGACTTTACATGTACCTTGTAGGGTTTAATAAACCCTAATACAGTTTGGGATTTTACCTGTGTAGGGTTATAATTATCTCACACTTACTTGGAGTCCTCACACCCCTTGTTTGCCTACAGTCAAGCATTTTGGTGGGAGTTTCATGGTCTGGGGCTTCATGAGTGCTGCTGGCACTGGGAAAGCTACAATTCATTGAGGGAACCATGAATGCCAACATGCACTGTGAAGGAGAGCATGATACCCTCCCTTCAGAGACTGGGCCGCAGGGCAGTATTCCAACATGATAAAGACCCCAAACATACCTCCAAGACGACCACTGTTTTGCTAAAGAAGCTGAGGGTAAAGATGATGGACTGGCCAAGTATGTCTTCAGAGCTAAACAGTATTGAGCATCTGTGGGACATCCTCAAACGGAAGGTGGAGGAGTGAAAGGTCTCCAAAATCCACCAGCTCTGTGATGTCGTCATGGAGGAATGGAAGAGGACTCCAGTGACAACCTGTGAGGCTCTGGTGAACTCTGTGCCCAAGAGGGTGTTAATGGTTGTAAACTCCAAATACATGCTGGTAGGTTAATTTTTTTGTCCCCGTGGGTTTACAACCCCTTTAACCTCTTGACCACTGGGCACTTAAACCCCCTTCCTCACCAGACCAATTTTCAGCTTTTCGGTGCTCTCACAATTTGAATGACAATTACTCAGTCATACAACATTGTACCCATTTGAAATTTGTGTCCTTTTTTTCACACAAATAGAGCTTTCTTTTGGTGGTATTTGATCACCTCTGGGTTTTTTATTTTTTGCGCTATAAAAGAAAAACGACTGAAAATTCTGTAAAAAAAAAAAAATCTAGTTTGTCATATTAGCAGGTTATTTCTCACACACAGCATATGCATACCACAAATTACACCCCAAAACACATTTTGCTATTCCTCCCGAGTATGGCGATACCACATGTGTGCGACTTTTACACAGCGTGGCCACATACAGAGGCCCGACATGCAGGGAGCGCCATCAGGCGTTCTAAAGCACCCAGGCCAATTCTGACATTTCTCTCCTACACATAAAAATCATCATTTATTTGCTAGAAAATTACATAGAACCCCAAAACATTATATATGCTTTTTTAGCAAAGACCCTAGAGAATACAATGGTGGCCGTTACAACTTTTTATCTCGCATGTTTTTTTCGCAGAAATTTTTTGAACGCGTGTTTTAAAAAAAAAAATGTTCTGTGCTTAAAAAAAAAAAAAACTGTAAAGTTAGCCCAATTTTTTTTCATAATGTGAAAGATGAAGTTACGCCAAGTAAATAGATACCTAACATGTCACACTTCAAAATTGCGCACACTCATGGAATGGCGCCAAACTTCGCTACTTAAAAATCCCCATAGGCGTCGCTTTAATTACTTTTATTGGTTACATATTTTTAGTTACAGAGGAGGTCTGGGGCCAAAATGATTGCTCTCGCTCTAACGTTCGCAGAGATACCTCACATGTGTAGCTTGAACACCGTTTTCATATGTGGGCGGTACTTACGTATGCGTTCGCTTCTGCATGCGAGCACACGGGGACAGGGGCGCTTTAAAAAAATGGGTATTGCAGAGTATTTGGGTATTGCAGAGTATGGGGGGTATTGCAGAGTATGGGGGGTATTGCAGAGTATGGGGGGTATTGCAGAGTGTCGCACAGAGTATTGGGGTATTGCAGAGTACCGTGCAGGGTATTGCAGAGTATTGGGGTATTGCAGAGTATCGTGCAGGGTATTGCAGAGTATTGGGGTATTGCAGAGTATCGCGCAGGGTATTGCAGAGTATTGGGGTATTGCAGAGTATCGCGCGGGGTATTGCAGAGTATTGGGGTATTGCAGCGTATCGTGCAGAGTATTGGGGTATTGCAGAGTATTGGGGTATTGCAGAGTATCGCGCAGGGTATTGCAGAGTATTGGGGTATTGCAGAGTATTGCGCAGGGTATTGCAGAGTATTGCACAGGGATAGCTGATCTGGGATGGATGGATGGCTGGATCTGTGACTGCATTTGTCACAGATCCAGCCGTCAGTGCTGCTGCTGACACCCGCTCCCCCCCCTCCTCTCACACTGTACCGAACGGTACAGAGAGGAGAGGGAGGAACCGGCGTCATGACATGATGCCGGTTTGTTTACAAGTGATCGCTCCGTCATTTGACGGAGCGATCACGTGGTAAACGGCCGCTATCAGTGGCAATTTACCGCGATCTGTGATGCGCCGGCGATCACAGATGATTCCGGGAGCGCGCCTCAGGGGGCGCACGAGTGAAGGATTCTGGGAGGACGTCCTCCCAGAATAACTCCACCGCGCTGTAGCAGTAAAATGTCTATGGCGCAGTGGGGTAGTGGTTAAGGCAGTGCTGGAATATAATGGTGGCCACACAAAATATTGACACTTTGGGCCAAATTTGGACATTTTCACTTAGGTGCATATTCACTTTTGTTGCCAGCAGTTTAGATATTAATGGCTTTTGATTGGACAGCAAATTTACACTGTTATACATTTGTAGCGCCTGGTTACTTCCAAGTACCGGTTCCCAATCTTGAAAGATCCCAAGCGAGGAAGCTGTTCGGTGGGGAGTCCATCTGAGGATAGCCAATGAGAGGCTGGCGATCCAATAGGGTCTCCACAAACCACCAGGGATCAAGGTAACCGGACACTGAGAGGATGGTCACCTGTCAGTCCGTAACCTGAAAACTACCTGAAGGAGATCCAGGCAACAAAATCTTTTAAGGAGGTTCATCTCCGCTATTACAATTCTGGGGAAGGTCTGTGGCAGAGACTTCTCCCTAAGTCCCTTCCAGGAGGATCTGTGGCAGAGACTTTTCCTTCAAGTTCTGAGTGCTACCAAGAAGGGTCTGTGGCAGAGACTTTTCCTCTAAGTTCCGAGCGATACTCTGGCTGCCAGACCAGTGAGAGAGGCCTGTCCGGAAACGCTATACCCACTCCGGCTGGAGTGACGAAGAATTCAAAGTATTGTTGGAAGCAGGACTGTTTCCTATTGTTACGCCTGAGTCTGCTATTTCTTCTACTTCATCTCTACTCTTCACAACAAGTTATATTTTTTTTTACCCAGCTGGGTAATAAAGAGCACAGAAAAAGATAACTGTCGTGGACATTTGCTTACTGATACATTCACCATACACCCCTAGGACGACGGAGGAGCCACGAGGTAACGTGCCACCCAAACAAACCAGCTGCTTCTGCGGGGGTAGTGGTACACAAGCTTTTATGGAAGATCTGATTTTCTCCCCACCTTTTCATGTCTTCTCATGGGCTTCATGAATGATGCTGGTCGCATACAGGAAGATTTGGTTCTAGAAGTCAGCCCAAAATATTTGTACCAACACCTGTGTAATGGGATAGTCTATCTGGCTGGAAATGTTGTGAATGAGTTCTCTATGTAGATGCTTATTTTGTATAGCTTTTGGTTCATTTTGTTGACCCACTATATAAGCCAACTTATTGAAGTCAAAATAGATTTATCACCGTTGGGTACTCACCATTAGCGGGCGCAGGAGCGCCGCCCCCCTCTCTCCCCTGCACCCATCACTCAAGTCAACAATACATAGATTCATGCATTGCATGAATCTATGTATTGTCGCTGGCACCGCTGCCACCCACTATTCAGATGGCCGGCCCCCTGGTGAGCACCGGCCATCTGAATAACAGCAGTTGGTTGGTTTTGGAAGTGTCTATCAGAGCCATAGTTAGAGAGGGGGGGATTAAAATTGGGACTTTATATGAGGCAATGAGGGGTAACTTCATGTGTCTCCATCCTTGGCATATTGGATTGAAGGGGGAATAGGCTCTGATAGGTTTCCCGATTACAGTCTGTGGGCTCTAATCAGCTTCCAAATAGTTCACCAGGGGACGCACAGGGTGTGCGTTCCTTGATTAACACTGACACGCGTCTCTGCCAATCAGGTTCACCAGGTCTGGTTACCTGAAGCAACATTCAAGGGCGAGAGAAGACAGCAGGGGAGCGTGGAGGGAGGATGGCTGACCCGAGAAAGGTAAGTGCCGGGCGGGGGGGAGAATCTGGTGGTATTTGAGGGGGCAATCTGGCGGCATTCTGGCGGCATTTTGCTGGGCAAACTGGCAGTTTTTGAGGGGGCAAACTGGTGGCAATTGATGGGCATAGTGGCGACAATTGATGGCATGGCACAGTGGCAGCAATTGATGGGCACAGTGGCGACAATTGATGGCACAGTGGCTGCGTTTGATGGCATGGCACAGTGGTGACAATTGATGGGCACAGTGGCGACAATTGATGGACACAGTGGCGACAATTGATGGGCACAGTGGCGACAATTGATGGCACAGAGGCGACAATTGATGGCACAGAGGCGACAATTGATGGCATAGTGGCTGCGTTTGATGGCATGGCACAGTGGCTGCGTTTGATGGCATGGCACAGTAGCGACAATTGATGGGCACAGTGGCTGTGTTTAATGGCACAGCGGCAACAATTGATGGGCACAGTGGAGACAATTGATGGCACAGTGGCGACAATTGATGGCACAGTGGCTGCGTTTGATGGCATGGCACAGTGGCTGCGTTTGATGTCATGGCACAGTGGCTACAATTGATGGCACAGTGGCGACAATTGATGGCATGGCACAGTGGTGACAATTGATGTCCACAGTGGCTGCGTTTGATGAGCACAGTGGCTGCGTTTGATGGCACAGCGTGGCGACAATTGATGGGCACAGTGGCTGCGTTTGATGGGCACAGTGAGGCTTCAATTGATGTTTTTTTTTTGTTTGTCTGCGCCCCCCCCCAAAAAAAATTGAGCAACAGCCGCTACTGGTATTCACCTTCTGTCATTTTGTTACCTTTCACTGCACAGAACAAGATGACCCCATGTAGAAGCAAGAGAGGGACTTCCATTCCTACAGGCTAATCTCCGAGCAATGAAATAAGCATCAACTGATGACACCAATGATGATAGAAGATCTTTTCAGTGGAATGGCGTGCGTGAGATTCTAATGATCATATCTCACTGTTATCTCACAGTTCTGTACTGTATATTTGTTAAAGAGGAACATGAAACATGTTTGTCAGACAGTAGCATTACTATGTTAACACTGTATTGCGCTTGTCACAGTATGTAAAACTATAAAAAATAAAAAAATATATAAAAAATAAAAAATATTATTACTATTTTAACATACTGTCATCAGTCAGTGTCCCTGAACACCGTCACCCCATTTATATGATGATTAGAGATGGCCTGGCGGTTAGCCCGGCGGTCGTTTCGCGGCAAACTTTGCTCGTTCGCGGTCCGCTAAACAGGCGGTCATCTGGCGATATTCGCGATGGTCCGCTATTTTACATTGAGAAGAACTTTGACCCATGACACATCCATCATGTGGTGCAGGACAACCAATTGAGACATTTCAGCACATGGACATACCCCCTACCTTATAAATAGACCTGATTTGGCGGCCATCTTACATTCTGCTTTTTGTCAGTGTAGGAAGAGGGTGCTGTTTGGAGCAGGGACAGGCTGTATTGAATCAAATAGCTATCTAAAAGGTCCACAAAAGTCCTTTAAATTACTGGTATAGGTGTACTACTTGCTGTGCAGTATATAGGTGTAATACATTCATATACTTTTTGTCAGTGTAGGGACAGGTTGCTGTGTGCGGAGCAGGGACAGACTGTAGTGACACAAATCGTTACCTAACAGGTCCACAAAAGTCCTTTCAAGGACTGGTATAGGTGTACTATTGTTTGGTGTGCAGTATATAGGGGTGTAATACACTTATAATATACCGTATTTATAGGCGTATAACACGCACAGGCGTATAACACACACCCTAACTTTAAGAGGGTAGTTTCAGGAAAAAAACTTTCCACAGTATAACACGCAGGCACAGTTTACTCTCTATTTTCAGGGTAAAAAAGTGAGTGTTAGGCCGCGTACAGACGACCAAACATGTACGATGAAACCGGTCCGCCGGACCGTTTTCACCGTACATGCCCGCCCGGAGATTTCTGTATGGTGGCTGTACTCACCATCATACAGAAATCCGCGCGTAAACAATACGCGGGGCGTGTCCGCGCCGTCGCCGCGACGATGTGGGCGGCCCTGCCAGTTCAATGCTTCCACGCATGCGTCAAAGTCATTCGACGCATGCGAGGGATGGCGGGCGCTCGGACATGTACGGTAGGTCTGTACAGACGACCGAACATGTCCGAGCGGGCAGGATTTCAGCGGGCTGTTTTAAAACAAGTCCAGAAATATTTGCCTGCTGGAAAAAAGGCCCGGCGGGCAAATGTATGCTGGAATCCTGTCCGCTCGGGCCTACACACGACCGAACATGTCTGCTGAAACTGGTCCGCGGACCAGTTTCAGCAGACATGTTCGGTCGTGTGTACGGGGCCTTATACGCGAATAAATACAGTACTTTTGAATATAGAAAGCATATTATAGTGGATTTGTATTGTGCAGCATTGTGACTGGTGGTGTATTTGGTTACTGCTGAATTTTTGGCTCTTTCGCTGCGTTACCTCTGCTACACACATTCACAACATTTCCTGAAAATAAAGTTTCATAACTGGTGCGATAAACCAACGGCCCCCCAAAACGACAGATTGAAGCGGGGTGTTATCTAAAAATATACTTTCATAATAGTGTATTTGGGTACTGCAGAATTTGTCACTTTCGCTGCGTTACCTCTGCTACACGCGGTGACAACATTTCCTGAAAAAAAGTTTCATAACTAGTGCGATAAACCAGTGGCCCCCCAAAACGACATATTGAAGCAGGGTGTTATATACCTTCTTCCACATATACTGCGCTTCTCTAGAGACTTTTGTCACAGGGTCATTTAAAAAATGACAGGCAGAGGAAGAGGCAGGCCCTTCCGCAGGGGTGGTAGGGGTAGGGCAGGAGCACCAGGCCGGAGCCAAAGTGGGAAGTGACACAATGTTCGTTCGATTACATCAAAGGACGCACCAGACTTGGTTGAGTGGCTCAGCACCAACACCACCACCATATACCCTCCGCTTGAGTCACAGGAATTATTTTCCGATCTGTCACAAGACATTTCCGATGCGCAGCCATTCTTGGCATTGGATCAGGAAGAGGAGGTAGCAACAGCACTCAGCAGTCTGACGACGGTACCCAGATCAGCCCAAGGAGGTTGGTGCCTGCTGTTGCTGCCTACTCCGAGGTCTCTATTGTTAGTGATGGGGAAGGTGACATCGATGATGACGTGTCTACAGACATCACGTGGGTGCCCACAAGAGAGGAAGAGGAGGGGAGTTCAGAGGGAGAGATGGACCAGCAGATAGGGAGGAGAAGCAGGCTGAACTTACATTGCACAGGAGGGACAAACCAGACTCCTAATGTATCATGAGCGAGCCATCAACCATGTACGGTCACATCTGGCGCTCCCAGGACGCTGGCCCATGGCTCCGCGTGTGGGCTTTTTTTTAACATGTCCGCTGCAGACAATAGTGTTGCCATATGCAGCCTTTGCAGTCAACGCATAAGTCGCGGTAAGCCCAACACTCACCTAGGGACGACCGCCATCAGAACCCACAAAGCCACACTCCAGGCTCTCACCGTCCAGCCTCTTCTCCTTCTCCTCTATGCTCACAATTGTCCTCCACTCCACTTTCCATCATGCCGTCCTCACGTTTTTCTGCAAAAAGGCAGGCTTCCGTGGCTCAAATGTTCGATCGTAAAAAAAACGATGACGCCGGATAACCCTCTTCCCCAACGGTTGACTGCTGGCTTGTCAGAACTGATAACCCACCAACTACTGCCATATAAACTGGTGGACTCGGAGGCCTTTCGAAAATTTGTGGCCATTGGAACACCGCAATGGAAGGTCCCAGGAAGGATTTTTTTTCACAAAAGGGCATCCCAGAGCTATATGGCCATGTTCAGCGGCAAGTGAATGTATCTCTGGCACACAGTGTTGGTGCCAAGATACATTTGACCACAGACACGTGGTCTAGCAAACACGGGTAGGGAAGGTAAATAACTTTGACTACCCACTGGGTGAACCTTCTGATGGCCGTCAAGCATGTAACCCGTGGCACCCATGTAGATTTGGTTTTACCGCCACGGATTGCATGCAGGCCTGCCTCTTCTTCTCCTCCTACTCCATCCTCCCTCTCCTCCTCGGCTGACTCCTCATTTTCCGATGCTAACGTTTCTTCCGCTCCGCCCCCCAAGATTCCCAGAACCTATTCGACATGCCAGGTGAGACGTTGCCATGCTGTGCTGCATCTGTTGTGCCTGGAAGACAAGAGCCACACTGGTCCTGCACTCCTTTCAGCTTTGCGTTCACAGGCAGATCAGTGGCTAACACCGCTCAATGTGACAGTTGGTAAAGTGGTGTGCGTCAACGGTGCCAATCTGCGAGTGTGCGGAAATAGGACAAAAATTACACACATGCCATGCATGGCACACGTCCTGAACTTGGTCGTGCAGCGATTCGTCGCCAAATACCCTGGGCTCCAGGCAGGGGCGGACTGACAACTCATGGGGCCCCCGGGCAATAGAAGACTATGGGGCCCCTGGGCTTACAGATGGCCACCACGCCAGGAGGCAGTGCAGAGGTGGGGCAGCTAAAATCTTGGGATTTTCACATCAGAAGCATGTCGGTTTCAGACATATCAGGGACAGATGAAAAAAAACAGATATTTACATACTGTCCCTGGTTTTACCGAGCCTGGCAACCCTGATGGGGCCCCCTAGTGACATGGGGCCCTCGGGCAGTGCCCGAGTGACTCAATGGTCAGTCCGCCCCTGGGTTCAGGACATCTTGAGTAGACATGTGCACTGCCAAAAAAATCGTTTTTTTCGTTTGTTATTTTCGTTTTTTTTTTTTTTCAGAAATTCGGAAATTAGGGAAAAAAAAAAAAAAAAAATCCGTTGTATTCGTTTTTGCTTTTTTCGGAAATTCGTAAATTCGGTAAATTCGAAAATTCGTAAATCGGAAATTCGTAATTCCGAATTTTTGAAAAAGCAAAAAACGAATAAAACGAAAAAACGAAATTTCCGAAAAAAATCGGAAAATTTCAGAAATGAAAAAATTCGGAAGTATGAAAAAAAATGTATTCGAAATTTCTAAAATTCGAAAAAAAATAAATCCACAATTTCGTAAACTCCACAATTTCGAAAATTCTGATTTTTTTATTTTTCGAATTTTAAAATTTTTTATTTATGGAAATTTCGAAAATGGAAATTTCGAAAATGGAAATTTCGAAAATGGAAATTTCGAAAATGGAAATTTCGAAAATGGAAATTTCGAAAATGCGGAATTTCGAAAAATGAAAAATTCGAACATTTAAAAATTTGAAAATTAAAAAAAAAATGAAAAATTAGAAATTTCTAAAATTGAAACATTCGAAAATAATAAATGAAAAATTTGAAATTTCGAAAATTCAGAAATTCAAAAATAAAAAAAAAACTAAAATTCGAAATGGAAAATTCGGAAATACAAAATTGAAAAATGTGAAAATTCGAAAAATTTGAAATTGGAAAATTCAAAAAAAAAATGAAAATTCTAAAATTGAAAAATTCGAAAATGAAAAATTCGAATTTCGGAAATACGAAAATTCGGAAATTAAAAATTTCGAAATTCGGGTTTTAAAAAATTCGGAAACTCAAAATTTCGGAAGTCCGAAAATTCGGAAATTGAAAAATTTGGAAATACGAAAATTCGAAATTAACGAATTTCCGAATTTTCGTTAAAAAACGAATTAGAAACTAAACGAATTGCACATGTCTAATCTTGAGGCAGGCCAGGAAAATCTCGGCCCATTTCAGAAGATCTTATATGGCCATGGCTCGCCTTGCTGACATTCAGCAGCGACACAACCTGCCCGTCAGACGTCTTATTTGTGACTGCCTGACGCGATGGAACTCAACATTGTATATGCTTGATAGGCTGCTCTAGCAGAAACGTGCAGTTAACGATTACCTGTACGAACTCTGCGGCAGGACAGGTTCTGGGGAGCTTGGTTTTTTTCACCGCGCCAGTGGCTGCTTATGCGCGACTCATGCAGACTTCTGCGGCCATTTGATGAGATCACCAAACTGGTCAGTCACAGCCAGGGCACCATCAGTGACCTTACGCCTTCTTTCTGGAGCGTGCATTGCGTCGTATCATTGATTAAGCCATCGAGGAGCAGGAGCAGGAAGATGAGGAAGTCGCAATGCTGGATGAATTCCCAGGGGGGGCTACTCCACCTGAGACAAGTCAACAACGGGAGTCTGAAGAGGAGTCAGATGAGGATGGTGCCGGGGCAGATGAGGAGGAGCAAGAAGAGCATGCTTTAAACCTTTCTGGGATCCCTGGTGTTGTCAGTGGATGGGGGGAGGAGAACGAGGATGACATTATCCTGGATGATGAGCAGGAGCCAGGCCAGTACAGCGCTTCCAGTTTAGTGCAAATGGGGGCCTTCATGCTCCAGAGTTTTAAGAGCAAATAAAAGCATAGTCTGTTTTGTAGTCCTCATTGGTCCATAAAAAGTATAGGCTGTGAACATACTTATGTTCACAGCCTATACTTTTTACGGACCAATGAGGTCTCTATGGATACATCACTATACCTATGCCATGCCTGCTCTCCGTTTGGCCCCTGGAGGGGTCCCTTTCTGACTCCGCCCCCTCAGCTCCCAGGTGAGGCACCTGCTGCTGCCGTTTTGGGGCCGCACACCTGTAGCCAAGGTCAAACTCAGTGGTGAGTATGGGGACCCACAACCCCTCCTACCCTGTGTCTTTACAACCATTACTGTGCCATATTGCCAAACATATATACTTTTTCATCCTAGGTACAGTGTTACACACCCCTGAAGAGCGAGCTGGATCTTGCAAAACTAGTCTAGTCGGGTAGTACGATGCCATGTACTCTGTCCAATACTATATTTATGTACCAATATTTATTGTTTATGTACCTTTTCAATTGGTAACTGTTGGTGTTATCTCTGTATGTAACAATTTTACTTTACGCATGTAAACAATTTTACTTGAATAAACTATTTACTGTAACTACTGTTATTTTTACTGGTGGAAACGGTACCCACTTAATTTAACCACTTAAGGACCGCCTCCTGCACATATATGTCGGCAGAATGGCACGGCTTGGCACATGCACGTACCTGTACGTGCTGTTGTCCAGTCGTGGGTCGCGGGCACGTGCCCGCAGCGCGCGCCCCCGTGACCCGGTCCGAAGCTGCGGGACGCGCGGACCCGATCGCCGCTGGAGTCCCGTGATCGGTCCCCGGAGCTGAAGAACGGGGAGAGCCGTGTGTAAACACGGCTTCCCCGTTCTTCACTGTGGCGGCTGCATCGATCGTGTGATCCCTTTTATAGGGGGGACACAATCGATGACATCACTCCTACAGCCACACCCCCTTACAGTTGTAAACACACATGAGGTCACACATAACCCCTACAGCGCCCCCTTTGGTTAACCCCCAAACTGCAACTGTCATTTTCACAATAAACAATGCATTTTAAATGCATTTTTTGCTCTGAAAATGACAATGGTCCCAAAAATGTGTCAAAATTGTCCGAAGTGTCCGCCATAATGTCGCAGTCATGAAAAAAATTGCTGATCGCAGCCATAAGTAGTAAAATTATTTTTTTTATAAAAATGCAATAAAACTATCCCCTATTTTGTAAACGCTATAAATTTTGCGCAAACCAACCGATAAACGCTTATTGTGATTTTTTTTACCAAAAATAGGTAGAAAAATATGTATCGGCCTAAACTGAGGAATTTTTTTTTTTTTTTATATATTTTTGTTGGAAATTTATTATAGCAAAAAGTAAAACATTTTGGGCTGGATTCAAGAAGCAATTGCGCCTGTGTAACCATAAGTTACACAGCGCAATTGCTTACTTGCCCCGGCGTAACGAATGCTCCTGATTCAGGAACCTCGTTACGCCGACTGCAGCCTAAGATATGCGCGGCATAAGGCTCTTATGCCCGCATATCTTAGGCTGCATTCTTGCGATGGCCGCTAGGTGGCGTTCCCATTGTGCTCAGCGTATAGTATGCAAATTGCATACTAACGCCGATTCACAACGTTGCGCGAGCCCTGCGTACGCAGTTTACGTCATTTCCGTACGGCGGTTTTCGCGTAAGGCTGCCCCTGCTATTAGCAGGCGCAGCCAATGTTACGTATACCCGTAGTTCCCGCATCGCGAAATTTGAAATTTACATACTTTGCGTAAGTGATTCGTGAATGGCGCTGGACGCCATTCACGTTCACTTTGAAGCAAATGACGTCCTTGCGACGTCATTTGCCGCAATGTACGTCGGGAAAGTTTCCCGACGGAGCATGCGCTCTACAATCGGCGCGGGAACGCGCCTAATTTAAATGATTCCCGCCCCCTACGGGATCATTTAAATTGCGCACGCTTACGCCGGGCATTTTGCCGGCGCGCCCGCGCAATTTACGGAGCTACTGCTCAGTAAAAACGTTGCCCTGCGCCTCCGTAAAATATGCGCAATTCTACCTGAATCCAGCCCATTGAATTTTTTTCAAAATTGTCGCTCTATTTTTGTTTATAGCGCAAAAAATAAAAACCGCAGAGGTGATCAAATACCACCAAAAGAAAGCTCTATTTGTGGGAAAAAAAGGACGACAATTTTGTTTGGGAGCCACGTCGCACAACCGCGCAATTGTCTGTTAAAGCGACGCAGTTCCGAATCGCAAAACCTGGCCGGGTCCTTTAGCAGTATTTTGGTCCGGGTCTTAAGTGGTTAAAGTCCCGGGGCGAATCCTTTGTTTTGAGTAAACTTATGTCATAACATTTTTCAATGTAATATTGTAAACTGTTTTTTTCTTTTTGCTCAATAATTTTTTTATCAATATAAAAAAAAGTTTAAAATATTTTTTTAGCATGAGGCAACAGATAACATATTTTTTTGTTTAGTAGGATAATATCTTGAAGGAACTTTAACAGTTATGTGATTGCTGAAAGCACGCTATCAGATTAGATTTTTTCTGAGTATCTTACAGTATAATAGTTTACATGAAAAAAATGTTTATTAACCATTTGGGTTCTCATATTTTCATGTTCCTTGTGGACCAGAGAATTTCTCCACTATGGGCCTGTTTATTCAAAATGGTTTTTTTTCATTACTTATGAAAGTAGTACATGACAGGCTCAGCAATAGCATGCAATACTAAGCCAACAGAATATTGGCATACATTAACCACTTGCTTACTGGGCACATATACCCCCCTCCTGCCAAGGTAAAATTTCAGCTTCCGGCACTGCGTCGCTTTAACTGACAATTGCGCAGTCGTGCGACGTGTCTTCCAAACAAAATTGACGTCCTTTTTTCAATTTTTTACTTGTTGCTATAATAAATAGCCCAATTAAAAAAAAAAAAAAAAAAAAACATTTTTTTTCTCAGTCTAGGCCGATACGTATTCTTTTTTTTTTTTTTTTTCTCAATCAAGGTATTTATTGAAAGAATAAACAAAGTGTACAGATGACATATCCTTAACAATGTATACAGAGATCTTGTACAGAACAGTTTACAGTAAAATGTGGCACTATTTGAAGAGGCTTCTTACAAGTGAGCGAGATTGAAAAGACAACAGCTGAATTAATAATTATGAAAAGGGGATGGATGGGGGGGAGGGGGTGGAAAAAAGGGGGAAGAGGAGAGGAAAAGAGTTAGGAGCATGGACTAAACAGATCATGTATCGTTCAGGTCTATATATATATATCAATAAGTAAGCAGGGTACACAGCGGCCTTAAATATTACACAATACAATGGTGGATTAAGGTGCAAGGTATCTTCACAGACAAAGTGCTTGGTATTCGACAGAGAATGTAAACAAAAACCATGGTTGCCATAGGGCATTAAAACTGTCACCGTTTTCTTTTTTCATTGCCAGTATTTCTTCCATTTTATATATATATATATATATATATATATATATATATATATATATATATATATATATATATATATATGTGACCCTGTCTAACCAATCCTTGATCCTCGGAGTCTGTTTAGATTTCCAGTGTAAGGGGATGAGGGTTTTGGCAGCATTCAATAGGTGTCTAGTGAGGGCTTTTTTGTACTTGCTAATCGAGAGGCGATTGATGTGGAGCAGACATGCAGCTGCATCAAGATCTATGGACGTTTCCGTAATATGTCTGATCCACTCAATCACACCCCGCCAGTATTCGAGAATTGGTGGACATTCCCACCAAATATGCAAGAATGTTCCTACTTCTTTTTCACAACGCCAACAGGTGTCAGAAGTTGTGTGGAACCACTCCCTGGCTCTCTGCGGGTAATGTACCACTGGGTGAGTATCTTATATGAGATCTCCTGGTATTTAGTGCTCAAGGAGCATTTATGTGCCATGATACAAGCTTTTTCCCACTGTATATCTTCTATTTGGATGCCCAAGTCCTTTTCCCACCTCAGTTTATGCTTACTATGTTCTGTAATTGGAGGCTGAATCAGCCACAAATAGGCCAGAGAGGTAGTGTGTGGGACCTGGGATCTCTTAAAGCAGAGTTTTTCAAAAGATGTTAGCGGGCGATAGAATGAGGATTGGAATTTATTATTCACCAGGAAGTCTCTCTGTAGATAAAACCAAAAGCCAGGGAACAGTTCGCCGTGTTCTGTTTGTAAATTATCATATGTTTTGACTCTGAACCCAATTAAACAGTGAGTGGCCAGGAGGTTAGGAACCCCCCTTCCATGAAGGCCTGGGTGGAAATCAGGGTTATTAAAAATTGGAGTAAGAGGGCGCGGTATCGAAGCGAGGTTATGTTTTCCTGCAATGTTGTGCCAGATCTTAAGTGTGTTGGCTATCAAGGGATGTTTTATTGTCCTAGTTGTTTTAGAGTGTAGTGTCCACTGGTAAAATAGAGTTTGGTGAGGAGCTAGCTGCTGTTCTAAACAGAGCCAGTCTTTCTCTTTGCTATGACAGTGCCAGTCAATTATTCTGGTGATATGGGACGCATGGTGGTATTTTTTGTAATCTGGTAGCCCTATACCGTCTTTGTATTTGGGCAGGGTAAGTAGTCTAAAATTAATTCTGGGATTCTTATCCGCCCACAGGAAACGTCTTTGTATTTTACTGAGTTTAGTGAAAAAAGAGCCTGGTACTTGGACAGGGAGAGCGTTAAAGATATATAAAAGTCTGGGGAGGACTTTCATCTTTAGGATCGAAGCCCTACCGAACCAGGAGAACATTTTCGGGGTCCATTTGTGGAGGTCATTGGAGAGTGTTTTTAGAAGTGTGGTGTAGTTGGCTTGGAAAAGTGAGTCTATATTGTTGGTCAGGTGAACCCCTAAATATTTAAGCGTGGAGGGATAGTTTGAATTCAAAAGATTTAAAGAGACTGGGGTTAGGGTCAGGTTTAGTGCTTCCTTATTTGGATTTTTTTTTTAAAGTTTGAGATAAACCCAAAGATGTCAAATAGTTTTTGTAGGTTGGGGATAGAGGTATGGGGTTGTGCGAGGAAGAATAGTAAATCATCTGCGTATGCAGCAACTTTGTACTCTGTGTTGTTTACCTTGAGTCCTCGAATGTCTTTGGACAGGTTAATAGATCTGATCAATGGTTCTAGGGAGACAATGAAAAGTAGCGGGGAAAGGGGGCAACCTTGATGGGTTCCGTTTCTTATGTTTATAGGATCTGTTCACCTTGACTTTAGCTTGAGGGTTTTGGTATAAGGCTGCTATCCATGATAACATGTTTCCCCCAAGCCCTATGTGCGTGCAAGTGGCAAACATGTATTCCCAAGTGATTCTATCAAAAGCCTTTTCGGCATCGGTGGATGGCAACATCCCCCTGGCCTTGGAATCATGGGCGAAGTGGATTAGGTTCAGTGCCTTTGTGATATTGTCTCGGGCTTCCCTCCCAGGCATAAAGCCTACTTGTTCGGGTCCAATAATTTTGTTGAGGGACTTCAACCTATTAGCTAGAATTTTGGCTAGGAGTTTCAGGTCCACATTTAAAAGTGAATGGGTCTGAAGTTGGCACAATCAGTGTGATCTTTGTCGGGCTTGGGGACTACAGCAATGTGTGCCATGAGAAATGAGTTGGAGTTGTGTTTGGTTTTTGCTAAATAGTTAAGGGAGGATAGTAAAGGTTTACAGAGTAAATTTGTGTAGGTCTTGTAGTATTGAGAGGTAAAACCATCTGGCCCTGGGCTCTTCCCCGTTTTTAAATCTTTGATGGTAAATTGCAATTCTGATAGTTTTATGGGTTCGTCCAATTTGGATGTTTCTCCTTGGTCAAGGGAAGGGAGTTTGCTGTCTCTTAGAAATTGTAATATTGTTTCTTTCTTCGAGTTTGTGATGTAGGGGGGTTTATGTTGATCGGGTAAGTTATATAGTTTATCATAAAATTAAAAAAAAAGCTCTGCTATTTTTTCTGGTACATGTCTCGAGGTGCCCCCTTTGTCTCCGATAGCATGAATATGGTTAGCTGACGTTGCGTTTCTAAGGGCCTTAGCGAGTAGTTTCCCGCTTTTATCCCCCTGTTCATAATTTTTTTTTTGAAGAAAGGGGATTTCTTAAATTTAATGTTTAGTTTTTTTTTTCTAGTGAAGATCTACATTTCATTAATTCCTCCTCAACAGTGATCGAAAGTGACTGCTTATTTTGTGCTTCTAGTCTAGCTATCTGACTGGATAATCTGGTGATTTCATTTTCCCTTTCCTTTTTACTTTCTAGAGCCCCATTTTATCAGTTCCCCCCTGACTACACTCTTGTGGGCCTCCCAATTATTCGGCGGGTTTGTGTCTTTGTCTGAGTTGTTTACAAAGTACGTCGTGATTGTTTGATGTATGTCATCTTTTATCATCTGGTTTGTAAGTAAGGATGCATTAGGCCTCCAATTAAAAGTTGATTGTCTGGGCGGGTTGAATAGCAAGGAGATGGCTGTGGGGGCATGATCTGAGAGGGAGATAATGCCTATCTCAGCTCTGAGAACATTACCCAGATCTCTCTGGGAGACAAAAATCGGGTCGATTCGGGAGTATCTTTTGTATGGGGCAGAAAAAAAAAGGTGAAATCTTTCTCAGAGGGGTGTGACGATCTCCATGTATCGACAAGCGTGAGGGACTGCAGCATGGTTTTGATACGTTTCAGTATCCTGTAGGAGACATGCGTATATCCAGATGAGGTGTCCTTCAGTGGGGAGAGAGGAATATTGAAGTCTCCCCCGAGAACACCACGCCCATCTGCAAACCACTTAAGTTCGTCAATAATTCTGTGGCAAAATTTAATGTGCGCCGAGTTAGGGAAATAGACATTGGCTAGGGTAACAGGGGCGCCTTCCCATGTTCCCTTCAGAAAAATATATTGGCCTTCTGGGTCTGCAATCTGGTGTTTAAGCTGGAAGGGGGAGTCCTTGTTAAGCAAAATAGACACTCCTTTGGTCTTAGCAAGGGGATTAGTGGCATGGAATGCCTTCGTAAAGAGTTTTTCAGTAAGTTTAGGTATGTTCTGTCCTTTAAAATGTGTTTCCTGTAAGAAAACAATTGAAGGGCAAACTTTTTTAAGTTCCCTTAACATTTTTGTCCTTTTTTCTGGGATATTCAGCCCGTTGACATTGTGTGAAATGATAGTGGGCGATTTCTCCAAATAGGCGTAAGCCATGTTGTGAGCTAAAGTCCTATTTAACGAGTTGTAGGAAAACAAAGTTAAAGAACGTAGTGTGTGTCGAGGGAGAGGAGGGGGAAGGTTAGGGTAGGTGAGGAAAGGTAAGGGGGGGGGGGGAGAATAGGATCAAGTGAGGGACTGAGTTTTACTCAAGTACACACCTTAGGTGTGGAGAGATAACTAGTATCTTATTTACTAAGAACCAATATGCACTCCTGGAGGTAGGTGGGAGGCACGCATGTGGAACGCAGCAGAATTAGGTTTATCACCAATGTATTAGCGACAGTCAGAGATTGTGACGGTCAAGAAGTAACAAAATAGGAAGTTTCGTGAGGAGATAGTGGTCGAGAGACCTGGGAAAAATATGCACGAAAATGGGATAAAGTTTACTTAGGCCACAAAAAAAAAGGGGGGGGAGATATTACCCCGGTATGATAGTCATTAGTGTAGTCTAACGGCTAGTTTGCATAAAGTTAGATATTCACCTGTAACATTGCAAAAAGTAATATCATATAACATTGTGGAACTGAACACAAATGGACTGTTTGCGGTTGTTTGCGGTGCGTTAAACTGGAGTTTGGTCTGTCACTGTGAACCCTAACCATGTATGTAACCCTAACCCTATCTGTAACCCTAACCCTGTCTGGAAGTTACAGACAGGGTTAGGGTTACTGTTAGGGTTACAGACAGGGTTAGGGTTACAGACTAACCCTGTCTGTAACCCTAACCCTATCTGTAACCCTAACCCTATCTGTAACCCTAACCCTGTCTGTAACCCTAACCCTGTCTGTAACCCTAACCCTATCTGTAACCCTAACCCTATCTGTAACCCTAACCCTGTCTGTAACCCTAACCCTGTCTGTAAACCTAACCCTGTCTGTAACCCTAACCCTGTCTGTAACCCTAACTAGTGATGAGGCAAACCTAAAATTTCGCGAACTTCCACAAATGTTCGAACCGGGCGAACCGCCATAGACTTCAATGGACAGGCAAATTTTAAAACCCACAGGGACTCTTTCTGGCCACAATAGTGATGGAAAAGTTGTTTCAAGGGGACAAACACCTGGACTGTGGCATGCCGGAGGGGGATCCATGGCAAAACTCCCATGGAAAATTACGTAGTTGTCGCAGAGTCCGTTTTTAATCCATAAAGGGCATAAATCACCTAACATTCATAAATTGTTTGGAATAACGTGCTTTAAAACATCAGGTATGATGTTGTATCGATCAGGTAGTGTAAGGGTTAGGGTTAGGGTTATAGATAGGGTTGGGTTACAGATAGGGTTGGGTTTAGGGTTACAGACAGGGTTAGGGTAACAGATAGGGTTAAGGTTACAGTCTGTAACCCTAACCCTGTCTGTAACCCTAACCCTATCTGTAACCCTAACTCTATCTGTAACCCTAACCCTATCTGTAACCCTAACCCTATCTGTAATAGGGTTAGGGTACACAGTGACAGACCAAACTCCCCGTTTAACGCACCGCAAACACCTGCAAACAGTCCATTTGCACAACTGCAAACTCCCCATTTACACAAGGATGGATACCAAGCTAGCCATGTCCCGTTCCTTGTCCTCACTGACGTCAATGAACGTTTGAGATTGAAGGCGATGGGTTTTTTTCAAAGCCTATGGTCATGCTGAGGTAGTTCAGTGACAGTTAAGTGACCCAGAAAACAATGATTCTGCAGTGTGGGCCCATTGTTGGCCTAGTAGGCTTTAATGATCACCTTAGATGATCACAAAGAAAATTTATGTTTTTTCTATGCAAAATTATCTAGCCGATCGCTTTTGGTCTGTTCACAATGAAGCAACAACCTTATCATCTGGGGTGTGCCAACATTGCCAACACACTCAGAGGTGGTCGCTTCATTGTGATACGCAAGCTCCTTCACCACAGGTAACGATCACGAAGGGGAATTGACACATGTATGTGCCTTTTTTATTGGTTTTGTTTTTGCAGCCACAGTGCAGCACCAGAGGCCAGACAAATTAGGCATGTACACATGCCTGAAAAATTAGGTATTGTTGCAGCTGTAGCAGCGGCCAGAAAAATTGATGTTTTCCAGGCAGAAAGTGCACTAAAACATTGCGGCTTGAACCCTATTTGGTGGCGGATAAGTCACGCAAGTCATCCGGCATGCAGAGATAAAATACAGCAGCGTGTGGACCATTTGTAGCCCAAGGAAGCTCATCTCATCAGGCCTTTAGTCAAATGCATCGCCCACTGACATTCATCTTAATAAAGGTGAGGCAATCTAGACTTTTTTGACCTAGGTGACTTCTCTTCTCAGTGACAATACCTCCTGCTGCACTGAAGGTCCTTTCTGAAAGATTCCCGTTGTGCTGTGACATCACCCTTGTATGCTGTGTAAAGCATACTTTTTAATTTATTTTGGAACTGCTGTATCCTTTCCGACTTCTGGTAATTTGGTAACATTTCAGGCATTTTCTGCTTAAACCGGGAGTCTAGTAGCGTGGCCACCCAGTACAGGTCATTCTCATTCAGCCTTTTTATACGAGGGTCCCTCAACAGGCACGACAGCATGAAAGACCCCATTTGCACAAGGTTGGATGCCGAGCTACTCATGTCCCGTTCCTCGTCCTCACTGATCTCACTGAAGGTCTGTTCTTCCTCCCAGCCACGTACAACACCACGGGTACCAGATAGGTGACAACGAGCACCCTGGGATGCCTGCTGTGGTTGGTCTTCCTCCTCCTCAAAGCCACATTCCTCCTCTGACTCCTCTTCCTCACACTCCTCTTCCAGCGTTTCTGCAGGTCCAGCAAGCGATGCTGATAAGGCTGTTTCTGGTGGTGGTGATGGTGACCACAACTCCTCCTCTTCCTCTCCAGCCACGTATAACACCACGGAGTCAGCCACTGATCCACCTGTGCGTTCAGGGCGGACAGGAGTGCTGGTCCGGTGTGACTCTCTGCTTTCAGGCAAGTCAACCCCAAGACGGCATGACACTGTCATATCCGTGATGTGGAATAGCCCCTGGGGAGCTGGGGGGTGCAGTTGATGTGGAACAAGATGCAGCAGCAGAAGAGGACTCAGCCGAGGAGGTTATCGAAGAGGATGGAGTAGGAGGAGTAGAGTAGGTGGCAGCAGACCTGCCTGCAAGTCATGGCGGTGTCACCAACTCCTCTGCAGAGCCACGCATTACATGCTTGGCAGCCGTCAGCAGGTTTACCCAATGCGCAGTGTAGGTGATATACCTGCCCTGACCGTGCTTTGCAGACCAGGTATGAGTGGTCAGATGGACCCTTGCCCCAACACTGTGTGCCAGGGATGCCATGACTTCCTTTTGCACAATAGAGTACAGGTTGGGGATTGCCTTTTGTGAAAAGAAATTTAGGCCGGGTACCTTCCACTGCGGTGTCCTAATAGCTACAAATTTTTTGAAGGCCTCAGACTCCACCAGCTTGTATGGTAAAAGCTGGCCTGCCAAGAGTTTCGACAAGCCAGCTGTCAGACGCCGGGCAAGGGAGTGACTCTGACATTGGCTTCTTATGCTCAAACATGTCCTTGACAGACACCTGACTGTGGGCAGATGAGCAGGAACTGCTCAAGGTGAGAGGTGGAGTGGCGGATGGTTGAGAGGGGGCAAAGAGGACAACAGTGGTTGACATGACTGAAGATGCTGCACCAGGAGGAGGATGGTGGCTTTGAGCTTGTGTGCTGCTTACTCGTCATCATGTGTTGATCCCATAGGTGTTTGTGATGTGCGATCATGTGCCTTCGCAAAGCAGTTGTACCTAGGTGGGTGTTGGATTTCCCACGACTCAGTTTCTTTTGGCACAGGTTGCAAATGGCATCACTGTTATCAGAGGCAGACACAAAAAAAATGCCACACTGCTGAGCTTTGCAATGCCGGCATTCTGGTGGTGGCAACAGCATGCGTTGATTGGCGTGCTGTCTTGCTGACCCTGGGTGCCGATACATGCTGTCTGACTGTGCCACTAGCTCCTTGCGACGACCTCCCCCTGCTTCCAACTCATCTCCTCATCCTCTCTGTCTCCCCATCTGAACTTTCCCCCTGTTCTTCTCTTCGAGCGGGCACCCACGTGACATCCCCGGACACATCGTCATCATCAACCGCTTCACTTGTATCTGACAACTCAAAGGAAGCAGCATCGGGTACATCATCATTACACCATACGTCCATGTGTGTAATGCTGCCTGACTGAGTCATATCCCTTTTATCTACATCCTCTGGCAATAATGGTTGCGCATCACTCATTTCTTCCAACTCATGTGTAAATAACTCCTCTGACAGATCAAGTGAAGCAGCTGTGATGCTAGTGGCGGCAGGCGGTAACTTGAGAGGTGCCCGAAGCTGAGTTCTGTCTCTCTCTCTCTCTCTCCTGGAGTACACTGGCCTAAGCTAGCGCTTTCCCTATGAAATCTGCAGCAGCAACACTGTCCCTCCTCTCACTAAGAATTCAAGTTCAGAATGAATCTAAAATGGATGCTGCCCGAGAGGTGGGAGGGTATGCTGCTAATTGGCTGGAATGTGTCTGCTGACTATTTGCTCAATGTTAATTAATAGGAGGCGGATCGAACATCACATATGTTCGCCCGCAGCGGCGAACAAGCGAAAATCGCCACAAACTATTCGATAAAGCATCATACCTGATGTTTTAAGCACGATATTCCAAACAATTTATGAATGTTAGGTCATTTATGCCCTTTATGGGTTAAAAACACACTCTGCGACAACTACGTAATTTTCCATGGGAGTTTTGCCATGGAAGTTTGCATTCGCCGCTCACGAACCGAAAATTTTAGGTTCGCGACATCACTAACGAGAAGGAGCAGTATGATGGAGGCAGTGTGACCAGAAGGAGCAGTGTGATGAGAAGGAGCGGTATGATGGGGGCAGTGTGATGAGAAGGAGCAGTATGATGGGGGCAGTGTGATGAGAAGGAGCAGTATGATGGGGGGCAGTGTGATGAGAAGGAGCAGTATGATGGGGGGCAGTGTGATGAGAAGGAGCAGTATGATGGGGGGCAGTGTGATGAGAAGGAGCAGTATGGTGGGGGGCAGTGTGATGAGAAGGAGCAGTATGATGGGGGCAGTGTGATGAGAAGAAGCAGTATGATGGGTGCAGTGTGATGAGAAGGAGCAGTATGATGGAGGCAGTGTGACGAGAAGGAGCAGTATGATGGGGGCAGTGTGATGAGAAGGAGCAGTATGATGGGGGGCAGTGTGATGAGAAGGAGCAGTATGATGGGGGGCAGTGTGATGAGAAGGAGCAGTATGATGGGGGGGCAGTGTGATGAGAAGGAGCAGTATGATGGGGGCAGTGTGATGAGAAGAAACAGTATGATGGGGGCAGTGTGATGAGAAGGAGCAGTATGATGGAGGCAGTGTGACGAGAAGGAGCAGTATGATGGGGGCAGTGTGATGAGAAGGAGCAGTACGATGGTGGCAGTTTGACAGGGGGATATTGTGACAAGAGGGGGGCAGTGTGACAGGAAAAGGATACCTGGAAGTATGACAGAAGGGCAGTGTAATGAGGGATCACTGTGAAAGGAGGGGGGTTGTGTAACAAGAGGGGGCAGTATGACGGGGTAGTGTGACAGGAGGGGGTAAATATGACAGAAGGGAGCAGTTGACGAGGGGCCAGAATGATGGAGGGGCAGTGTTACAGGAGGGGGGCAGTATGACAGGGGGTATTGTGCCAAGGGGGAAGTGTCACAGGTGGGGGGCAGTGTCACAGGTGGGGGCACAGGTGGGGGGGTAGTATCACAGGTGGGGGGGCAGTGTCACAGGTGGGGGGCCAGTGTCACAGGTGGGGGGCCAGTGTCACAGGTGGGGGGGCCAGTGTCACAGGTGGGGGGGCCAGTGTCACAGGTGGGGGCACAAGTGGGGGGGTCAGTGTCACAGGTGGGGGTGCAGTGTTTAGCTTACCTTACATGAGAAGTCTAATAGCCAGATTCAGGTAGATGGTCTCATCTTTGTGCCGACGTAACGCAACGTATATGCGCTACGCTGGCATAAGTCGGAGAGATAAGTACATGATTCACAAAGCACTTGCTCTCCACGTTGCGCCGGCGTAACGTAAATGTGAAGGCGTAAGTGTAAGTGGGTGTGAACTTATGCAAATGATAGCCTGAGAGTGGAGCAATGGATTACGCCCGGCGTATCTTCCACGAAGCATGCGCAGTGATGTCGACGTATGATCGCTTCCTTGTGCGCATGCTCACAACTACGACGGCCAAACTTCCTGGTTTACACCGGCCTACCGGCTTACGCCGAGCGCATAAATACGCCCAGACATGCGCCCGTCCGACGCAAAATTACATCCTGCTTTCCCCCCCCCCCCTGCGCAAGGTAATTTTGCTTTTCTGTATTACTGCTCTTTTGCTGTGCTATGGCTGCTATGGCTGCTCCAGGAGAGGGCAATCGTGATTGCTAGCATGGAGAGATATGAGACCTTCCTCCATGCTGGCCAGAGTCAGGATACCAGCCGCGCCAGGAAGCAGGAAATCCTGGACACGATTGCTACTCAAGTTAATGCCCTTGGCAATGCCACCCGCAGCGCCAAGGACATTAACAAGAAGATCAACGACATGAAGCTCCGTGTGCGGGAGAAGCTGTCCGCCATTCGGAGGCACCAGAGTGGCACGGGGGGTGGACCACCCTGCAATATTGTTTTGACCCCGGATGAGGAGATGGTCGCCCGGTGTACACAGAGGGAGCAGTTGGAGGGAGTTGAGGGTTTCGATTCCTGTGACGATGCCTCGAGGACAGGTAAGTGTTTTATATCCCCTATCCGGTGTGTAGCATGTGAGGGGGTGGAAGGGAACTTGTGACAAGTGTGTGGGTCCTTCAACATGTGACTGCTTTATGTCATCCACAGATGTGCAGGAGGGAGCGGGCCCATCTACTTGCGGTGGCAGGGCCGCTGATAGAAATCATGGGGCCCCGTACAGCATACCTGACGGGGCCCCCTTCAGCTCCACCCCTGATCCCTCCTTCAGCCACACCCCTGATCCCGCCCTTGGCCCCTCCCCAGACCCCGCCTTGAAACAAAGTGCAGATTTGTCTACAAGGGAGTGCAGGGTGGCGGGGTGCGCTATGTACTGAGTGCAGGGTGGCGGGGTGCGATATGTAATGAGTGCAAGGGGGAGGGAGAGGAGGGGGGCAAGAGAGAGGGGGAGAGGTCAGTGTGCAGTGTGGTCTGTGTAATGTGCTTTTGAAATTAACTCTTCACAGACTATGTTATGTTCTTTTTGGACTCAGCATTAGTTTTCCTTTAAATACATTTTTCACGTATCATTTGTTTACATTTCAAGGTATAACATTTATTTCACACATGATTTTAACCACATAGCGCTGCATTCTTTCCATGTTTTGAACACATGTGATCTATCTGACCCCCTGACACACACACACTGATCCACCTGACTCCTACTTTCTGCACTACTTACATTACACTGACCCCCACCTGACACAGACGCTGACCCCCACCTGACACAGACGCTGACCCCCCTGACCCCCCTGACTCCTACAGTAAGCGTCCTACTTCCTGCACTACTCACACCCCCCTCCCCACAGCTCGGTTCAAATCCGTCCTCCTTACCTCTGTCCCGACTCCCCGCCTGCGCCATCCACCTGCAGCCCAGTCCATGGTGCAAGACTGCACCTCCATCATCCATGCTTCCATCTCTTAGAACCGAGTCGCCCTGCCCCTCTGCCGCCGAGGGACACACTGCCGCCGAGGGACACAGAGCAGAGAGACAGGCGGAGGGGAAGACCGCAGCTCCGGCGGCTCACACTGTGATTGTCTCCCGCCACCATGGTCCGTAATTTCCATCGCACTGTGATTGGGCGTATAGCGGTCATGTGCGGAGGCGGGACTTCTAGACGATCGCAGACAGGCCAGCCCCACGCCGCACATGACCCCCATACGCCCAATCACAGGGCACCAGACACCAAACATGGCGGGTGAGATCAGGGACACAGGAAATTAAAATTAGGAGGAGGCACGGAATGTCACCCCCCTAAAGGTCGCGCCTGGGGCCCTGTTTTTTGGGACTCTTGTCTAGTCCGCGGGATCCCGGGATACACTTGGAATTGCGGGAGGGTCCCGCGGAATCCGGGACGATTGGGAGGTATGTATTTGCAGTGAAACATTTTCCTTAAAGTGGGGGTTCACCCAAAAATAAAATTTTTAACATTACATTCAGCCGAGTTGTCCTAATGACAATCGGTTGTTTTCTTTTTTTTTGTACATACCGTATTTCACCGCCGCTTCCGGGTATGTCTTCTGCGGGACTGGGCGTTCCTAACAGATTGACAGGCTTCCGACTATCGCATACAGCGCATCACGAGTTGCCGAAAGAAGCCGAACGTCGGTGCGGCTCTATACGGCGCCTGCGCACCGACGTTCGGCTTCTTTCGGCAACTCATGGCGCGTAGTATGCGACGGTCGGAAGCCTGTCAATCAGATAGGAACGCCCAGTCCCGCAGAAGACATACCCGGAAGCGGCGGTGAAATAAGGTACGTACAAAAAAAAAAAAACATCCGATTGTCATTAGGACAACTCGGCTGAATGTAATGTTAAAAATGTATTTTTTGGGTGAACCTCCACTTTAAATGCTACCACTACTCAGTGATCAGACTGTCTTGTTCTCAAGGGTTTCTGCTATGTGATCTTGTACTTTCAGCCAGGGCCGGATTAACAATGGGGCTGATGGAGCTGCAGCTCCAGGCCCCTTTCTCAAGATAGGCCCATTTGCCCAAAAAAAAAAAAAAAAAAAAAAAAAAATGTTTTTTTTTTTTTTTTAAGATCGAATTTGGGGGGTTGTAGCTCAATGACCAGAGGTCACAGAAACCCCACATTTGGGGGGCAGGCATGGGAAGAGCTACCCCACAACTGGGCAAAATATGGGATGGCTATCATTTATGGTTCCGGAGATACGGGCCTGCTTGCACAGCCTGTCAGAAGCTACATTCAGAGCGGCCAATATAAATACAAGCTGACACACTACAGCAGACTGATAGGATCACTGGGCTTATAATAATTATTTGTATATTACTCATGGTAATTAACCCCTTGCCACCCAGGCCAATTCTGACACTTCTCTCCTACATGTAAAAATCATCATTTGTTTTTTGCTAGAAAATTACTCTATGGTGGTCTTTGCACTTTTTATGTTGCATGGTACAGAGCTGCACGATTCTGGCTAAAATGAGAATTGCAATTTTTTTGCTTAGAAGATAGATGACGATTCTCTCACGATTGTTGCGGCGTAATATCATCTTTCACATTAAAACAAAAAAAAAAAAAAAAAATGGGCTAACTTCACTGTTTTGTTTTTATGGTTTTTATTATTCATTGAAGTGGGAAAATGCAGTGTGACATAACATATTGCAGCAATAGCCATTTTATTCCCATTTTATTCTGCTAAAATATATATAATGTTTAGTGGTTCCAAGTAATTTTCTAGCAAATAATATTGCTTTCTAACTTAAAGCGGTCCTCCACCCTAAAGTGGAGTCCCGCTGATCGGAACCCTCCCCCCCTCCGGTGTCACATTTGACACCTTTCAGGGGGGAGGGGGGTGCAGACACCTGTCTAAAGACAGGTATTTGCACCCACTTCCGGCCACACGATACGGGCGAAAGACGGGCATTCCGTCACATCCCGTCTGTCGCCCGTTGTGTGCTGGGAACACTCGGCTCCCAGCACACAGCGTGTGAGCCAATCGGCGGGCGCAGCGCGACTCGCGCATGCGCCGTAGGGAACCGGGCAGTGAAGCCGCAGCGCTTCACTTCCTGGTTCCCTGAGCGTGGATGGCGGGGGGAGCAGCAGAGTGACGAGCGATCGCTCGTGCTCTGCTGCGATCGGCGCTGGACTCCAGGACAGGTAAGTGTCCTAATATTAAAAGTCAGCAGCTGCAGTATTTGTAGCTGCTGACTTTTAATATTTTGTTCCCATGGCACATCCGCTTTAAGAAACAAGTGTTGGACTTTAAGTGGTTAAATTTAGTTACAATGTTAGTTAGTTACAATGTTTCATTTTGTTTACAAACTTCGCAGACTGCCCAGATTTGTTCTTTACACACAGAAGTGTATCCCTTTGATCTAAGAAGGAAGTGTCAGTTACAATGTTTCCTGTTAAAAACTTGGCAGACTGCCCAGATATTTTCTTTTGACAGCTGAAAGTCTCTCCACTTGTTATATGAAAGAATCAGCAAACTCTGCATTGAAGATCGTCAGGGGGGTTGAATCGAGATCACGATTTTTTTTAACGATTAATTGTGCAGCTCTAGCACGGTATTTGCGCAGCAATTTTTCAAACATGTTTTTTTGGAAAAAAATGTTTCATTCATTAAAAAAACACTAGTTAGTTAAGTTAGCACAATTTTTTTTGGTATCCTAAGCGATGCTTTACATTTTTTTAGGTTACATGTTTAGAGTTACAGAGGAGGTCTGGTACTAGAATTATTGTTCTCGCTCTAACGATCGTGGCGTATGTAACCTGTGTGTATCTGGCTCTGATACTACCAGTGCCTACCCAGCCACTGACTAGTATCTCTCCCCAGCCTGTGCCCACACACCCTCTCACCTGCTGACCTGTGGATGGGGGAATCACTCCTGCAGTGTTATTGTGTTCTGCCAGTGCGTACAATGATCAGTGTTGCTAACTTTAGCTGGCAGCACTGATTGTTTTAAGAAAAAAAAAACATGCTGGTTGTACTCAAGTTGATTAATAGATTGACTTGTGTAAAACCAGCTAGCCCATACATAGATTGACTATGGCTGGTCTCTGCATAATTGGCGTAATTTCAATCCATGTATGACCCGCTTAACCACTACTCAGTCCCTAAATATCCTTCCACTCCTGTACATAGTGCTCACTGTCATACTCTCCACACTCCTCTCCTGTACATAGTGCCCACTGTCATACTCTCCACACTTCTCTCCTATACATAGTACCCACTGTCATACCCTACACACTCCTCTCCTGTACATAGTGCCCACTGTCATACCCTCCACACTCCTCTCCTATACATAGCGCCCACTGTCATACCCTTCACACTCCTCTCCTGTACATAGTGCCTGCTGTCATACACTTCTCTCCTGTACTTAGTGCCCACTGTCGCACCCTCCACACTCCTCTCCTGTACATACTGCTCACTGTCATACCCTCCACACTCCTCTCCTATACATAGTGCCCACTGTCATACCCTCCACACTCCTCTCCTATACATAGTGTTCACTGTCATACCCTCCACACTCCTCTCCTGTACATACTGCCCACTGTCATACCCTCCACACTCCTCTCCTGTACATACTGCCCCATCATACCCTCCACACTTCTCTCTGGTACGTACTACCCTCTGTCATACCCCCTCACTCTTCCTGTACATACTGCCCATTGTCATACCCTTCACACTCCTCTCCTGTACATAGTGCTTTTTTCCGTACCCTTTGTACTCCTCTCCTGTACATAGTGCCCACTGTTAGACCCTCCACATTCCTCTCCCTCACCTGCACATACTTCCCACTTATATACCGTCCATACTCCTCCCCTATGTCGCTTAACCACAAAAACAGTTCTTTAAAATTATACTGAATATCCTCAATGTTACCAGCTCTAGAATGGACACACTTTTGTTAGTTCAACTAAAGGAAATATCAGTTCTCATATTTTTCTGCCCCATTATTAGTACTCATTTAATTTTGTGATTACTACTATGATGTATAGAGGAACATCGGGGATCTCAGCTACTCTAAATATAGCACTTATATAAAAAAGTGGCCCTGAAAATATTTTTTAAATGTTGGCAACTGTGCACTTAGGCACTGCCCAAGGGCCACCGGGTCAGTAGGGGGCCCCATGAGAGGCTCCTGGGATCCTATGATAATAAAGCGGTAGTAAACTTTCCTGACATTACTACTTTTTAGAGGCCCTGGGGTAGGTTATGCCACAATGTACAAGTATGCACAGCATATTAGCACATTAGTGTACACTTCAATTTTCAGACTGAGCCCTCCAGTGCTGCGATGAATCAGGCGGGGCCTGGACACTTCCATCTTCACCCGGTCTTCCTTCTGGGTTCTGTGCCTTTGGTCACTTGCCTTGGCTGGGCTGCGTTCATGTCATTCCCACGCATTTATTTATTATTTATTACACCCCATTCACACCTCCTCGACAAAACGCCCGACGCCGGCCGCTCGTGCCGCTGGAGGGGAGAATTCCAATTGCTGGCTATGAGATGGTTCACATCTCATAGACGCCGTACACCTGCGGCATGAAAAAAAGTCCCGGACCCTTTTTTTCAGACGGCATTGGCGTTCGGCCATACAAAGCAATAGGAAGGATTTGTAAAAAAAAAGTCACACTATTCGCGGCAAAATACGCCGCGTTACTTGTCGCGGAGGTGTGAATGCAGCCTAAAAGGCCCCACCAAAATCCTCAGCACCAGGCCCATGATGTTCTTAATCTGGCCCTGCTTTCAGCTACAGTGGGGTAGACAGGCCTGAAATAATAGAGTGAGCCTGCAGACAGTAGATCTTGAATCCCCCCCCCTCCCCCCCCAAACAAGTACATTCATACCTGTTATCCTGATTCCTGGCCCCAGGACAGAGTCACTTCCTCCTTGATCCTGAGTCCTGACTGCAGTAGTAGTGCTGCTGTGCTGTCTGCCTGCCTGGATTCGCTGTCTGGAGTGTCACAAAAAAAATGTTTTTTCTTTCTGCAAGTGCAACTGCCGCTGCTTTTTTACCTTCTCTCACTCTGAGCGCCAAGAGAGCGGAGGGAAAAGAATCACTCTGCGGCGCCAGGGAAGGACAAGCTGGCCGGGACTTGATTCTGCAGACTGAGCAGAGCAGAGGAGCGGGCGCGGGAGAGAGAAGAGATACTCTTCCGCGCCCGAAATAGAGGAAATAGTCCCTACCTGCTTCCGCCTACGAACGGAACAAGCAGGCAGGTACTGAGCCCCCCAAAAAAAACAACGTAGAAAGCAGGGGGGGGGGGGGGGGGTCTGGTTGGACTTATGACTAGCGGTCAGGGCTGTGGAAGTTTTTTTTTTATAACTTCTATAATTGGTTCTGTGGAGGCTGCCCGGGCCCCCCTGCCAGCCGGGCCCGGTACAACTGGGCTAGTTGTACTGGCCTATCAGCGTCCCTGGAGCAGCCTCAGCAAGACCCCCAAGATCCAGCGGGGGAGGGGAGTGCCCACACCTCTCCTCTCGAGGAGGTGGTGGAGGAGTCGGTGGACCTAGTGCAGATAGGCCTGATTATAGAGGAGTCCAGTGTTCTGCCTGGGCCCTCTCACAACTCCCCTCCCATCAGGGGAAGCCCCTCTGTGTCTGCCACCAGCAGGGGAACCCCCTCAAGGGGCTCACCCTACACCCGCTCGCAGGCGTCAAGGAAGACCAGGGGTGTACCTATCAGTGTCCAGGACCAAATAGCCCTGGACCAGGGCCAGCAGACCCGGCATATGGGGGATATAGCCGGGCACCTGCAGCGGATGGCACATAACACTGGCCAAATCTATGATGCAGTGCTGGATGGCAATTACAATAGTTCTGCAGTGGTCACCTGTGTGACGGACCTGCAGGCCACCACTGTGAACCTGGTGGCCGAGGTTGAAAGCCTTGCTGAGGCCATCAACGCCAACACGGCTGCCATCCAGGAGGAGGGGAGACAGAGGCAGTGCAACCAGCGGCATAACATCACCTGCCAGACAAATGTCTTTCTGAGCCAGATTGCCGTGGCCTTGGAGGGCAGGCAGCCATCCCCTGCCAGGAGTGGCACACCCGGGGATGAGCCACCTCCAGATGATCCACCCCCCACCCCAGGCTCCCCCCCAGGCAGCTGAGGAGCCAGAAACCTGCCACCAGGCACAGCCCCCTTCAGGCAAAATAAGTGCCTTTATTTTTTTTGACTATTATTTCTATGCTCAGGTCATGAGCTTTTTTTTATAATTTTTTTTCTTTGCTCAGGTCATGAGCTTATTTTTATAATTTTTTTCTATGCTCAGGTCATGAGCACACGGTGAGGAGTGCTGGCTACAGTGTGACTGGTGTGTGAATGGGGGGGGGGGTGACACTCCTGCCAGTAAGGGGTGTCACCCTCGGTCATTGGGGAGAAGTTATCCCCACGACCCGTGTGAATGTGGTATGAATGTGCAGCGACATAATTGGAGCCTTGGCGTGGCATTGCTGCTCCCAAGTCCTGCATGGTGGACTTGGGCTAGTCCAATGTGATGTGGATGTGATGTGTGTGTGCTAGGGACCACAGTGGTGTGCATGTGTGCATTCTCCTTGTGCCATGATGAATGTGTGTGTTTAACGTGCAAACATGTCTTCTGTGAGGCGTCTCCTGACTGCTGCTCCCTCAGCAGACGGGCTACCCTTGGTTAGGGGGGGGACTGTGTGGTTTGGGGGTCAGGTCATCACGTAGGTCAATCTCCAGGCCCTTTCTCATGGCGTAGTTGTGTAGAATGCAACATGCACCGATGATCTGGCACACAAAGTTTGGGGAATACAACAGGGTCCCCCGGACTTATCCAGGCATCGGAAACGGGACTTCAGGAGGCCAAATGTGCGTTCCACCACTGCACGGGTACGTATGTGTGCAGCATTGTAGTTTTGCTCTCCTGTGGTTTGGGGAGTCCAGTATGGAGTCATGAGATGGGGTCCAAGTGCATATGCAGAGTCACCTGGAAGGGAAAAGACAGGAGGATGTTAGTCGTGCATGTGCCCCTCGTGATGTCTGCATCATGGGGGGCGGACAGTCATGCCTGACACCCATGTCACTCACCAACCAGCCAGCTGTCCCCGTACACATTCTGTTCAAATTCTGTTGGGATGAGGCTTTGACGGTATGTGTAGCTGTCGTGGCTGGACCCTGGGTGTTTGGCACGGACGTGCCATATGAGGCATTGGGCATCGGCTATCACCTGTACATTGATGGAGTGCCAGCGCTTGCGATTGCGGTATATGTGCTCTGTGTTACGGGGGGCCATAGTGCCACATGTGTGAAATCAATGGCCCCCACAGTGCGTGGGAATCCTGCAATTCTGTAGAAATCACGCATTGCCTTCACCCGCAGATGCTCCTGGGTGGGTCTGATGATTTGGTGGGCCATGTGTCTGAGGATTGTGGGGACAACCTGGTGCACACATCTGCTCATGGTGGATTGTGACATCCCAGCCACTACTCCACTTTTATGCTGAAAAGATCCACTTGCAAGGAAATGGAGTGTTGCCAGTACCTTGACCAGTGGCTGCACTGCTTGTGATCAGTGTGTCTTGCTGGTGATGTCATCCTGCAGGGTTGTGGCTAATTCCTGGATGGCAGCAGGGCTAAATCTGAAAATGCGAAACACCTCCGAATCACCCATGCCAAAGATGTTCATGCGCGTGCGGTATATCCTCTCCCGTGCCCTCCTACGAGTCGGTTCACACAGGTGTATTGCTAGGACCATGGTTGCCCCTGGCATGTTGGCACACAGATGTGTTGTCCTGCAAGTGGGGTTGCTCAGCTCGTCCGTAACGGTGCTGCTGTAGCTGCTTTCCAGCTGACCTGTGCACGCCTGGCGCAAAGATATTCCAGCTTTTTGATGGAATAACTTTAGGCCTGACGTACGACTTACGCGCACCGGGCGTAGCCTGCATCGGGCGCACTTGCATGCGTGAATCGGCGTATCTCCCTCATTTGCATATTTGAATAGGAAATCAATGTGAGCGCAAGATGCGTTGAGTGTAAATATGTGCCCGCGATACGCCGGCGTAGGAAAGTTACATCGGTCGGAGGAAGCCTATTTTCAGGCGTATCTTGTTCTGTGGGTACGAAACATAAATACGCCGGCGCATATTTACACTTACGCCACGCATCTGTAGATACGCCGGCGTAAGTCTTTCTGGATCTAGCTAAATGAAATAGCCTATGATACTTTAACTCATATTTATCCATGTGTACAGCTGTCTACATACACCTGCTCTCTATGTACAAACACTTCCAGAAACTCCTTGGACCTGAAAAATACTTATAAGCAGAAATCATTACTTCATCCCTCATATTTATCCTGCAGAGAATGACAAACAAAAATGACATTCCTGTAAATTTTCAATGACATGCTTTCAAAACCGATTCAAACAAAACTCTGTAACTCTTACTTTTCCTGTTCCTACAAAAATACAACAGCCGCGACGCGTCGGAGGATCGCCACGGTAAATTCGAACACATTCACATTACTACATACAAACATTCATATACAAATGTGGGGGAGACATTCATAGTATCCAAAACAAAAATGAAAAAAAAACAGCCGGAATTCTGCCTTCACTTACAGCAATAGAAGAAAATACAATGGGGAAAATATGAGAATAGCTCGAGAGCCTTGCATAGACCAGCTATACAAAGTTCTCCTCTGAGGGTCACCAAAGCGTGTACCACACCTCCATCCACACTCATCATTACAGATTTCTGAAGCCACAGCGAAACCACACCCACTCCGAGGGATACCCAAATAGTATCCTTGGCAATCTTTTAAAGGGGTCTAAAGGCCTTTGCCCCCAAAACTAGGCTTCGTGCACTGTGTAACCGTCTGACTGTGGGAAGCCTCCATTCCTTCCCATGCGATTAAAATCGGCTTATCGTCTTACCTCCCGCGTCCGGGAGAAACCGTTGCACCCATTTCGGGGAGCACCGCCCGGTGCCTTCTTCTACGGTGGATTGACGGACTACAACCACTATCTGGTCCAGTCCCTCAACTAGAAAACCCTAACCGAGGCATCATCTCTATGGCTTGTTGTCCCAACACTCTTGGCACAGAACTATGCCAAATGATTCGTCAACAACCACAGATCAACCCCCAAATTAGGCCTCTACCCCTCACAGTGTATGCATCCCATGCACTGCATCGCCAGACTAAACTACACAGAACAAAGACGCCCATATTTTCCATTGTCCCTTCTTCAGGACACAAATCTCATTGCTCATCTTTCAGAAGACTCCAAAACTCCTCCCACCAACTTCCTGTTGTATGCTCAGCTCTCAAACCCGAAAAACTGGTTTATTTACATAATGACAGGAAGAGGGAGGAGAGAGGGAAGCCTAGTTTCATTGCCTTGTCTCAACACATCACAAAAAAAATCCATGAACTACATAAATATCCCCTGGATGTCAAACCACACAATGAATTGCCCCCAGGGAAACTCCCAAACATTCAAACCCAAAAACAACGCACATCGCTGTGCACAAAAACACAGTCAAAGCCAGTCCCACAATCCATCAAAATTCAGTGCATGCAAAGCAGAGTCTTTCACCCAAAAACAAAATTCTACACAAAAGTCTCCACTCTTACACTGCAAAATCAGCCGGTAGGTTAGTCAGATCCTGTATATAAATTAGCCCTAGCACGCAAGCACTATTAAAAAGATAATGCTTAAACTGCAAAATAGCCGACAACAAGCCAAGCAACAATGGCTCCATTTACGCTTGCAAAAAACAATCTAACTGCGCCTCCAAATCACCTTTTTTTTACCACAGGACAGACAGTATTACACACACACAAAAATGTTGTCCACCAGATTCCAACACAGAAAAGACTGCGCTACTCAATTCGCACTAAACATCAAAATCTGCCCCAAAGGCTGCGAAATTCCACTGCACAGTCACCTGGTATCACACCCCAAAAGAAAGGTGGCTGCACCTTCTCCTATAAGACGACCCACATACCAAACAAATTGTTCCCGCCAAAATGGCCCCCGACGACCATGGCAGCAAACAAAATGGCTGCCAGATGCAGTTTTCAAAAACCTGCCTAGAATCTTTCTCCACAAAGACAAACATGGGACATCAAAAATGAACATTAAAAACATTTTCTAAAAACAACCAACCAACTTCACGCATTTTAGGCTCCTTCAAATCGGACCTTTTGCCAACTAAAACAGCACATTTCAAAAAAATGTTAGTTACATGCGCAAAATTAACCACTTCCCGCCCAAGGACGTCATATGACGTCCTGGACTTTCAGTGGGGATATCTGAATGATGCCTGCAGCTACAGGCATCATTCAGATATCCATCTCTTCAGCCGGCGAATCTGTGCACCATAAGACTGATCATAGCAGCAGTTCCGCCGCTTGATCGTTCTTATAGGCGGCGGGAGGGGACATCCCCCCCTCCCGCCGTCATCTGGTGCTTCTCCGGGCTCTCCTTTGCCATCAGAGACCCGGAGAAACGATACGCCGGCGTCGGATGGAAAGCATAGAGTAGACTGGTGACCGGATGGTCACCAGTCATCTCTATGATCGTCGGAGGCCCGGGCGCGATGTTATGACGTCACGCCCGTGTCCTGGAATGTAAACACAGCCCCAAACACGGCTGAAAGCATTAGATCTGTGAAATTTTTTTTCACGATCTAATGCTTTCCAGCCTGGAGGAGAGATGTGGGGTCTTATTGACCCCGCATCTCTCCATAAAGAGTACCTGTCACGAACCATTCCTATTACAAGGGATGTTTACATTCCTTGTAATAGGAATAAAAGTGATCAAAAAAAATGTCAAAAAAAAGTTTAAAAATAAAATAAATTGGAGTAAAATAAAGAATAAAAAAAAAAAAATGTAAACGCCCCTATCCCCGGTAGCTCTCGTTAAGACGCGAACACACATGTAAACGGCATTCAAACCACACATGTGAGGTATCGCCGCGTGCGTTAGAGCGCCAGCAACAATTCTAGATCTCCTCTGTAACTCTAAATTTGTAACTTGTAAAAAAAAAAAATAAGTGATGCCTATGGATATTTTTAAGTACTGACGTTTGGCGCCATTCCATGAGTGTGAGCAATTTTAAAGCGTGACATGTTAAGTATCTAGTTAATCGGCGTAACTTCATCTTTCACATTATACAAAAAAATTGGGCTAACTTTACTGTTTTGTTATTTTTTAATTCATGAAACCGTTTTTTTCCTTAAAAAAAGGAGTTTGAAAAATTATTGCGCAAATACCGTGCGAGATAAAAAGTGGCAATGACCGGCATTTTATTCCCTAGGGTGTCTGCTAAAAAAAAATTATATAGTGTTTGGGGGTTCTGAGTAATTTTCTAACAAAAAAATTATGATTTTTGCATGTAGGAGAGAAGTGCCAAAATAGGCCCGGTATGGAAGTGGTTAAAACAAAAACACTCTTTTCTCAAAGCTCATGTACAAACTGCGGCATCACCCTTTATAACAAGCCATTTAAGAAATATACACAGTGAGGTTACATCATTTAAAACCTTCCAACATAAAAAGCCTGTATGCTATTGTTTGCAGAGGGTTACCAACTTTGCAAAATGATGGGGCAGTCATGCTGGTTGCCCATCCCTTGGTCCCATGCAAAGGTAAAAATCACAATCTATCCATTTCTATTCAGTTTCTTATTGTTACAGCACGCAGCCTCACATGACAAAAAGTCTCAGCCGCACATATTGCAGGCTGAATAATGCTACCTCTATACAGGAGGAATCGTCTACAATATACAGTTTCCATATGCATCATAAAAATGTTATATCTAACTTTGTTCTGAAAGTTGCAAAGTCAAGAAACACAGAATCAGAACACTGGGATAGATTCAGAGAGCAATTACGCCGGCGTATCCATAGATACGCCGCGTAATTGCTAAGTTGCGCCGGCGTATCTACTTTCTGTATTCAGAAAGCTAGATACGCTGACTGTAGCCTAAGATACGACTGGCATAAGTCTTACGCCGTCGTATCTTAGGGTGCATTCTGACGATGGCCGCTAGGTGGCGCTCCCGTAGTTTTCAGCGTAGAGTATGCAAATTGCCTACTTACGCCGATTCACAAACGTACGCGCGCCCGGCGTTCGTTTTTTACGTCGTTTGCGTTAAGGCTTTTCCAGCGTAACGTTGTTCCTGCTATTAGGAGGCGCAGCCAATGTTAAGTATGGACGTCGTTCCCGCTTCGAAAATTTGAATTATTTACGTTGTTTGCGTAAGTCGTTCGCGAATAGGGCTGGACGTAAATTACGTTCACGTCGAAACCAATACGTCGTTGCGCCGTACTTGGAAGCAATGCACACTGGGATATGTACATGGACGGCGCATGCGCCGTCCGTACAAAACGTCAATCACGTTAGGTCATCAGAAATTTTTATAAAACACGCCCCCCTTCCACATTTGAATTACGTGCGCTTACGCCGGCCCCTTTTACGCTACGCCGCCGCGACTTACGGAGCAAGTGCTTTGTGAATACAGCACTTGCTCCTGTAAGTTACGGCGGCGTAGCGTAAATACGATACGCTGCACCGCCGTAACTATGCGCGCCCGTACCTGAATCTACCCCACTGTCCACCCCTCCCCCAAGCCACATGGCCAGAGAAGCCATATTACACAATGGAACATTCCCGGCTACACAAAAAGTGGCTTTTTCAAGCAGTTTAAATCTGGTCAGTCAAACAATTCAATCACTTACTTACAAACTGTTCCGCCACACTCAAACAGCATTCACACATAAACATTCCAGAATCAGTCCACACACACAACTTATACATCTCTCACACCACAGACATATAAATCAAACTTCCAGTCCATGACAAAATCATACATACATGTACGATCAAATCCACAGACACACACACACACAGTCACATACAATCAGAATCACACATATACACATCCAATCGATTTCACAAACGCACACAATCACCCACGGTCACACACACACACATCCAATCGATTTCACAAACGCACACAATCACCCACGGTCACACACACACATCCAATCGATTTCACAAACGCACACAATCACACACACTTCAAGCATTATTTCAAAAAGACGACAAATTTGTTCTTTTGTAGAGCAGAGCCCCCCCCCCCCCACGCGTCGGAACATAGAACTACTCTTTCCCAAAGGGGGCCCAATCCACCCCTATCATTGGCCCGCCAGCTGTTGTGGCAAAATTGGCCTTGTGCAGAGCATACCGCCATTTTGCCCTGTGCTAAAAAGCACGGAATGCGTCTTAATGAAATAAGCCATCTTAAAGCTAAATAAGTTCACTCACCATCCATTCCCTGCCCGTCCATTCAAATCAAGAGACCTCATCAATTGTTCTCAGTCTAGCTCCCAGTCATGACTGGTTTGCCAACAGCCTCACAGGCTGTTTTATTAACACAATAGGCTTCACAGACCACATCTGATTGGAGGAGATCACAGCATGTGACCATAGGAAGTGATGACACAGCATGTGACCTCCTCCATGGGAAGTGATGTCACAGCATGTGGGCTTGATACAACAAATGCACATATATTGAGTTGGCAGCACAGATAACCCCATCCAACAGGGATTCAATACAGTAATATTCAATAACAATATAATACAACACCACAATACAGCAATATAACAACACGATACGATACAGTAATAATCAATAACAATACAGCAATATAATAACAACAAAAGGATACCTTTTCCCGATGAGAGGAGCTTATCTGCAGGTGTAGGCGCACATCACAAAACAGTGTTGATCAGGTACTGAGAGATGACAGGAGCGCACACCAGCTAAATTGACAATGCTCTTGCAGAGCGGACGCACCCGGAAGGCGAATATCTGTGCATCACACAGGGGCCCTTTCGCCGGCCGACACCCCCACTCCACAAACACCCTTTTCCAAATCAGGAAGTGTATCTCAACCAGTCTGTCTGCCCCAGTCAGCTTTCTAGAGCGGGCTGAGGGAGAACCAACCATGGGTGACACTATTACAATACATAATAAATACATCTTTAAATTTCCACAACAGATGTCATCTTGACTCGGTGTGTCTTCTGGGTATTGCCGCTCCAGCGCTGTGATTGGCTGGAGTGGCAATGACGTCACTCCCGCGCATGCGCGCGGGAGACTTCAATTCGGCAAGGTCCGGCGGCTGCTGGTCCTTTAGCCGAGGATCCCCGCTGCGCATGCGCCGCTGCAATCATTCTATATACCTACAGGTAAGCCTTATTAAAGCGATAATACACTATTGGCATCTCCATTGCCTTTTTGTTTTGTTTTCATATTATATCCTATCTGGAATCCCTGGCATTGAGGCTCAATATTGATTTTCCTGTCCGATGTGCATGCAGGCACAATCCTGCATAAGTCTAGAAGACTATTGTTTAACTATAATAGTCCACTAATTCTGGTAAGCACATTTGTTTGCTTCAACACCAATTAGAGGGTGATTAAGAGGATTGGATTTGTTGGTGACGGCTTTCCTTTCCTTTTGCACATAAAGAATACTCAAGAAAGAAGATTTGTTTCATTTACATGTGATGCATTGATTGAACACTTATTGGGACTTTTTACAGATTCTGAGGGGTCTTTTTTTGGACGTAGAGACACTTTTGGAATTCAGTATTATATTTTTTTGAATAGTTATATTTTTAATTATTTTTTCACATAATCACGTTGGTTTACCATTTAGTAGCACATAGTGGTCTAGCGCCCTCTACACATTTTTTCATTTATCACAATCAGTATTGTTTTTGAGGAGCAGCTTTTGTATTTAAATTTAATTTATTTATTTTTTATTTTGTTTGGCGCTGAATGTAATTTTTTCACTGTGTAGGTTTCAGAATATTAGTTATTTTTGATTCATATCTTTCACGCAGCCATGGATGTGTTCAACTTTATGAAAGAGAGACACATTAATCTAGATGAATTATTCCAAGATATCCCCAGTCCCAATATAGATCTTGAAAGGGGGTTTAAGGAATTACAATTCGGTATGGAAAAGCAGATAAGATTGTGGTGGGATATCGCCTCATTTGAACTTTACATTAGCAAAAACCTCACACCCAGGCATCTTAGATGGGATGTTGGTCCCAGTGATGGTGCTGACAATCTACAATCCATTGAAGAATGGTACCAGTTTTTCAATGCTTGCGAGCAAAAACTGATGCAATTTATGATCCAAAGGCGCAAAGCCAAAAACACAATCTTGGAAACCAAAATTGCAGAATTAAAAAAGAAAATGGAGCCCCATAAAACAAGTAGTGAATACGTAGAAAAATCAAGACTCTTACAAACACATTTGTCCAAATATGACGGTGAAATAAAAAACAAAAAATTAAAAAAGTATCAGCGAGATATTAAAGATTCTGAAGACAATCGGGTATACAAATGGCAGGAGACTTTTCAATTAGGTCTTTCTCCTGAATCTAGTATGGAGAGAGGTGAAATTGGTCCACCGCCTAAAAGTGTGGAAAAGAAAAAAAACACTGTACAGACTGTTAGTACCCCAAAAAAATCAATTATTAAAAACCATTCCAAGTCCTCTCATTCAAAACCTTCTAATTATCCTCCATATAATCATAGTGGATATCCATATCCTCCGCCTGTTGAAGTCTACAACAGGTTTGGACCTTTGGATCAGAGAGGACAAGATTATCAATACTATGAACCATATCGTCCGCAATATCCCCCCAGGCCTCCAAGAGGAGGATCTAGAGGAAATTTTCGAGGCAGACCAACCCCTTATTACAATTAACACCAGGGGGGGGGGGATGGAAGGGGGTGGAAGGATGCATACCGTATCCCCCCAAAATCTCCCCAATACCCGAAAGATTATGTAGAAGAAGAGGACGACGAGGAAGAGGCGGAACGAAAAAGAAAAAGGACAAGCTGAGTGAAGGAATTTATAATTTAACAGAAGAAAAATTTACAGACCATGAATTAGAAGTTTTTCAACAGGGCCTCAAATTTGCCCCCAACAAAGATGTGGACAAATTTGAACTCTTTATTGATGTGGAGAAACACATTAGAAAATTAAATATAAAGAAACATTTTGCTGGGAATACGAAAGATGCCATATCAAAAAGTCCGGAAAAATTTGTACATAGTGGCCTGAGAAATCAGTCCACTTTCAATCCAAATAAAAGCTCCAATCATTATATTGAAGTGTTTTGCACTCTAGTACAAGATGATATACGAGAGATGGAATTTATCCGACATGGTTCTAATATGCAATTTAAAGAAGCAATCAAATCTATTGAAAGGAATAGGAATATAGTGGTCAGACCGGCCGATAAGGGGGGGGGGGGGGGGGCTTGTTATACTAAAAAGAGAATATTATTACCAAGAGATGCAGAGACAGCTTGATGATTCGAATACATATCAATTGCTGAGGGGTGACCCTACCTTAAAATGAAAAAACCTACTCATTTAATGGGTTAATGAAGGAATCGACCGAGGGATCTTAAACACAAAAGAAGCAGATTACTTGATCCTCCATACACCAAGGATTCCGGTCTTATACACCTTACCTAAAGTCCACAAAAACAAAGAAAATCCACCTGGGAGACCTATAATTAGTGGCATCGGATCACTCTTCTCCCGGATGGGAGAATATCTGGATGGTTTCTTTAAACCACTTGTATCACAAAGTCCGTCATATCTTAAAGACAGCAAAGATTTAATTATAGAACTCCAACATTTGCAAGCCACCGACCAAACAATAATGGTTACAGTTGACATCGAGTCATTATATACCAATATCCGCCAGAAAGATGCTCTAATAGCCCTACGTTGGGCTTTAAAGCGGGAATCAAAAATAAAGAAAATCCAGATCAATTTTTTGATCAAGGGATTAGAGATAGCGATGTCTAATAATTATTTTTGGGCTAACAACCAATATTATAACCAAATTGGCGGGGTGGCAATGGGGGCCCGCTATGCCCCTAGCGTGGCCAACATTGTTCTCAATAAATGGGAACAAGAAACCATTTTTTCGGATAAGCATTTTTCTTTGAGTTTCTATAGACGTTATATTGATGATGTCATTTTGTTTTGGGAAGGCCCAGTAGGGAGTCTGGAGTCCTTTCTTGAGAAAATGAACAGCAATAACTATGGTTTGACATTTACAGCAGAAACCAGCATGACCACTGTCAACTATCTGGATCTAACCATAAGAAAGAAAGGAGAAAAATTCCAGACGCTTACCTACTTCAAAGCCACAGATCGCAATGGCTTTGTACCTACCAAAAGTTGCCACCATCCTTTATGGATAGGGGCAGTGCCCAAAGGGCAATACATGTGACTCAAACGAAATTGCGACACAGATGAGGACTTTTTTGTACAAGCTAAACACCTTACCAACAGATTCCTAGAGAAGGGTTATGCGGCTGAGACTTTGCAACAAGTGTTCAACCAAGTTTCCGTTATAGACAGAAAAACTTTGTTAACTTCAAAACCAAAAAAAGATTTTAAAAGTGAAGCCGCTTTTATATCCGGCTTCCACCGGAAATACCGGCAAGTCGAGGCCATTTTCAAACGACATTGGCCTATTCTAATGAAGGATAAAGACCTGAAATCATCCATCTCTGGTGTACCCAAATTCATCTACAGGAAAGCCCCTGGATTGCGTAATAAAATAGCCCCCAATGTGCCTGATCCACCTAAGAAACTTGTCACCTTTCTAGATGGATCTGGGTTCCACCATTGCACTCGATGCAAAGCATGCAGAACCACACGTAAATCTGGAGACAAGAAGAAGATCACACATTTTAAATCTAATGTGACGGGGGAGAGTTTTACCATCAAACCCCTGATCACCTGCAGATCTGATCATGTGACCTATGTACTGGAGTGCCCGTGCTCACTTCAGTATGTCGGCAGGACCACCCGACAACTCAAAATACGAATAAATGAACATCTAACTAACATTGCAAAAGAGTTCCCTAATCATAGTGTTTCTAGACACTTCACCAAATATCATAATAGTGACCCAAGCTTATGTACTTTTTATGGTATAGATAAAATCAGTAAGCATTGGAGGGGTACGCATATGACCAGGAGTGTCTCACAGAACGAGATGAAGTGGGTGCATAGGTTACGTACCATGCAGCCCACTGGTCTCAATATTGAGCTAGACCTAAACTGCTTTTTAGCAAATGATTAATACATTGACCTACAAAGTTTTATTAGCTTAGTTCGGTATCTTATTATTGTGTTTTTCATTACCTTCTATTGCCAATGAGGTCTGGCAATGGTCTATGGAATATTTTTTTGTCCTACTTGGTTTGTGCTCTGGTCCTTTGAGTTCATCCAATTGCCATTATATTCCACTCAGTTTCCTATAAATAACCCTTTTCCATTGGTTTTATGGGTAGGGAGTTTTTGTACTAGTTTCTCTCCACTTGCCCACTTTCATAAATTTCTTTTCCATGTTTATAAGACACAGAATCATTTTTTAGAGACATATGTGTGCACATTTGTGCATTGTATTTCTTATTTTTTAAATATATTTTTTATACTTGGGTGAACTGGCGATTTGCACGCCCGGAGGGATGTAAAGGTGTCCAGTTACCCCCAATCTATGTTGTTTATGTTATTAATGTTAGGGATCCTTCATTTAATGTTTACGACATATTAATATGCCCTATTTCTATCATTAAGTCACTTCTGTGTGGCGTTTTGGCCTGCGAGACGGTTCTTCAATATATATTAGTGTTCATGATAGAATTGAGTGTGCACACCCGGAGGGATGCGAGTGCAGTATTTTTTAGCATCCCCCCGGTTTTTTGTATTTGCTAGGCCCTTTTGTGACTCAGTTTGTGTTGTGTTTTCCTTTTTTTGGTCTATATAGCAAACTATTGAGGCATCCAGTGCTGTTAAACTATAATGTAAAGATCCATCTTATAATTTGACTGTTATGTTCAATTATACAGCTTAAACGGCACCGCGGCTGCTTCCTTTTCACCTTTTTAATTTGGACCAATCAGTAGTCTCTTTGAGACTACATATACCATCATGCAATAGTGATCGGGCACGCCCCCCTGAAGACGTTGTACCTGATGAAACGTACGTCGGAGGCGGACCCGATCACGTGACGTGCCTCCCTGCCCGTACTAGCTGACAGCTTGGACGCCGAGCCGTGCTACGGAGCCAGCACCGGACTAGACGACCCTGTCACGTACCGCACCGCAAGGTAGCGGTGACACGCCTGCAGCCCCAGTGCCGGGTAGGCACTTTTAAAGTAAGAGGCCATCTGGGCCATATGTCTCTTGTTTTTTTCTACTTTTTATACAATAAATTTTAAAGCGATAATACACTATTGGCATCTCCATTGCCTTTTTGTTTTGTTTTCATATTATATCCTATCTGGAATCCCTGGCATTGAGGCTCAATATTGATTTTCCTGTCCGATGTGCATGCAGGCACAATCCTGCATAAGTCTAGAAGACTATTGTTTAACTATAATAGTCCACTAATTCTGGTAAGCACATTTGTTTGCTTCAACACCAATTAGAGGGTGATTAAGAAGATTGGATTTGTTGGTGACGGCTTTCCTTTCCTTTTGCACATAAAGAATACTCAAGAAAGAAGATTTGTTTCATTTACATGTGATGCATTGATTGAACACTTATTGGGACTTTTTACAGATTCTGAGGGGTCTTTTTTTGGACGTAGAGACACTTTTGGAATTCAGTATTATATTTTTTTGAATAGTTATATTTTTAATTATTTTTTCACATAATCACGTTGGTTTACCATTTAGTAGCACTGAGTGGTCTAGCGCCCTCTACACATTTTTTCATTTTTTCAAGCCTTATTATAGGCTTACTTGTAGGTAAAAGTCATAAAGTGGGGTTTACAACATTAGAAACCCAACTTCTACTTTCATGGAATCCTGGTGTTGGTATATTCTGTCTCCAACACAGAATATCCTTGGCAGAAGAGATGAAATGAGAAGAGGTGAGTATGCAAATATGGCAAATATGGCATACAGTTCATCTTGGGGAGCACTAGGGTTGGTCACGGGATGGGTTAGTGTTAAGGGGTGTTTGGGTTGGGGATAAATGATGGATTTGAATGAAGGGGATAAGTCAAACAATTTTTTTTCATCGAATATTCCGACCTTGTGTGTGCCCCATCAGACTTTTTTCTGTCGGAATTTAGAAAGAGAACATGTTCTCTTTTTTTCCAATGGAAATTCTGTTCGTCTGTAGGGGACTCCGACGGAGAAAAGAACACGCATTCTCAGAATCAAGTCGACGCATGCTCGGAAGCATTGAACTTATTTTTTCTCGGCTCGTCGTAGTGTTGTACGTCACCGCGTTCTTGACGGTTGGAATTCGGTGTGACAGTGTGTATGCAAGACAGTTTGAACGGAATTCCGACGGAAAATCCGATCGTGTTAACAAGGTATTAGGCCTCGTACACACGATCAGTTTTTCTGACAAGAAAAGTGTGATGTGAGCTTTTTGTCAGGAATTCCGACCGTGTGTACGCTCCATCACACTTTTTCTGTCAGAATTCCTGCCAAGAAAAGATTAAGAGCAGGTTCTCTATTTTCGTGACAGGAAAAATTCCTATCGGGAATCGCGCTCGTCTGTATGCAAAAAAACCATGCATGCTCAGAATCAAGCAGAAGAGCCGAACTGCCTATTGAACTTCATTTTTCTCAGCTCGTCGTACAGCTCGTCGAGTTGTACGTCAAAAACACGGTTTTCCTGTCGAAAAAAACTGATCATGTGTACAGGGCAATAGGGTTATAGCAAGGCTTAGTGTGAAGGGGTAAAATTGAGGAAAAATTTATTATGGAGCCAGTAACCCAAATCAATGCGTGACTAGAAAGAGGATAAATTCAGTCCTAATGCATCCACAAAAATAAAGTTCATATAGGAGTAGCAAATGTTGAGGAGCAAATGAAAAACACCTTGAACCAGTAAGAATTGGAGGCTTACCGAATGGCAAGCAGTGTGTGCTTGCGGCTGCAAACCCCAGCCAGGGCCTTTAAAATGATCCTCGCAGGGGAAGGTGGAAAAAGAAGAGGATTCCGTGTGTGGGCTCATTGACGTCACCACCGGAAGACTCTTCCGGTGGTGACGTCAATGAGCCCACACACGGAATCCTCTTCTTTTTCCACCTTCCCCTGCGAGGATCATTTTAAAGGCCCTGGCTGGGGTTTGCAGCCGCAAGCACACACTGCTTGCCATTCGGTAAGCCTCCAATTCTTACTGGTTCAAGGTGTTTTTCATTTGCTCCTCAACATTTGCTACTCCTATATGAACTTTATTTTTGTGGATGCATTAGGACTGAATTTATCCTCTTTCTAGTCACGCATTGATTTGGGTTACTGGCTCCATAATTAATTTTTCCTCAATTTTACCGTTTAGATTTTTTATTTTAGCGCAACAACCTTTCCCCTTTGTTCTATGTTGTTGTGTTCGTATTAACACTCCGTTGTTGCAGCTTTACTAGCAATTTATTGACTTTTATTATTTCTTAGCGCGGTATTTTTCTTCTTTTGTTCCTTAGTGTGAAGGGGTGTTAGGGTTGAAGTTGTAGGAAGGGTTAGTGCGAAGGGTGTTAGGGTTGAGGTTGTAGGAAGGGTTAGTGCGAAGGGTGTTAGGGTTGGGGTTATAGCAAGGCTTAGTGTGAAGGGGTGTTAGGGTTGAAGTTGTAGGAAGGGTTCGTGCGAAGGGTGTTAGGGTTGAGTTTGTAGGAAGGGTTAGTGCGAAGGGTGTTAGGGTTGGGGTTATAGCAAGGCTTAGTGTGAAGTGGTGTTAGGGTTGGGGTTATAAGGAGGGTTAGTGTAAATAAGTGTTAGGATTGGTGTAGCACACCTATCTGATGTTCTTGTAACATTTCTTTCCTTTTACTCAATAAAAGAAGTTTGGGGTTATAGGGAGGTTTAGTGAAGGATATTTAGGGTTGTGTTCACTGTTTATAGCAAGGGTTAGCGTGAAGGGGTGTTAGGGTTGGGGTTTTAGGGAGGGTTAGTGTGGAGGAGTGTTAGGCCCCGTACACACGGTCGGACAAAACCGATGAGAATGGTCTGACGGACCGTTTTCATCGGTTCACCGCTGAAGTGGCCTGATGGTCTGATGTGTGTAAACACCATCAGATCAAAAACCGATCGGGTCAGAACGCGGCGACGTAAAACACACAACGTGCTGAAAAAAACGAAGTTCAATGCTTCCAAGCATGCGTCGACTTGATTCTGAGCATGCGCAGGTTTTGAACCGATGCTTTTCTGTACTAACCATCGGTTTGGACCGATCGGGCAGCGGTCCATCGGTTCGGTTTGAAGCATGTTTTAAAATTTTGGACCAAAGGAAAACAGACAGATGGGCTATACACACGGTCGGTTTGGACCGATGAAACTGAACCTCGGTCCATTCTCATCGGTTTTGTCCGACCATGTGTACGGGGCCTTAGAGTTGGGGTTATAGCAAGGATTAGTGTGAAGGGATCTTAGTGTTACAGGGTGGGTTAGTATGAGTGTTATAGTTATAGGGAAGGTCGGTGTGAGGGTCACATGGAGGGTTATAGCTAGAAAACATAGATAGCAGAGGGATGTTCAGAGGTGGATTTAAATAGAAGAGGTGAACAGCTTAACGTTTTAGAAAGACGATGGCCCAGATTCACATACATTCTGGCGTAGCGTAGCGTAATCCATTTACACCACACCGCCGCAAATTACTTGAGCAAGTGCCGTATTCGCAAAGCACTTGCAGCGTAGTGTAATCGGCCCGGCGTATGGCCGCGTAATTCAAAGGGGGCGGCTTGTATTCAAATTAAGCGCGCCCCCACGCCGATCGAACTGCGCATGCGCTGGGCGGAAAAATATCCCAGTGTACATGCTCCAGTTAATGACGGAAAACGTCAATGACGCCGACGTGAGTGTCATTGACGTAAAGTCGTATTCAAGAACGACTTAGTAAAACGACGGAACCGACGGAAAAAGACGACGTGGACCCGACGCCATACTTAACATGGCATACGGCGGACTGGCGTAAGGTTACCCCTCATATAGCAGGGGTAACCTTACGCTTACGGAAACGACGTAAACGACGACGACGGGGCGCAAATTCGTTCGGGAATCGGCGTAACAAGCTCATTTGCATAGTCAAATGAGACCTGAACGTAAACGCCACCTAGCGGCCAGCGTAGTATTGCATTTAGGATCCGACGGTGTAAGTGACTTACACCAGTCGGATCCTAGCCTAATTCCGGCGTATCTTGTTTTGAGAATACAAAACAATGATATGCCGGCGGCAGGGCCGGCCCTATGATGGGACCGGGTGGTACCATGGGTACCAGGCAGCACTTTTAGGGGGGCAGCATACTGATGCCCGCCAGCCCGTTCCGCCACCCAAATAAAATTGATGTTCTTTTTTCCCACAAATAGAGCTTTCTTTTGGTGATATTTGATCACACCTCTGCGGTTTTTATTTTTTGTGCTATAAATATATATATTTTTTTACTTTTTGCTATAATAAATATCCCCAAAATTTAGAAAAATAAACTATTTTCTTTAGTTTAGGCCAATATTTTTGGTACCAAAAAAAACAAAACACAATTAGCGTACATTGATTAGTTTGCGCAAAAGACATTGTGGCGGCCGGCAATTCACAGGTCCCTTTATACTCCTGGATACATGTATAGAGCCATGACAGGTCCTTTTATACGCCTATATGCATGTATAGAGACATGACAGGTCCTCTTTATACATCTATAGAGCCATGACAGGCCCTCGTTATACTCCTTTATACATGTATAGAGCCATGACAGGTCCTCTTTATACTCCTATATACATTTATAGAGCCATGACAGGTCCTCTTTATACTCCTATATACATTTATAGAGCCATGGCAGGTCCTCTTTATATTCCTTTACATGTAAAGAGTCTCGACAGGTCCTCTATATACATGTATAGAGCCATGACAGGTCCTCTTTATACTTCTTTATACATGTATAGAGCCATGACAGGTTCTCTTTATACTCCTTTATACATGTATAGAGCCATGTCAAGTACTCTTTATAGTCCTATATACATTTATAGAGCCATGACAGGTCCTCTTGATATTCCTTTACATGTAAAGAGTAATGACAGGTCCTCTATATACATGTATAGAGCCATGACAGGTCCTCTTTATACTCCTATATACATTTATAGAGCCATGGCAGGTCCTCTTTATATTCCTTTACATGTAAAGAGTCTCGACAGGTCCTCTATATACATGTATAGAGCCATGACAGGTCCTCTTTATACTTCTTTATACATGTATAGAGCCATGTCAAGTACTCTTTATAGTCCTATATACATTTATAGAGCCATGACAGGTCCTCTTGATATTCCTTTACATGTAAAGAGTAATGACAGGTCCTCTATATACATGTATAGAGCCATGACAGATCCTCTTTATACTCCTATACATGTATAGAGCAATGACAGGTCCCCTTTAGTTATCATGTGTGTGGGGGCCTTTCGGTTGGCGTGATTTTTTTTCTGGGGGGGCAGCATTTCATTCTTGGTCCCAGGCAGCACAATGTCTTGGGCCGGCACTGGCCGGCGGGATTTTCGAATTACGCCGGTGTATCTATAGATACACCGGCGTAACTCTTTTGAGAATCTGGCCCAATATTTTCTGAAGCTGGACATCACTGGAGAGGAGGTAAGTATTGCAGCCAGAGCTGATTTCCCACCTGCTAGGCCTCGTTTTTATTTTATTTTTAAACGTGATATTACACTTTAATTGTTTTTACTTCCTACTAGGGTTGTCCCGATACCACTTTTTTAGGACCGAGTACAAGTACCGATACTTTTTTTCATGTAGTCGCCGATACCGAATACCGATACTTTTTTTAAATGTCATGTGACAGTTTTCAAACCACAATACAGACTAAGGATATTTTCTTTAGAATTATGAAGAACTCTAACTCAAGACATTATAAAAGAATAAAAATGAGTAAAAATGAATAAAAATGTTTTATTTGCTTGTCACGCAGTAGTAAAAAACTCAAAGAATTTTCATAGAACATGTTGATAAATACAAAAAAAGTATTCTATTTAGGTATCGGGAGCATTTGCGCGAGTACGAGTACTCCCGCAAATACTCGGTATCGGTCCCGATACCGATACTAGTATCGGTATCTGGACAACCCTACTTCCTACATTGAATTCATTCTATCTCCACCCAACATACCACACTACCAAGATTGCTCTAAACCCAAGTCCCAAGCAACCGGTAAAAAAGTGTTTGGGAAGAGTGGTATGTTGTCCGGAGATGGAATTTATGCATTCACTTTGGCTTTTATAGAGTAAAACGATATGAAGAATTTAAGATGGAGAGCATTGCTCAACTTTTTTTTAACACTTCTATGGAAGCGGAGATGGGCTATAGGAGCCGCCACCTGAACAGTTCTTAAAAGGAAAGCGGAGGTGGGTTGGAGAGGTGTTGCAGATTTGGAAATGTGTCAACTTCATGTTTAAGTATTTCCAATCAAGATGTGACTTCTTTTCACACCTTTATATCTCAAGTCTTAGCTGCACCCAAAAACATATTTATTTACCTTAAAGGGATAAAATCTACTATCATCTCGATCTTTAACTTAGTTTGTGGTTTTTTTTATTCCTATTTTGTCATATTAGTCACAGAAGATACGTAAATGAAACCATCTTGTATACTAATGCAAAGATAAAGAGTATGTAGAAAGCCACAAGATACCATTTCACAGACTGTCATAGAAACAAACTCTAACCAAAAATGTATTTTTCCAACTTAAAGCGGAGGTTCACCCAAATAACATCTATATCAGACCAAATTCTTTATACTTCTAACATGTACAATTGCCATTTTTTTTTTAGGCTGTACCGACTAGGAGCCGTGTAGAGCTGACTGCGCAGGCGCCGTATAGAGCCGACTTGCAGCTCTACATGTTCGGCTCCTTTCGGAAACTCTGTGACTCTCGTGATGCGCCTACGCAATACGGGGGGGGGGGGGCTTATCTGCCGGGGGAACTTTTTCTGAAGGACGTCAATCATCTGGGCGAACTCCCAGATGACATTGCGCCTCAGCAAAGAAATGCCTACTCCCGCGGGAGTGATTACCTGGAAGCCGGATTGAAAATAAAGATAATACGGTATGTACAGCCTAACGGAAAAAAAATGCCAATTGTACATGTTAGAAGTATAAAAAAAAATTATTTAAACATGTCCCTTTAAAAAAAAAAAAAAAGGTCCTTATGTGCACTGTGTCTAGGCGCAGTGCAGTATGAGTAGCGCCACGTCTGTGCAATCACGAGATTGCAGACATGGCACTACATTGGCAGCCAAAAAAAGCCTTTGTGGCGTAGCCCACATTGCGCCACAGCTTCCGGCGCGATGGACTGTATTGTGGCCGGCGGGTGCACTGCACCCAATATCTTTGTATCTCTGTGCTAGTGTCGACGTGACGTCAGCACTCTGCATTTCAGAGGGACGCACCTCCATGAGCCAAGCATCAAGGTAAAAGAAGCCTTAGGCCCCATACACACGGAAGTATTTATCCGCGGATACGGTCCAGCAGACCGTTTCCGCGGATAAATCCTCTCGAGGATTTCAGCAGATTTTAATGCGATGGAGTGTACTCACCATCGCATTGAAATCCGCGCCGAAATCCTCTGGCGATGACGTGTCGCACCGTCGCCGCGATTATGACGCGGCGACGTGCGCGACGCTGTCATATAAGGAATTCCACGCATGCGTTGAATCATTGCGACGCATGCGGGGGATCCCTTCGGACGGATGGATTCGGTGAGTCTGTACAGACCAGCGGATCCATCCGTTGGGATGGATTCCAGCAGATGGATTTGTTCTGCATGTCAGCGAATATTCGATCTGCTGGAATCCATCCCAGGGGAGATATATCCGTGGATAAAGATCCGCTGGCGTGTACACACCATAGGATCTATCCGCTGAAACCCATTTGCTGGGATTTATCTGCGGATGGATTCTATGGTGTGTATGGGGCCTAAGACCTTGTACATATGGTCGGACAAAACCGATGAGAATGGACCGAGGTTCAGTTTCATCGGACCAAACCAACCGTGTGTATAGCCCATCGGTCTGTTTTCCTTCGGTCCAAAATTTTAAAACATGCTTCAAAACCGAACCGATGGACCGCTGCCCGATCGGTCCAAACCGATGGTTAGTACAGAAAAGCATCGGTTCAAAACCTGCGCATGCTCAGAATCAAGTCGGTACATGCTTGGAAGCATTGAACTTCGTTTTATTCAGCACGTCGTGTGTTTGACGTCACCGCATTCTGACCCGATCGGTTTTTGGAACGGTGGTGTTTACACACATCAGGCCACGTCAGCGGTGAACCGATGAAAACGGTCTGTCGGACCATTCTCATCGGTTTGGAACGACCGTGTGTACAAGGCCTTACATCTACAGCCTTACACCCTCAACACAACCCCCCCCTCCAATTGTCCGAGCGTTAGCCGGGCCGCCCCCACTTATTGAACTTCTTTATTTCAATGTCCGGTGTCAATAGCGGCCGGCACCCCCCTCCCGCTTATTAACTTAGATTTTTTTTTATTCGGCATAAATAGCGGGCGTTAGACGCCCCCCCGCTTATTAAACTTCTTTATTTAATGTCCGGTGACAATAGCAGCTGGCACAAACACCCCCCACGCTTATTAACTTTTTTTTTCTGTTTGGTGAAAATAGCGCCCCCCCCCCAGCTTCTTAGGCCCCATACACACGATAGAATCCATCCGCTAAAAAATCCCAGCAAATGGGTTTCAGCGGATAGATCCTATGGTGTGTACACTCCAGCGGATCTGTTTCCGCGGATATTTCTCCCCTGGGATGGATTCCAGCAGATCGAATATTTGCTGACATGCCAAACAAATCCATCTGCTGGAATCCATCCCAACGGATGGATCCGCTGGTCTGTACAGACTCACCGGATCCATCCGTCCGAAGGGATCCCCCGCATGCGTCGTAATGATTCGACGCATGCGTGGAATTCCTTATATGACAGCGTTGTGCACGTCGCCGCGTCATAATCGCGGCAACGGCGCGACACGTCATCGCCAGAGGATTTCGGCGCGGATTTTGATTCGATGGTGAGTACACTCCATCGCATGGAAGTCCGCGCAAATCCTCTCGTGTGTATGGGGCCTCACAGTCTCTTTAGTTAATGTTTTTTATTGTTCAGCAACAAACGGCCCCATATCCCCCGGCTTAGTAATTGTTTTTATTTTTTCCATGTACGGCGAAAATAGCGGCAGTCATCCAAATGCTCCGAAAATATCGCCTGTATCCCCCTCAATGCAGTATGTCCGCAGTCTTTGGTAATCTTGTGCAGTATGTCCGCAGTCTTTGGTAATTTCGTGCAGTATGTCAGCAGTCTCTGGTAATCTTGTGCAGTATGTGCGCAGTCTCTGTTAATTCCGTGCAGTATGTCCAGAGGTCTCTGGTAATCTCGTGCAGTATGTCCTCAGTCTTTGGTAATCTCGAGCAGTATGTTCTCAGTCTCTGGTAATCTCATGCCCATTTAGAGTCCTTCATTACTAACAGTGTAATTTTTTAGTTTGTTTGCGCCGATCAGTAAAGCTGCGCTATATACCATGATTTGTGATGCTGGGGCTATATACTCTGCGCTGTGATGCTAAGCTGTATACTCCTGACACTATGAGTGGAAGCAAGTGGAATACAGGGGACGGAGTGGGTGGATTCTATAGGAGGTGTGGCTTATGAGAAGTGGGAGGGGCCAAACGTGGAGGGGTGGGGTCTTACGCCCCCCCATCCTAAAACTTACTCTGACAGACGCGAGTAGAGGAGAGCCGATCGGCGGCTCTCCTGACAGGGGGGTTCGCGCTGATTGTTTATCAGCGCAGCCCCCCCCTCGGATGCCAACACTAGACCACCAGGGAGTGCCCCCCGGTTGCCAAATGGAGCAAACAATGAAAAAAATAAACACAATCAATGCCAATCAGTGCCCACAAATGGGCACTGACTGTAATGATGCCCAGCAATGCCATCAGTGCCACCCCTCAGTGTCCATCAGTGCAACCCAGTGTCCATCAGTGCCACCTCTTAGTGCCCATCTATGCCCAGAGCCCACCTATCAGTGCCCATCTGTGCCACCCATGAGTGCCCATCAGTGCCGCCAAAGAGTGCCCGTGTCACCTATGAGTGCCCATCAGTGCCACCTATGAGTGCTCATCAGAGCTGCCTATGAGTGCCCATCAGTGCCACCTATGAATGCACATCAGTGCAGCATACCAGCGCCGCCTATCAGTGCCAATCAGTGCCGCTATCGTGCCCATCAGTGCCACCTCAACAGTGCCCATGAGTGCCGCCATATCAGTGCCCATAATTGAAGAAGAAAACTTACTTATTTACAGAAAAAAATAAAAACTTAATTTTTTTCAAATATTTTGGTCGTTTTTCAATTGTTGTGCAAAAAATAAAAATCGCAGAGGTGATCACATACCACCAAAAGAAAGCTCTATTTGTGGGAACAAAATGCTAAAAATTTCATTTGGGTACAGTGCAGCATGACCGCGCAATTGTCATTCAAATTGACAGCGCTGAAAGCTGAAAATTGGCTTGGGCAGAAAGGTGCTTAACCACTTCCCGACCGCCGCATGTATATGTACGTCGGCAGAATGGCACGTACAGGCACATTGGCGTACCTGTATGTCCCTGCTTAGATGTGGGTCGGGGGTCCAATCGGGACCCCCCCCCCCCCGGTACATGCGGCAGTCGGATTCCCGCGGGGAGCGATCCGGGACGACGGCGCAGCTATTCGTTTATAGCGCTCCGTCGCGATCGCTCCCCGGAGCTGAAGAACGGGGAGAGCCGTATGTAAACACGACTTCCCCCGTGCTTCACTATGGCGGCTGCATCGATCGAGTGATCCCTTTTATAGGGAGACTCGATCGATGATGTCAGACCTACAGCCACACCCCCCTACAGTTGTAAACACACACTAGGTGAACCCTAACTCCTACAGCGCCCCCTTGTGGTTAACTCCCAAACTGCAACTGTCATTTTCACAATAAACAATGCAATTTAAATGCATTTTTTGGTGTGAAAATGTCAATGGTCCCAAAAATGTGTCAAAATTGTACGAAGTGTCCGCCATAATGTCGCAGTCACGAAAAAAATTGCTGATCGCCGCCATAAGTAGTAAAAAAAAAAAATAATAAAACTATCCCCTATTTTGTAAACGCTATAAATTTGGCGCAAACCAATCGATAAACGCTTATTGTGATTTTGTTTACCAAAAATAGGTAGAAGAATACGTATCGGCCTAAACTGAGGAAAAAAAATGTTTTATATATGTTTTTGGGGGATATTTATTATAGCAAAAAGTAATAAATATTGCATTTTTTTCAAAATTGTCGCTGTAATTTTGTTTATAGCGCAAAAAATAAAAATCGCAGAGGTCATCAAATACCACCAAAAGAAAGCTCTATTTGTGGGGAAAATGGACGCCAATTTTGTTTGGGAGCCACGTCGCAAGACCGCGCAATTGTCTGTTAAAGCGACGCAGTGCCGAATTGTAAAAACCCCTTGGGTCATATAGCAGCATATTGGTGCAGTCCTTAAGTGGTTAAGTGCCTGGTATGAAAGTGGTTAAGTACCGTAGTTTGGTGCCATTTCATGAGTGTGTGCAATTTTAAAGCATGACATGTTAGGTATCTATTTACTCAGCATAACATCATCTTTTATATTTTACAAAACATGGGTTATATATTGTGTTTTTTTGCATCATTAAAATTCAAAAAATTGTATTTGTACAAAAAAAGGTGTGTTTCTCTTTCCGCTCTGAGTTCTGACCAGCTAGAACCTGGGCCAGCAGACACAAATCTTTTCCTGTTGGGGCCGAGACCCCTGAAACTAAACTGTTCGGGAAATAGTGTACTGATGTATGATGTCCATTTCAATGACATCTCACTGCAGGATTACATTCCCTTAAAGTGGATGTCACAATGTAGAGAATAAGATTTCCTATCATCTGTGCCCAGTATTCCCACACAGATTTAATCCAGCTCTGAGCAATCCTCTTTTATTGTTCAGTGAAAATGAACAGACTTCCAGATAAAAACCGGCCCCCGTGAAGATTCCACCCATATCGCTAGAGCCAGAACAGTCAGAAGACAGGCTGTGGATGTGTCCCCACTGAGAAGAGTCAATCAGGCTATCTGGCTCTTGTGTACTGGAGCTCATGAAGCTGCCTTCAGGAACATTAGGACAATTGCTAATAGCTAGATTCAGAGACGTTTACGCCGGCGTATCAGTAGATACGCCGTCGTAACTCTGAATCTACGCCGTCGTAAATTTAAGCATATTCTGGAAACCAGATACACTTAAATTAGGCTAAGATACGATCGGCGTAGGAGTCTCCTACGCCGTCGTATCTTAGGGTGCATATTTACGCTGGCAGCTAGGTGGCGCTTCTGTTGAGTTCGACGTAGAATATGCAAATGACTAGATACGCCGATTCACGAACGTACGTGCGCCCGTCGCAATTAGTTACGCCATTTAGGTTAGAGATACACCGGCGTAAAGATAAAGCTGCTCCCTAGGTGGCGCATCCCATGCAAGGTATGGACGTCGGAACAGGCCTATCTTTTTACGTCATTTGCGTAAGTCGTAGGCGAATCGGGCTTGACATAATTTATGTTCACGTCAAAACGGCGTACTATGGAGCAATGCACACTGGGATATGTCCACGGACGGCGCATGCGCCGTTCGTTATAAACGTCAATCACGTCGGGTCACGAGTCATTTACATAAAACACGCCCCCCTGATCCACATTTGAATTAGGCGCACTTAGGCCGGCCCATTTACGATACGCCGCCGTAATTTAGGAGGCAAGTGCTTTGTGAATACAGCACTTGCCTCTCTAACTTACGGCGGCGTAGCATATATGCCATACGCTACGCCTGCCTAACGTTGCACCCGCCTACGTGAATCTGGCTATAAGTGTGTCGCTGATGAGCTCATCAATGCAGCAAAGGGCTCCTCTATAGAAGGGCACAGTCAATACAAGATACAATGCATCTGGAAAGTATTTACAGCGCTTCACTTTTTCCACATTTTGTGATGTTACAACCTTATTATAAAATGGACTAAATTCATTATTTAACTTAAAATTCTATAAACAATACCCCATAATGACAACTTGAAAGAAGTTTGTTTGTAATATTTGCAGATTTATTAAAAATAAAAAACAAAAAAAATCCCATGTACATAAGAATTCACAGCCTTTGCTCAATTCTTTGGTGAAGCACCTTTGGCACCAATTACAGCCTCCAGTCTCTTTGAATATGATGCTACAAGCTTGGCACACTTATTTTTGGGCAGTTTCTCCCATTCTTCTTTGCAGAATGTTGGATGGGGAGTGTCATGCACAGCCAATTTCAGATCTCTTCAGAGATTTTCAATCGGGTTCAAGTCTGGGCTCTGGCTGGGCCATTCAAGGACATTCACAGAGTTGTCCCATAGCCACTCCTTTGTTATCTTGGCTGTGTGCTTAGGGTCGTTGTCCTGTTGGAAGATAAACCTTCACTCCAGTCTGAGGTCCAGAGCACTCTGGAGCAGGTTTTCATTAAGGATATCTCTGTACATTGCTGCATTCATCGTTCCCTCGATCCTGACTAGTCTCCCAGTTCCTGCTGCTGAAAAACATCCCCACAGCATGATGCCGCCACCACCATGCTTCACTGTAGGGATGGTATTGACCAGGTGATGAGCGGTGCTGGTTTCCTCCAGACATGACACTTGCCATTCAGGCCAAAGAATTCAATCTTTGTTTCATCAGACCAGAGAATTTTGCTTTTCATGGTCTGAGAGTCCTTCATTTGCCTTTTAGCAAACTTCAGGTGGGCTGTCATGTGCATTTTCCTGAGGAGTGGCTTTCATCTGGCCACCCTACCATACAGGCCTGATTGGTGGAGTGCTGCAGAGATGGTTGTTCTTCTGGAATGTTCTTCTCTCTCCACAGAGAAACGGTGGAGCTCTGTCAGAGTGACCATCAGGTTCTTGGTCACCTCCCTGACTAAGGCTCTTCTTCCCTGATCGCTCAGTTTGGCTGGACGGCCCTGTCTAGGAAGGGTCCTGGTAGATCCAAAAGTATTTTATTTACAGATGATGGAGGCCTCTGTCGTCATCGTGACCTTCAATGCTGCAGATATTTTTCTGTACCCTTCCCCAGATCTGTGCCTCCTTACAATCCTGTCTCGGAGGTCTACAAACAATTCCGTGGACTCCATGGCTTGGTTTGTGCTCTGACATGCACTGTAACCTGTGGGACCTTCTATAGACAAGAGTTTGCCTTTCCAAATCATGTCCAATCAGCTGAATTTACCACAGGTAGACTCCAATCAAGTTGTAGAAACATCTCAAGGATGATCAGGATTTTTTTTTTTTATATAAATTTACATCAATTTCAAACAAACTTCTTTCATGTTGTCATTATGGGGTATTGTTTTTAGAATTCTGAGGAAAATATTGAATTTAATGCATTTTGGAATAAGGCTGTAACATCACAAAATGTGGACAAAGTGAAGCGCTGTGAATAGTTTCCGGATGCACCGTAGGGTCACTAGAAGCCATTTTCAGGGAAAAAGATAGAGACACTGGATGGAGATCTGGTGGTGCATATAAATGTGGATCTTGTGACTACTGTTAGGCCCCGTACACACAAGAGGATTATCCGCTTGAAACGGTCCGCCGGACCGTTCCCGCGGATAAATCCTCTGGCGGATTTTGATCTGATGGTTGTACTAACCATCAGATCGAAATCCGCGCGAAATCCTTCCGCAGTGACGTGTCGCGCCGTCGCCGCGATGATGACGCGGCGACGTGCGCGACGCTGGAAAATAAAGACTTCCACGCATGCGTCGCATCATTACGACGCATACGAGGGAGAGGAGCGGACGGATTGATCCGGTGAGTCTGTACAGACTACCAGATCAATCCGCTGGACAGGATTCCAGCGGATAGATTTCTTAGCATGCTAAGAAATTTATATCCGCTGGAAATCCATCGGCGCGAAAAAAATCCACGGAAAAATATCCGCTGGACCGTACACACCACCGGATCTATCCACTGGAACTGATCTGCGGATAAATCCCAGCGGATAGATCAGGTGGTCTGTACGAGGCCTAAGTGGGTTTTTGAAAATCATCTTTTTACCCTTCCGAATGGGAGAACACACACCCTACAGCACTTTGTGGACTGTCAGACCAAAAGGGTAGTGTACATAATGTGGTGTGAGTGTGATGCCATTTACATTCCTCACAGTGCCAACTAAGAATAACCAGATAAGAACACGAGGTAATCTGTACATCTCTGAGACATTATCTGTAGGGTTCATCTCCTCTAATTCTCATGAAATTTCACACCCATGAATATAAAAAAGCTTCGGCATCAGTCATCTATTATATCAGTGCTCAGCCTGCACTGGAGATGGAAGATCATCTGAGTTTGCCTCTCGTCCTTCTACATGCGGTCCTCCTGTGCCACACAGTGAATGGAGAAAATCAGAAAGAGAGTAAGTACCCAGAGCACTCATGGGACCAATCCTTGTCATATGGATAGGGAAGGGGCAGTTTTAAGGTTCCAGATCAGCTCTCTCGTCCCCCCAGGTAGTGGCTGGAGGATGGAGTTGCATAAGTTTTGTACAAGGGATGTGTTTTATACCCAGAGACTAGATGAACAGTCACGTACAGGCGAGAATTCTGAAATCTAAGCTGGACACAGATAAACATTTATACAACAACAGAGCGATGTCCAGCTTATGGAATCTTTTTGAATATGGAAAAATAAAAATCTTACTACTATTCTATATTAGATCTGTAGAGTAGTGTGGCACTTCCTTTTTATGTGTGTTCACAGGCTAACTGCTTTGTAGTATTTGATGTCTCAGTTAAAAACGTAGTCCTCTCTTACATAGGTGGTCAGGGAATAGTAAAAATAGACAATTGTGCAGAAATGTTACTGCCTTCCACCTGCCACCTAAAATCTAACATACTGCCATGCTGTAGGAATGTGAAGGAAAGCTTTGATGTAAAGGGGACCAAGGAGACTGATATGAAGGGGGGGGGGGGTGAGGACACAAATGTAAAGCGGAAACAATCATGTAAATTAATAAATAATAAAGTACTAATGCTCTACCAGGGCTGCCATCAGGAATTATGGGGCCCCTTACACAGCTTCAGACATGGGCCCCTGGAGCAGAGAACCGGGAGAGGGCTGCCGCCTCAAATTGAGAAGCGGGGGCTGCCATGAATTGAGAAGCGGGGGGTGCTGCCACCGCATATTGAGGTCGGGGGGCTTTGGGTGCTGATGGGCCCTTTAACCTTTTCCCCACCGCGCCATAGCGATTTTACTGCTACAGCGCGGTGGAGTTATTCCGGGACGACGTCCCTGGGACGTCCTCCCAGAATGCTTCACTCGCGCGCCCCCTGGGGCGCGCTCCCGGAATCATCTGTGAGCGCCGGGTCTAGAAGACCCGGCGCTTCACAGATCGCGGTAAATCGCCGCTGATAGCGGCGGTTTACCACGTGATCGCTCCGTCAAATGACGGAGCGATCACTTGTAAACAAACCGGCGTCATTACATGACGCCGGTTCCTCCCTCTCCTCTCTGTACCGATCGGTACAGTGTGAGAGGAGGGGGGGAGCGCGGGGTGTCAGCAGCAGCTGCTGTGGGCTGGATCTGTGACTATTGCAGTCACAGATCCAGCCATCCCTCCCTGCGCAATACTCTGCAATATCACCCCTACTATGTGCAATACCCCCCATACTCTGCAATACCCCCCACACTCTGCAATACCCCCCCACACTCTGCAATACCCCCCACACTCTGCAATACCCCCCTACACTCTGCGATACCCCCCTACACTCTGCAATACCCCCCTACACTCTGCGATACCCCCCTACACTCTGCGATACCCCCCCACACTCTGCGATACCCCCCCACACACTGCGATACCCCCCCACACTCTGCGATACCCCCGCACACTCTGCAATACCCCCCACACTCTGCAATACCCCCCCACACTCTGCAATACCCCCCCCACTCTGCAATACCCCCCCACACTCTGCGATACCCCCCTACACTCTGCGATACCCCCCTACACTCTGCGATACCCCCCTACACTCTGCAATACCCCCCTACACTCTGCGATACCCCCCTACACTCTGCGATACCCCCCCACACTCTGCGATACCCCCCCACACACTGCGATACCCCCCCACACTCTGCGATACCCCCGCACACTCTGCAATACCCCCCCACACTCTGCAATACCCCCCACACTCTGCAATTTTTACTGAATTTTCGGTCTTTTTTCTTTTATAGTGCAAAAAATAAAAACCGCAGAGGTGATCAAATACCACCAAAAGAAAGCTCTATTTGTGTGAAAAAAAGGACAACAATTTCAGACGGGTACAATGTTGTATGACTGAGTTATTGTCATTCAAATTGTGAGAGCACGGAAAGCTAAAAATTGGTCTGGTTAGGAAGGGGGTTTAAGTGCCCAGTGGTCAAGAGGTTAATAAAAAAGAAATAAAAAAAATATAAAAAAAATTAAAATTTAGAAAAAAAAGGGGTGGGGGGGGTTGCCATCTGGGGCCCTGGGGACCTCTGGGCTCTTTAATAAAAAATAAAAAAAACAAAAACAAAAATAAGAATAAAAAAATATATTAAAAAAGGGGGGGTTGTTATCCGGGGCCCTGGGGACCTCTGGGCCTTTTCATAATAAAAAATAAATAAAAAATAAGGGGCCTCTGGGCCCCTTACAAAAAAAGAAAAAAGGGGGTAGCCATCCGTGCCCCTTACAGGTGTACTGCCTGTACCCCCCTGATGGTGGCCCTGTGTGCTACCAAAGTGTTCAACAGACCAAAATAAATAATAATACTGATAATAATAAAGTGCTAAAGTCAAAGCGTAAAAAGCAAAGATAAATCTAATATAAAGTGCATCACATTAAGATAGCATTTAAATAAAAATCAATCAACTAGAAAAAAGTCCATATAAATGAAAATATAATAAGCTATAAACAAGTCCATATGTAAAGTGCATATAAATAGTGCGTCCACAAAAAAATCTGATGATCCAAGGAGAAGGGCAAAATTGCAGCCTTCTTGGATGCTCCAACATCCCCTGCAGGAAAAACAGCTTCTCTGGTGCCAACAGCAACAGCGACCACCTTGGAACAGGAACTTGGGATTGCAGGTAATACTTCCTAGGTGGCCCCGTGTCCAGGATGCACCAAAGAGGAAAGAGCAATCACTGCTTGCTGTTCACCACCGTTCGATGCACTACTAGACCCGTTTGGGCCCATCTATGAGGTGAGAGGCTAGCACTACTGGGGGAGGATACAAGATTTTTTTCTGTCATGTCTACATACATCTGCAGATTTGGGCTCCTTTACCTGTCCCTCTCCCCCTCTCTCCATTTTGATACATATGAAACCATCCTGTTGTTTTAAAGACAGATTTTCTCCTTGGATCATCAGATTCCTTGTGGATGCACTTTACATACTGTATGGACTTGTTTATAACTTATTATATTTTATTATATTTTTATTATATTTTCATTTGTATGGACTTTTTTCTAGGTGATTGATTTTTATTTAAATGTCATCTTGATGTGATGCACTTTATATTAGATTTATTCATCGTATATTGTCACATCCACTTAGCACTTTATTAATAGAGTAATTATCGCTACTTCAATATATTTACACAATCATGTAAATGGTTGGGGGGAACTGTGAATTAAGGTGGGACTGAGGACATGACGGTCAGGTGTGCAGGAGGAAAGTCTGGAGCACAGCGTTGGATCAGTGTGGGCGGAAGTGGACTGTGGGTAGCGGTGCCCTGAATGTAATTAGTTACAGCAAGTGAGTCCTTTGCATTGCTGGATTGCGTAGCAAACTTGAAGCCTGCTTACTGGCTCTGCATAGGCTAGGTCAGTGTTTCTCAACTCCAGTCCTCAAGGCACCCCAACAGGTCATGTTTTCAGGATTTCCCACCGATTAAACTGCTGTGGTAATTACTAAGGCAGTGAAACTGATCAAAACACCTGTGCAAAATAATGGAGAGCCTGAAAACATGACCTGTTGGGGCGCCTTAAGAAACACTGGGCTAGGTTAACATTTCATGCATCTCCATGCACTTCTCCAGAACAAATGAGTGTTGGCATGTATGTTACTTATATATGTCCAATTACATCAATCAACACTAAAGTGATTACTATGCCATCTTGTGGTCATATTTGATAATGCAGTAATTAAAAGAAACAATGTACCCTTTACCAATTCACATAGGGGGGGCGGGATCTGGAGGTCCCCTTTGTTAAAGGGGGCTTCCAGATTCCGATAAGCCCCCCCGCAGACCCAGGAGGGGGGGGCGCTCTCTTGTCCCCCCTCTTTTCCTGCGGCCTGCCAGGTTGCGTGCTAGGATAAGGGTCTGGTATGGATACTGAGGGAGACCTCTACGCCATTTTTTTTTAAAATTTGGTGCAGGGTTCCTCCTAATATCCATACCAGACCTGAAGGGCCTGGTAATGGAATTTGGGGGGACCCCCATGCCATTTTTTTCAATGACTTGTATCTGTATTGCCGGGACCCGACAATTCATTATAGCCACGAGTAGTTTTAAATTACTTTTTTTCCTTTAGAAATGTAATTTTGTGCAGGGACTGTTATAAACACGGGAAACATGCGCTACTTTACAGGCATACAATACACACACCCTATGTACGAAAGGAATATTTCACTTTTATTTCACGTTTATTATTAAAATCACTGCTTCTGAAAAATCTTCAGTTTTTAAAACTTTTTTTTGCATTGATACATGTCCTCTGGGGCAGGACCTGGGTCCCCAAACACTTTTAATGACAATAACTTGCATATTAGCCTTTAAAATTAGCACTTTTGATTCCTCCCATAGACTTTTAAATGGCTTTCGAAGTTGCAGCGAACACCCCAAATTGTTCGCTATTCGGTGAACGGGCGAACAGCCAATGTTCGAGTCGAACATGAAGCTCATCCCTAATTATAGCGATCATATGCGCTTTATCCCCCTAGGATGGCCAACACTCTCACCGTTAGGTAGCTCAGTGACCATATCAGTTAGATACAACAGTAGTGTTAGAAGTGCTGTTTTTTTACTGTTTGAATTTGCAGTGTCACCCTTTAGCCAAGCACCCACCTCTATAGATTAAGGTTAAATGAGGTTTGTGTGGTGTGAGTTGATGTGTTACAAGATAAAAACCTGCCTTGTCTCTCCTTTTTAAATTGCAGGTCTACCAAGCTGCTTGTACACTTTCCAGCCACTGAGCAATATTTGTGGCTATTGTGTTTTAGATAATACATTCTATTGTTTATTCCAAGATAAGACCTGTCCTTGTCTATTTCAATTTGCTGCCTGATAAAGTTTTCGTGTACTGTTCTAATGCTAGATAATTTCATCTAAGCACATATCAGAAGTTTGATAGCGATGCATACTAGCTCATTATGCCTTTGTCTTGCAGTTTTTTTTTGAAGGTTTACAACCTCTTTAAGGCTTGGTTCACACCTATGCAGGTTGCAGTTGACGCATATTCCGGGTGCATTTTGTGTTTTTTAAAACGCATTTTTGATCCATTGAAGTCTATGGAACCAAAAACACAACTTGCTAGTCCCTGGCCCTTTTACATAAAATGCACAGTTGTGAACGTGACCCATAGGAAAACTTGTAAAATGGATTTTAGTGTGCTTCTGCAAAATTAAAAATGCACTAAAAAAATGCATAGGTGTGAACCAGGCCATAATTCATATGGATTAGGTCAGCTCCATCGGTGGATGGGAAGCCAAAGACGACACATTAAAAACCCTTTTTCTGACAGATTACACAATCATGACATTCCTCTATGTCTTCTAGCAGTTGATGCAGAAACACGTTTGATCATGTTAATTGGCAGTACCTACAGCGGTCTTTACAGCAGATAGATCTAGGTCCCCATATAATATTCTTCACCATCAGCTAGGATTAGGGTAAACTGCTCCATCTTCTGCATTTTCTATTCACTGTGGAACGTGACAGGGGTGTTCCCTGTCCCCTCTTTTGTATGTTCTCATCATGATGGAACACCTGACTATGGCAACAAAACCCAAACATGTGGGGTGTTTTGGAGGGCCCTCTTCACACTAAACATGCCTTATTTGCAGTTGATCTGCTCTTATTCGTGATGCAACTTAATACTCCTCGAATTCTAGAGCTTCAGGGCTGTTAGTATTTTTAAAGGGAATTACAATAAGTCAGAACTTCTCAATATCTCCCTTTTGAAATGTATGACCTGCCATGGACCCCACCTATCTACTGCAGGGGTCCCTCTGTCCCCAGTGATCTCACCCGACAGACAATTTACCTGTGGGACCACATGATCTCTGCACTTTGCTTGTCTAAATATATGGGCTCTATGACCCCTTTTTTTGGGACACTGTCTTTTCCATCAGCTCTTTATGTAGCAGGGTTTGATACCTTGCACAAACAAGAGCATGGGAGACTCATTCAGGTTCTTCAGTCAGACTCCTCCTTGTAGCGCTTACCCCCGAAGGAGCCGCTGATTGTTTTGGGATCGGCGTATTAAGTTACCCTGCAGTGTGTCTAGGGGTGATAGCAGTGAGCCAAAACAGTGAGCGAATGTCCAGACCGTGAATAAAGGTTTTTCCAATGCTTTATTTCCAGGCCAACACAGCCAACATCAACAAAAAGTGGGAAGAGCAGGTTGCTGAAGAAAAGGAAGAGAACCTTGCAGTATCAGGCCTGGATATTAGTTGAGCAGCCCTTGCTCAATAGAGTACCAAGTTATAACTCGTCGCCACTCTCAGCCGGAGTGGGTAAAGTGCCCCCGGACAGACCCCTCTTACAAGCCTGGCAGCCAAAGTGTCACTTAGGATTTTCTGGGGGGAACAGGCCTCTCTCACAGACCTGGCTCTAGGGCCTCTGCCACAGGCCAATTACTTTAAAGGAGCTAATGGATGAGCAGAGCGAATCCTCCCAGTAGATTTTTAAGATAGGTCACCGGATGACAGCAAGACGTACCTGTCAGCATTCCGGTCACCAGATCCCTGATTGGTTCGTTCAAGCCCTGTTGGACAATCTGCCTCCGGGTTCTCCTCAGCCGACCCCCCAATCGAACGGCACCCAGCCTGGGATCCTCTCAATAGAACCGGGAACCGAGCAAGTCACTGGGGTCCCCTTTTACCTCCGGATGAGGGTTTGCGCAGCCTGCAATTCTGGCCAGGTGGGCCACGCTGAAGGTGGATGCCGCACCTGGAACGAGACCCCGCGAAGATTTTAGAACACATGACACCTGTCACAGATATACCCTTCCCCAGCATGCCTTGCGAGGGAAAAACTCCTCTAATTGGCTGCTGAGGAAAACTCACTTTGCCAGAACCCCACTGGTGCCAACTGCTGGCCAGGGATGGTAACGCATCCCTGGAGCACAGACTGAATCAGTGGACCTTTATGGAATGACAGAAGTCACAATTTAAATAAAATTGTGAATGGGAGCAAAGTAACTCTCCCATTCCCCACTAACTTTAGCGTAGTGCCCATACTGAAAGTAAGGGGGCGCTACACTTAACAGCAGCTACTTCTTCCACAAAGCCCTTACACAAACCAACACAGTGGCTACAGAGGCAACAGGCATTGTCATATATTTTATCTCTTCACTGCCAGACATTCTCGGCAAGCTGATGAAATTTTAATCTCTGATTTTACAGGAGGACCCTGGAGGACTATTTCTCTTTCCAACTGGAAATAAGTGTTTTATACTGACCCATAAACTCTTCTTATCCACCAAAAAAACAAGAAAAGGGATTTACATTAGCAACCAGATGGTGTAGGTGCCCATCTGTTCTTCCCCTCTTTAATCTATCAATAATTGACACTTGCTGGCGCTGCCATGCCTCCAAAGGCCCCATGCTCCATATCTGTGGATATGCTGCTGGCTGCTGCATTTCGAAGGAGTACCTTCTTCAGAGGCTCTGAGGAAGAAGGCACTCCTTCTAAATGTGTCAGCCCGCAGCGGTTCGGAGGTCCTCCCCTTGGTTTCTTTAAGACTGTAGGTTGGGGATTGATTGGCACATTTCAGTGGTATCTACAAGCTTTTATTCACCACATGTTTGTGAGTAGTTTTTTATTGTGTTTTTACTATTAAATTATCTTGGGATAATGCACAAGGCTGGTGCGCCCTCTTTTTATCTGTTGTGTGCCTACTAGGATATCCCCTATCCAGGAGGGCAGCAAGGCCAAAGACACTATATTGTGTGATTGATCACCCAGCCATTACACTAATGCACAGGAGTGTTTGTTTGCTATTACTAGGTTATAGTTGCTGTCTGTGTCCCTGTTGGGAAGATTCACCCTCTCTATTTTCCCTGGTGCAACCAGGACAGAGTGATGGGAAAATCTCAAATGTTGAAGTTGTCACCAAAACATGAATACAGAGGAAATCTTGCAAGGGACATTTGTTCTGGTGACAACTCTCTAAGAGGGGATATAGAAGATAGTTCCCCTCTCTTCTCGTCATTTCACTTGGAAAATAATCAAAGAGGAATTTGTGTTTAGGACAGAAAAAAAATTGGGGTTTTATCCTCCCCCTACTTTATTCATGATAAAAAAAATCTCTGGCCATATAGTCACTTGTAAATGACAAAAGTCTCTGAAATGTCTCAAAAATCTGTAACTTTCCTTAGTGATAACTTGTCGTTGTTTATGATCCATGAAAAGAGGTTTATTGATTGTTGATTTATTCACCAAAAATCTTTTTAACTGTAGCTGTCATTGAGATGTCACTCATCTGTCTTTATCTCATAATTTTATTGCAGAGAACATCGGAGACACGCAAGCTGTCACACCGAGACCCACTACTATACAGAAAATAACGACTCCGCTGTGTGATCATTGTCCAAAAAAGACCAAACACCCCACCACACATCGTACCACTGTGCTACCCACCGATCATACCACACAGGAACCTTCTCCTCCACCCTCTCCTACAGAATATGTCCTGGTTGACCTAGCAGGTGAAGTCTGTCTAAGAGTAAAGGCAATCTTCATAGTAATGCTGAATGCCACCAAGATCAGAAATGTAAGTTAGTCCTGAGTATAATCTAAAGGATGTCAAGGCTTGACTGTCAATGCCAATAAAGAACATTTAATACAGTTGTGCAAGTAAGGATTGGTTTAGATTATCCCATGAAATCCCACAATTACCAGATCAATGACCAGGGCTTTTTTTCAGCAGGAACACAAGGGAACGCAGTTCCAGCACCTCCAGAACTGAATGTACTGTATGTAATGGCAAGGGATGCTGGGTGTGCCAGAGGGTCTATTAATTTTGACAGCTGGGGAATCTATTGTTGCTGTAGGGTTTCTTTGCAGGGGGTTTATTGTTGAGGGGAGGTCTATAGTTGCTTTTGGGTGATATATTGTTGTTGGGGGTGGGTCTTATTTTGCAGGGGGTCAATCGTTGCTGGGAAGAATATACTGTTGAGGGAGGGGTCTAATGTAGCTGGCTGCTGGAGGGTCTATTGATGGTGGCTGTTGGGAGTCCATTGTTGGTGGGTTGGATCTATTGATGCTGGGGTGTCCATTATTTCTGGATTTATTGTATTGCATTTCTTGTTATTATTAACACATTCCATACAGAATACTTAGTAGCCCCACAAAATGATACTTGGTTCTGTGTCCTCTAAAAGGGGTGATACTGGGAGGTGGTTAAGGGGTGGAACCAAGGAACAGTCCTTGGAGGTGTGCAGGGGGCAGGGTCAAGGGGTGACTTGGAAGGAGTTCCAGGACCTATTCTCTGAAAAAAAAAGCCCTGTCAATGACTATGTGACATCCTGTTCTGAGGTCATTGACCAGTCTACCAGAATAAGGCATCATCCATAAACAGTGTGCTAAGATAATTGGTCGTATCACTAGCTATCCCCCCCCCCCAAAAAAAAAGTGATAAAAACCAAACTAAAGCTCAATCTCAATATATCAAAATCTATATGAGTGGGAGACCCAGCAAATCACTTGATGTAGGGATTAAGGTAAAAAATAATGCTTTATTGAAGACCCTAGAACATACAAAAACTTACTCTCTAACTTGTAAAACATAATTGGCCAACTATTTGAAAACCCAACCATAACAGCTACAGGGAAAATTACTTTCATTAACCAGTACCCCCCAAAAGGCAACAAAATTGCATGGATATAATCCATAGGTATATATACCCCAGTGGAGGGGGGCATTGTCTATATAACCTACAATATATACAGTATGTGTATCACATGAAAAATACCTTATATTAGTATGTGAAGATGGGCCACTTCATGTGGCTAAATGGCCACTTAGAGTGCATAATGAAAAATTTTAATGAAATATATATATGTATATGTGGGACCAACCCAAATTATTACTAAATTATGGCAAATGTCAGAGATCGCTGGAAAACTACCTGGGAGGGGTGCCCATCATGTCATCACATGTATCCTTTTGTGTAGCTCATAGCATGTCCCCTTAACACATTCCATACAAAATACTTAGTAGCCCCACAAAATGATACTTGGTTCTGTGTCCTTTAAAAGGGGTGATACTGGGAGGTGGTTAAGGGGTGGAACCAAGGAACAGTCCTTGGAGGTGTGCAGGGGGCAGGGTCAAGGGGTGACTTGGAAGGGGTTCCTGGACCTATTCTCTGAAAAAAAAGCCCTGTCAATGACTATATGACATCCTGTTCTGAAGTCATTGACCAGTCTACCAGGATAAGGCATCATCCATAAACAGTGTGCTAAGATAATTGGTTGTATCACTAGCTACCCCCCCCCCCCCTCCCAAAAAAAAGTGCTAAAAACCAAACTAAAGCTCAATCTCAATATATCAAAATCTATATGATTAGGAGACCCATCAAATCACTTGATGTAAGGATTAAGGTAAAAATAATGCTTTATTGAAGACCCTAGAACATACAAAAACTTACTCTCTAACTAGTATCCAAAGATGGGCCACTTCATGTGGCTAAATGGCCACTTAGAGTGCATAATGAAATCTTTTAATGAAATATATATATGTATATGTGGGACCAACCCAAATTATTACTAAATTATGGCAAATGTCAGAGATCGCTGGAAAACTACCAGGGAGGGGTGCCCATCATGTCATCACATGTATCCTTTTGTGTAGCTCATAGCATGTCCCCTTAAGTCATCCACTGTTGACAATTAAATCCACATAGGAAAGTTCTACAAACTGTGTGAAACATACTGTAGGTTGTAATTGCCTAATAGGGGAGCCACAAGCTTAATCAATGTACGTTTCAAGCCACATAATGACGCTCACATGGATAACTGATACTTAGCTGTCTAAGAAGGTCTTGGGAAATCCAGACTGTTCTCCTAGAAGATGGTGATCTGTAGAAGATGGGTGAGTATTGTTTCCTTGTTTAAGGCTCAAGAAAGAACAATGTTGTCATTAATATGTTGTAGACATGTGCAATTTGTTTAGTTTGACAAATCAGTTAATTGTGAAATTTACAAATGATTCAATCTCCAAATCTTCGGTTTTTCAAATTTCCGAAATGTCACATTTTCAAATTTTCGGATATTCGGAAATTCTAGATTTTGGAAATTCGAAAATTCGAAAATTTGGAAATTCTAAATTTCGGGAATTCGGAAATACGAGTTTCGGAATATCAAAATTTCGGAAAATTCGGAAATTCTAAATTTTGAAAATTTAAATCTCGAATTTTGGGAAATTGGTAAAATTGTATAATTTGAATTTCAGAATATTGAAATTTTGGAAATTTTTAAATTCGAGATTTCGGAAATTCGAAGTTAGGAAATGTGAAAATTTTAAATTCGAAAATGTGAAAAATTTAAACTCGAAAATTGGAAAATTTGAAGTTAGGAAATTCGTAGGGTTAGGGTTTAGGGTTAAGGTTTAGGGTGTTAGGGTTAAGGGTGGGTAGTTGGAGTTATGTTAGGGGTTAGGATTAGTGGTTAGTGTTAATGGTTAGGGTGTTTTAATTGGAAAATTCGGAAATTTTAATTTCGGAAGTTCGAAAATTCGGAAATTGAAAAAATCGAAAATGCGAAAATTCAGAAATTCTAATTATCGGAAATCCGAAAATTCGGAAATTCGCAATTTCCGAATTTTTGTTAAAAAACGAATTAGAAACAAAACGAATTGCACATGTCTAGTTGAGGTTAATAGTAGGGGTTAGAGCAGACCTGGGCAAACTACGGCCCGCGGGCCGTATACGGCCCGGCGGACCTTTTAATCCGGCCCCCGGGCAGTGTTGCCAACCGTCCGTAGAATTACGGACAGTACGTAAATAAAAGGCACTTTTTCCCTGTTCGCAAAAGTCCGTAATAAGGGAAATGTGCCCGTAAAAAGATCCGAATGTGAGCTGCAGCGCAGGCAGCGTCTAGTCCTCCTACATTATGCATAGCCTCGCCCTCTCTGACCGCCCAGCCCACCACCACCCGCCGCGCAGCCAATTATCAAAGCGCATTTTCGCGCTAACAACACTGCTGCCAGCCTATTCAAAAGAGCGCGGGGAAACTGAGGAACATCGTAGAATGTGTGGATTCTGTGGAGAGCGGCACCGGCGGGATAGCACACAGCAGCAGATGTAGTGGACACACTGCAGACGCACCCCCACTGTGACGGAGTGGACTGAGTGAAGGCAGACGGAGACCGACCAGTGCGCCTGCCTGCCTGCTCTGCCTGCCCGACTGACTGACTGTAGTAGTTGGCCAGCCGCCATGCTGGTGCCCGGACCTGGAGTGGACCCTGGTCTCCACTCTCTTCATTGGAGTAGGACTCCTTGCGACGCCTGCTGCCTGCCCTCAGTGCCACTGCCCTGGCCTTGTCTGGTGAGTCCTCCTCAGTCCAGCAGCAGAGTGTGAACATAGTTGCCAACATTGCAAAAAAAAAAAAAGGGACACTTTTTTGCATGTAGGTGGAGCCTTGTTATAATTAGGGGCGGGGCATTAGTTTATGGGCGTGGCATAGCGTAATAGAAAAATGTGGTGCGCAAAGCGAAAAATAGGCATGGTTTGAGATGATGAAGGGATGGAGGGAGAAAGAAAGAAAGAAAGAGAGAAAGGGAGAAAGAAAGATCGATGGAGGGACAGCAGGCCCAGATACATTAACCAAATCTGTGCTGTTAACAAAATAACAAATGGATATGCAAATGTTGCTAAATCAAGTAAATGGTGAATAAAGTGCTAAGTGCACAATAATTATTTTACAAGTGAATCCATAATCCATAATATATCCTTAAAGTCCATTTAAATATAACTAAATTACTAAAAATATCCATGTGACACCAAACTTGTGCTCCCCCCATATGTGTAGCTGCTCATCTCAGGGCATGCAACTACACAATTAAGTTTAGTCAAAACACGCAAGCGATCCACCTGGCAGTGCACACCAGTGCCTGTGCTGCTGAGGCCGCCTAGTAGGTAAGGGTAGCCTGACTGGACTGCCGGATAACGTGCGAGGGAGATGTCGGCGGGTGGCTGACAGCTGTGTCTCGTCTCGGCTGAGCTCGTCACGTGACCCGGCTGAGGAGGGGGGAGACTCCAGGCGCGTGCATGCGCCAGCGCGCCGCCCGCCATCCGAATTAGCCAATCGGACAGACAGGCCAGCTCTGTCTGTGAGGGCCGCTGTTAGAACTCATGGGGCCCCTGTACAGCCTACCTGACGGGGCCCCCTTTGATCCTGCCCCCGACTCCACCCCTTGCCCCTCCCTGAAAGTTGAGGGGGGGGATATGATGCAACAGTTGTGGAAGTCGAAGGTGACTTCAGAACTGCTCGTATCACTTCCACATGAAACCAGACAGTTGCTTTTACAAATATACACACACTCCTGGCTGCAGACCACAGCTGGAAATGTGTGTATGTGTTTAAAAAGACATGCTTGCAGCAAGGCCCAAGCTCTGATATAAAATGCCATGGTTAAAGGGAAGTGGTTGGGGGCTGTAAAAATGCAGTTTAGCTGTGCATTTTTACTGCTCCAAAAACACAAGTGTACAGTAGCATCTCACAGTGCCTTGTGATCTTTAGGCCTCATGCACACATTTTTTACTCTTTCCAAGCACCCCTTCCTGTTATCCTATGTGTCTATGTGGCAGGGGCATATACAGGCAAGGACAAAAAAAACATAACATGGCCATTGCATCCAGGAACAGCAGTTCTTTGACCAAAAAAATGCTTGACGCATGCAAATACTCCTAAACTCATGTTAACATTAGGCACGTTTACTGCTTGAGTGATAATTCACTTCAGTGACCAGAAAAACGTATTATGTTGGCCAATCAAATGAACGCCCAATTGCTTGATGGCTGTAAGTGAGCATAAACGCTTGTAAAAGTTTTAGGCACTTTTACAAGTGTCAGGCATTTTTTCTAGCAAAAGGCTGCTGCCAAGAGGAGGATCGTTTTTAAAGCATCCTGTGTGCATGAGGACTTATACCATTAGGATAATCATTGGCACAGGGGGTGCTCTATGGCTCTGTCAAAGTGTGTCACATGCTGTTGGGTGCCGATTTTGCTGTGGCTGTACAATGGTACAATTTGTAACACACAGTACAGCCATAAAGTAACAAAGTCAGCACACAACATGTGACACACTTTGACAGAGCCATAGAGCACCTGCTGTGCCAATGATTATCCTATGCTGAGAATCATAAGGCAATGTGAGGATGTGGATGATTCTATTATAATGGGTGTTGTAACACCTCAATTCACTCACCCAGTGCTGCCCAGTGCCTGCCACACTACATGCCACCGGCGCCAGGATTAGCATTACCTCCCTGTAAGCCATGTCACATCTGTCTCTGAGACAGCAGCACGGGTCTGTACAGATCACTCTGCAGAGCATCAGTAAAGGAGAGCAGTGGCCTGGCAAACACTAGAGAATGCGACTAGGCTCAGGGTTGTATACCTCCGCCCCGAAAATGAAAAAATAGTCCCTACTCAGCTTTCACCTCATGAGCTCCTGATAGGGACCAGGGGAAATATATTCATGCACCCCCTAAGCAAGTAGGAGGAGGGGTGTAATTCAGTGAGCCCTATTTTTCTTCTTTTTTTTTTTTTTAAGAAGAAATGCACTATAAAGCACTGGAAGCCGCACCTGCTTTCCCCACTAGCCGGGACAAGTCCCGGCAGGCTAAATTAGCAGGGACTAAGTCCTATTTCACGGGACTGTCCCTTTAAAAACGGGACAGTTGGCAAGTATGTGTGAAGTGCTATCCTACCTAGACATCATCAGTATGCTGTGTCCTCCTCCTGTGCCCCTTTCACCTCTCCACAGGTCAGATCTGTGGAGAGGTGAAAGGGGCACAGGAGGAAGACACAGCATACTGATGATGTGAAGAAGTGATATGATAATTTATTTGCAGCCTCTGTGCCATGTCCCCAGCCTCTGTCCCCCTCCTGTGTCATGTCCCCAGCGTCTGTCCCCCTCCTGTGTCATGTCCCCAGCGTCTGTCCCCCTCCTGTGCCATGTCCCCAGTGTCTGTCCCCCTCCTGTGTCATGTCCCCAGCGTCTGTCCCCCTCCTGTGTCATGTCCCCAGCGTCTGTCCCTCTCCTGTGTCATGTCCCCAGCGTCTGTCCCCCTCCTGTGTCATGTCCCCCTCCTGTGTCATGTCCCCAGCGTCTGTCCCCCTCCTGTGTCATGTCCCCAGCGTCTGTCCCCCTCCTGTGTCATGTCCCCAGCGTCTGTCCCCCTCCTGTGTCATGTCCCCAGCGTCTGTCCCCCTCCTGTGTCATGTCCCCAGCGTCTGTCCCCCTCCTGTGTCATGTCCCCAGCCTCTGTCCCCCTCCTGTGTCATGTCCCCAGCCTCTGTCCCCCTCCTGTGCCATGTCCCCAGCCTCTGTCCCCCTCCTGTGTCATGTCCCCAGCCTCTGTCACCCTCCTGTGCCATGTCCCCAGCCTCTGTCCCCCTCCTGTGCCATGTCCCCAGCCTCTGTCCCCCTCCTGTGTCATGTCCCCAGCCTCTGTCCCCCTCCTGTGTCATGTCCCCAGCCTCTGTCCCCCTCCTGTGTCATGTCCCTAGCCTCTGTCACCCTCCTGTGCCATGTCCCCAGCCTCTGTCCCCCTCCTGTGTCATGTCCCCAGCCTCTGTCCCCCTCCTGTGTCATCTCCCCAGCCTCTGTCCCCCTCCTGTGTCATCTCCCCAGCCTCTGTCCCCCTCCTGTGTCATGTCCCTAGCCTCTGTCCCCCTCCTGTGTCATGTCCCCAGCCTCTGTCCCCCTCCTGTGTCATGTCCCCAGCCTCTGTCCCCCTCCTGTGTCATGTCCCCAGCCTCTGTCCCCCTCCTGTGCCATGTCCCCAGCCTCTGTCCCCCTCCTGTGTCATGTCCCCAGCCTCTGTCACCCTCCTGTGCCATGTCCCCAGCCTCTGTCCCCCTCCTGTGCCATGTCCCCAGCCTCTGTCCCCCTCCTGTGTCATGTCCCCAGCCTCTGTCCCCCTCCTGTGTCATGTCCCCAGCCTCTGTCCCCCTCCTGTGTCATGTCCCTAGCCTCTGTCACCCTCCTGTGCCATGTCCCCAGCCTCTGTCCCCCTCCTGTGTCATGTCCCCAGCCTCTGTCCCCCTCCTGTGTCATCTCCCCAGCCTCTGTCCCCCTCCTGTGTCATGTCCCCAGCCTCTGTCCCCCTCCTGTGTCATGTCCCCAGCCTCTGTCCCCCTCCTGTGTCATGTCCCCAGCCTCTGTCCCCCTCCTGTGCCATGTCCCCAGCCTCTGTCCCCCTCCTGTGCCATGTCCCCAGCCTCTGTCCCCCTCCTGTGCCATGTCCCCAGCCTCTGTCCCCCTCCTGTGCCATATCCCCAGCCTCTGTCCCCCTCCTGTGCCATGTCCCCAGCCTCTGTCCCCCTCCTGTGCCATGTCCCCAGCCTCTGTCCCCCTCCTGTGCCATGTCTATAACAAGTACTCGTACCAGTTGTCCAACAATGATATTTACTGCTTTTTATAAAGAAATACAATTGATTTTATGCAGTATTGAGTTTAGCCTTTTGGCCCGGCCCTCCAAAATATTTTTAGTTTCTCATGTGGCCCCATCGAAAAAATAATTGCCCACCCCTGGGTTAGAGGGTTAGGGTTAGGGGTTAGGGTTAAAGGTTAAGGGTTAGGGGTTAGGGTGTTAGGTTTAAAAGGTTGGGGTAAGAGGGTTAGGGTTAGTTGGTTAGGGTTTGGGGTTAGAGTTAGGGAGTTAGAGAGTTAGGGTTAGCGTTAGAGTGTTAGGGGTTGGGGTTGGGTTAAAGGGTTAGGGTTAGAGGATTAGGGCTTAAGGTTAGGGCATAGGTTTAGGGGTTAGGGTTAGGGTTTAGGGTTAGGGTGTTAGGGTTAGAGGGACAGGGTTAGAGGGCTAGGGTTATAGGGTTAGGGTTAGAGGGTTAGGGGTTGGGGTTATTGATAGGGGTTGGGGTTAGAGGGTTAGGGTTTATGGTTAGGGCATAGGTTTAGGGGTTAGGGTTTAGGGTTAGGGTGTTAGGGTAAGAGGGATAGGGTTAGAGGGATGGGGTTATAGGGTTAGGGGTTGGAGTTATTGGTAGGGGTTGGGGTTAGAGGGTTAGGGTTAGAGGGTTAGGGTTTACGATTAGGATAAGGGTTTAGGTTAAGGGTTGGGTTTAGGGTTATGGGTTTAGGGTTATGGGTTAGGGTTAGAGGGTTAGGGTTAGATGGTTAGGGGGTTAGGGTTAGAGAGTTAAGTGTTAGGGTTTACGTATAGGATTAGGGGTTAGGGTTAAGGTTTGGGGTTAGGGTTATGGGTAGGGATGAGCCGAACACCCCCATGTTCGGTTCACACCAGAACATTTGAACGGACCTAACGTTCACGTGGACGTATCGAACCCCATTGACGTCTATGGGACTCGAATGTTCGAATTCAAAAGTGCTCATTTTAAAGCACAATATACAAGTTATTGTCGGAAAACGGGTTTAGGGACCCAGGTCTTGCCCCAGGGACCATGTTTCAATGGAAAAAAAGTTTTGAAAACTGTTGTTTTTTCTGGCGCAGTGATTTTAATGATGCTTAAAGTGAAAAAAATATATAAAAAATTCCTTTAAATATCGCAGCAGATGACGAGCCGATCGCTCGTCACCCTGCTGCTCCCCCCTCCATCCACGGTGAGGGAACCAGGAAGTGAAGCGCTCCGGCTTCACTGCCCGGTTCCCTACGGCGCATGCGCGAGTCGCGCTGCGCCCGCCGATTGGCTCCCGCTGTGTGCTGGGAGCCGAGTGTTCCCAGCATACAACGGGGGGGGCGACGGGAAGCGGAGGAAAAACCCGTCCTTTGCCCGTATCGTAGGGCCGGAAGTGGGTGCAGATACCTGTCTGTAGACAGGTATCTGCACCCCCCTCCCCCCTGAAAGGTGTCAAATGTGACACCAGAGGGGGGGAGGGTTCCGATCAGTGGGACTCCACTTTAGAGTGGAGATCCGCTTTAAGTAGAATCCGTTTGTAATATCCAACTGGTACTTCTTTAAAGTGTAGCTTCAGCCATAAAATCTTTTTTTTATGCTTTTCTGAAAACATAAAGAAGGGTTATCACCCCTGTAACATTTGTTTTGCTGTCTGTGTGCATCTGTTCAGAAGATTGCACCTCACTTTCTGTCCCAAAAACAAATGATTTTTTGAAAAAAAAATTTGGGGGTGAAACAAGGATTGTGATTTGTGATAAAGCATCAGTGGACAGGAGACACCTTTTACAGAAGAGAATTTCCCTTCCTAGGGGTAGATTTCCTCTCACTTCCTGTTGTCTCCTTCCGTTTGCAAGTAGGAGTCATTTGTAAGTTGGATGTTTGAAAGTAGGGGCCTGACGTATATACTCTGCAGAAATTTGGGCCCTAGGTGTTGGTGTTGCCACAACACTGTAAGCCCTCACAGTTAGTCTTGGTGGGCGCTGGAACGCCCTGCTGTGAATATTAGATCAAGAATTGTAATTACATGACCCTGTTGAACAGGGGCAGAAAAATTGGGCCTTAGGCACTGGTGCTGGTGCCACAACACTGCTACCCCTCACAGATACTCTAGTTGGAGCACAGTAATGAGCCCGCTGCAAAGCATAGCATTACAAATTGTAATTACACGCCCCTGTTAAACAGGGGCAGAAAAATTGGGCCTTAGCCACTGGTGGCGGTGCCCAGAACCAACAATGTTCTTACTAGCTATCAGAAGATCATTGAGGAGGAAAAGGATATTCAGTCAGCATAACAGGATAGTCACTCAGCATTAGCATAGGCAGTCTCCAAGGGATCTGACACTTCCAAAAAATTATTCAGTTACATCAGCATCAGGTGCTTGGTATCTGGTGTTAATTCAAGCCTGATTCATTTTTATGAAGGTCAGTCGATCGACGGAGTCGGTGGAGAGGCGCACCCTGTGATCGGTCACAAAGCCTCCAGCAGCACTGAATGTGCTTTCTGAAAGAACGCTGGATGCAGGACAAGCCAGTAGCTCAATTGCGTACTGTGCAAGCTCTGGCCAGTGATCCATCCTCAAGACCCAGTAAGCCAGAGGATTTTCGGTGGGGAAGGTGTCCAAGTCTGATCTTGCCCCTAGGTATTCCCGCACCATGTAAACCAGACGCTGGCGATGGCTGCTGGAACCGGTCATACCTTGGGGCTGCGGACTAAAAAATTGTCTGACCGCATCGGTCAGACGGCCACCTTCTCCACCGCTCCTTCTGTGACTCACCAAAGCCTCAGCAACACGTTGTCCAGGACCAGGTTCTGGGAACGCATTGCACAGACCTTTCTGCAAGGCCTCCCGAAGATGTTTCATCCTCTGCTCCCTCTGCGATGGCAAGATAAGGTCCGCAACCTTACTCTTGTAACGTGGATCAAGGAGAGTTACCAGCCAGTAATGATCCCTCTCCTTGATAATACGAATACGAGGATCCTTACACAGGCTTTGCAGGATCAGGGAGGCCATGCAGCGTAGGTTTGCTGAGGCATTCGGGGCACAGTCCTCTGGGTCACTGAGGACGACAGGATTCGCAGCCACCTCATCCCAGCCACGTAAAAGTCCATGGGTTCCTTGGGACTGTAAATGATCCCTTGAAGACTGCTGCTGCTGATGCTGAGTAGTAGGCTCCACCTCCATGCTGATCCTCCTTCTCGTCCTCTTCCTGTGTGCTAGGCGGGCAAGCAGGACCACTGTCTGGATAAAGGGGGCCTTGAGAGGTAAGGAAGTCCTCCTCTTCCTCCCTTTGTTCTGCCTCAAGGGCCCTATCCATTATTCCACGTAGCATGTGCTCCAACATGTGAATAAGAGGGACAGTCTCACTGATGCATGCACTGTCACTGCTCACCATCCTTGTGGCCTCTTTAAATGATGACAGGACAGTGTATGCATCCCTGATCAAGGCCCACTGGCGTGGGAAAAAAAACAAGCTCCCCTGACTCAGTTCTGCTGCCATATTGGCACAGGTACTCATTGATGGCCCTCTGCTGCGTGTGCAGCCGCTGCATCATGGCCAATGTAGAGTTCCATCTGGTGGGCATGTCACAGATTAGGTGGTTCTTGGGCATGTTGTATTCCCTTTGGAGGTATGTCAGCCGAGCACTGGCATTATATAACCTTCGGAAATGCACACAGACTTTCTTGGCCTGCTTCAGGACATCCTGTAAGCCTGGGTACCTGCCCAAGAACCTCTGCACCACCAAATTCAGGACATGAGCAAAACAGGACACAGGGGTCAGTTGTCCCTGTCGCAGGGCAGAGAGGAGGTCGGTGCCATTGTCGCTAACCACCATTCCTGGCTTAAGCTGGCGTGGCGTCAACCACCTCTGAGCCTGCCCCTGCAGAGCTGACAGAACCTCTGCCCCAGTGTGGCTCCTGTCTCCCACGCACACCAGCTCTAGCACCGCATGGCATCTCTTTGCCTGCATTCCTGCGTAGCCCCTCGTACGCCTACGGAGCACAGGTGGTTCTGAGGACACATCAGCACAGGAAGAGGCCACAGAGGAAGAAGAAGAAGAGGAGGGATGGAGGAGAGAGGTGTGTCACAACCAGTAGTAGTGTTTTGGAGGTGTGGTGGCGAAACAACCTCCAACACTACTGTACCTTGCCCTGCGTCCTTCCCAGCTGCCAGCAGAGTCACCCAATGCGCCGTTTAGGAGAGGTAACATCCCTGTCCATGCCTGCTGGACCATGAGTCAGTGGTAATATGCACTATACCACTGACCGCCCTGTCCAGCGAGCCGGAATCGCCTTCCATGAGAAAAAGTGGCGTTTGGGAACTTGCCACTCAGGTACCGCACATTCAACAAACTCACAGAAGGGGGCAGAATCTACCAACTGAAAAGGCAGCAGTTGAAGTGCTAGCAATTTCGCTAAGCTAGCATTCAACCGCTGGGCATGTGGATGGCTGGGAGAGTACTTCGTTTGACGCTGCAGCAGCTGGGGCAGGGAAATTTGGCTGGTACAATCTGACATCGGTGTACCGATAGTAGATTGCCCGCATGTACTACTAGGTTGTGACACACCTAATTCTACACCTTCAGTCCTATCAGTGCAGGCTTCAGAGAGGACTGAGGGTATAGTGGGGTTGGAGATCCCAGCTGATGAGGGGCAAGGGGAGGTCCGCTTTGTTCTTTGGTGTGGGTCGTATGCTTGCCAACGAACTGCATGGCAGGTCGACATATGTCTGGTCAAGCATGTGGTGCCCAAGCGGGTGATGTTTTGGCCACGCGAGATACAATTGAGACATATGATGCAAATAGCAACAGTGCGATCTGATGCACATGTCTCAAAAAAGGCCCACACCAAAGAACTTTTGCAGTAACGCTGAGACACAGCAGCGCCCTGCACAGGCATAGCTCTGCGATGTAATGCAGTTGGTGTACTGCCCTTATGCTGTGCCCTGGAGGGCATCCTGCCTCTTTGGAGATGTGCCTGTGCCTCCTCCTCCTCCTCATCTCTCCTATCAGGCACCCACATAGTCAGTGACCTCATCATCCCCTCCCTCCTCATCACTGTCTAAAACCTGGCAGTATGCTGCAGCTGGGGGAACATGACTGCCAGATTGCTGTCCCTCTTGGTCACCCCCTCTCTCTGGGCTCACATTACTGCCTTCCTCTATATGTGTTCCATCATCGGAGCCTTCAAAACGCTGCGCATCTTCATGCAGCATGTACCCAACACTGTGTTGAAACAGTTCGGGGGACTCCTCTGGAGAACATGGTGGGACTAGGGAAGGAGTAAGTGATGCCATTGAGCAGAGGGAAGAGGACGCCTTGGCATCTAATTTGCCAGACAAAGTACCCTGAGCCTGGGTGAGAGAGGATGAGGAGGATGAGGATGGCTTGGTCATCCACTCTACCAATTTGTCTGCATGTTGAGGCTCAACACGGCCAGCTCCCGAAAAGTAGGACAAGCGTGTGCAATAGCCACGTGCTGAAGAGGATGCACCGTGTCCACCACCAGCACTGTTGCCTCTAGATGCAGAGCCTGCTTGCCCTCGTGACTCTCTGCCTCTCTTTGTTGTCCTTCCAGACATTATAATGGCCTGCAGAGGACAAAGTGAGTACACACACCTCGTAGCCTTAGGTGCAAAGTAATTAGCACACTTGCACTATAAACCACATGTGTTTAGGTGCAAAGTACTTAGCACTCCTGCACTATAAACCAAATGGGTCTAGGTGCACAGTGATTAGCACACCTGCACTATAAACCAAGTGGGTTTAGGTGCAACGTACTTAGCACACCTGCACTATAAACCAAGTGGGTTTAGGTGCACTGAGCACACGGGCAATACAACACGTGAGTGAGAACACTGCAGCTAGCAAAATCAACTGCCTGACAGATTAGGAACAACCAATCTAACTAAACTATACAGTGTATAAATATATGTACAACTCCTGGGATGTATAAATATCCTCTACACACTGTAAGTGAGAACACTGCACTGGTTTAGGGTTTAGGGTGTCAGGGTTAGATGGATAGGGTTTAGAGGTTTAGGGTAAGTTGTTAGGGGTTAGGGTTAAGGGTTAGGGGTTGGTTGTTATGGGTTAAGGGTTAGTGGTTAGGGTTAGAGTTAGGGGTCAGGGCTAAGGTCAGGGTTAGGGGTTGGGGTTAGAGTTAGAGTGTTAGGGGTTAGGGTTAGGGTTTAGGATTAGAGGGTTAGTGTTAGAAGGTTAGGGTGTTAGGGTTAGAGGGTTAGGGTTAGGGGTTTGGTGTTAGGATTTTGGAAGTCTGAAAGTTCGGAAATTGAAAAATTCGAAAATACGAAAATTCAGAAATTTGCAATTTTCGGAAGTCCGAAAATTCGGAAATCAAAAATTCGGAAATACGAAAATTGGGAATGAACGAATTTCCGAATTTTTGTTAAAAAACAAATTAGAAACTAAACGAATTGCACATGTCAAGGTTAGGGTTAGGGGTTGGGGTTAGGGTTAAGGGTTAAAGGTTAAGGGTTAGGGGTTAGGGTGTTAGGTTTAGAGGGTTGGGGTAAGAGGGTTAGGGTTAGTTGGTTAGGTTTTGGGGTTAGGGGGTTAGGGTTAGAGAGTTAGGGTTAGGGTTAGAGTGTTAGGGGTTGGGGTTGGGTTAAAGAGTTAGGGTTAGAGGATTAGGGCTTAGGGTTAGGGCATAGGTTTAGGGGTTAGGGTTAGAGGGACAGGGTTAGAGGGCTAGGTTTATAGGGTTACGGTTAAAGGGTTAGGGGTTGGGGTTATTGGTAAGGTTTGGGGTTAGAGGGTTAGGGTTTGTGGTTAGAGCATAGGTTTAGGGGTTACGGTTTAGGGTGTTAGGGTTAGAGGGATAGGGTTAGAGGGATAGGGTTATAGGGTTAGAAGGCTAGGAGTTGGGGTTATTGGTAGAGGTTGGGGTTAGAGGGGTAGGGGTTAGGGTTAGAGGGTTAGGGTTAGGGGTTAGGGTTTATGATTAGGATTAGGGGTTAGGGTTAATGGTTAGGGTTAGGGTTAGATGGTTAGGGGGTTAGGGTTAGAGAGTTAGGGTTAGGGTTAGGTGTTTGGGTTAAGGTTTGGGTTAAAGGGCTAAGGTTAGAGGTAGGGATGAGCTTCGCGTTCGATACGAACGTATGTTCCACTCGAACATCGGCCGTTCGATCGTTCGTCGAAATTCGAACAAAACGGGTCGTTCGCGCCAAATTCGAGTGACGCAAAATGGCCCATAATTCACTGCGGCGCTGATGATTGGCCAAGCATGCTGTATGTCCCGCATGCTTGGCCAATCACAGCGTGCAAAAAACGAAAAGCCATAATTGGCCAAAGCCTGGGTTGCTTTGGCCAATTATGGCTCAGGGCTTTAGCACACGCCCCACACTATAAAAGGCCGCCTTCCGGGCGGCCTCACGTAGTGTGTTCCGGCTTGTTACAGAGAGCAGTTAGAGAGACAGAGAGATTAACTTTTTAGATAGATAGATAGAGCAGGGTAGTCAGTTTAGCTTGAAATACAGTGTGTAGATAATATATATACATCCCTAGGAGTTGTACATATATTTATACACTGTATAGCTTAGCTAGATCTGCTCTTAGTATTTGTCAGGCAGGAGATTGTGCATAGCTGCAGTGCTCTAACGTGTTGTATTGCCTGCCTGTGTGCTGTGTAGTTTACACCTAAACGTACTGGGTGTTACTGCACGTGTCCTGTTTATTTGCAACTAAGCGCATTTACTGTAAGTGCAAGTTTGCTCTTTAATAGCACGTAAGCGCATTTACTGCAAGTGCAATTTTGCTCTTTAATCGCACGTAAGCGCATTTACTGCAAGTGCAACTTTGCTCTTTAATCGCACGTAAGCGCATTTACTGCAAGTGCAAGAATGCTATTTAATCGCACGTAAGCGCATTTACTGCAAGTGCAAGAATGCTCTTTAATCGCACGTAAGCGCATTTACTGTAAGTGCACGTGTCCTGTTTATTTGCAACTAAGCGCATTTACTGTAAGTGCAAGTTTGCTCTTTAATAGCAGGTAAGCGCATTTACTGCAAGTGCAATTTTGCTCTTTAATCGCACGTAAGCGCATTTACTGCAAGTGCAACTTTGCTCTTTAATCGCACGTAAGCGCATTTACTGCAAGTGCAAGAATGCTATTTAATCGCACGTAAGCACATTTACTGCAAGTGCAAGAATGCTCTTTAATCGCACGTAAGCGAATTTACTGTAAGTGCACGTGTCCTGTTTATTTGCAACTAAGGGCATTTTGTGTAAGTGCAAGTTTGTTCTTTAATAGCACGTAAGTGCATTTACTGCAAGTGCAATTTTGCTCTTTAAGCGCACGTAAGCGCATTTACTGCAAGTGCAATTTTGCTCTTTAATCGCACGTAAGCGCATTTACTGCAAGTGCAATTTTGCTCTTTAATCGCACGTAAGCGCATTTACTGTAAGTGCACGTGTCCTGTTTATTTGCAACTAAGCGCGTTTAGTGTAAGTGCAAGTTTGCTCTTTAATCGCACGTAAGCGCATTTAGTGCAAGTGCAAGTTTTCTCTTTAATCGCACGTAAGCGCATTTACTGTAAGTGCACGTGTCCTGTTTATTTGCAACTAAGCGCATTTTGTGTAAGTGCAAGTTTGCTCTTTAATAGCACATAAGCGCATTTACTGCAAGTGCAAGTTTGCTCTTTAATCGCACGTAAGCGCATTTACTGTAAGTGCACGTGTCCTGTTTATTTGCAACTAAGCGCATTTTGTGTAAGTGCAAGTTTGTTCTTTTATAGCACGTAAGCGCATTTACTGCAAGTGCAATTTTGCTCTTTAATCGCACGTAAGCGCATTTACTGCAAGTGCAATTTTGCTCTTTAATCACACGTAAGCGCATTTACTGTAAGTGCACGTGTCCTGTTTATTTGCAACTAAGCGCGTTTAGTGTAAGTGCAAGTTTGCTCTTTAATCGCACGTAAGCGCATTTAGTGCAAGTGCAAGTTTTCTCTTTAATCGCACGTAAGCGCATTTACTGTAAGTGCACGTGTCCTGTTTATTTGCAACTAAGCGCATTTTGTGTAAGTGCAAGTTTGCTCTTTAATCACATGTAAGCGCATTTAGTGCAAGTGCAAGTTTTCTCTTTAATCTCACGTAAGCGCATTTACTGTAAGTGCACGTGTCCTGTTTATTTGCAACTAAGCGCATTTTGTGTAAGTGCAAGTTTGCTCTTTAATAGCACGTAAGCGCATTTACTGCAAGTGCAATTTTGCTCTTTAATTGCACGTAAGCGCATTTACTGCAAGTGCAATTTTGCTCTTTCATCGCACGTAAGCGCATTTACTGTAAGTGCACGTGTCCTGTTTATTTGCAACTAAGCGCGTTTAGTGTAAGTGCAAGTTTGCTCTTTAATCGCACGTAAGCGCATTTAGTGCAAGTGCAAGTTTTCTCTTTAATCGCACGTAAGCGCATTTACTGTAAGTGCACGTGTCCTGTTTATTTGCAACTAAGCGCATTTTGTGTAAGTGCAAGTTTGCTCTTTAATCGCATGTAAGCGCATTTAGTGCAAGTGCAAGTTTTCTCTTTTATCTCACGTAAGCGCATTTACTGTAAGTGCACGTGTCCTGTTTATTTGCAACTAAGCGCATTTTGTGTAAGTGCAAGTTTGCTCTTTAATAGCACGTAAGCGCATTTACTGCAAGTGCAATTTTGCTCTTTAATCGCACGTTAGCGCATTTACTGCAAGTGCAATTTTGCTCTTTAATCGCACGTAAGCGCATTTACTGTAAGTGCACGTGTCCTGTTTATTTGCAACTAAGCGTGTTTAGTGTAAGTGCAAGTTTGCTCTTTAATCGCACGTAAGCGCATTTAGTGCAAGTGCAAGTTTTCTCTTTAATCGCACGTAAGCGCATTTACTGTAAGTGCACGTGTCCTGTTTATTTGCAACTAAGCGCATTTTGTGTAAGTGCAAGTTTGCTCTTTAATAGCACGTAAGCGCATTTACTGCAAGTGCAAGTTTTCCCTTTAATCGCACGTAAGCGCATTTACTGTAAGTGCACGTGTCCTGTTTATTTGCAACTAAGCGCATTTTGTGTAAGTGCAAGTTTGCTTTTTAATCGCGTGTAAGCACATTTAGTACAAGTGCAAGTTTGCTCTTTAATCGCACGAAATCGCATTTACTGCAAGTGCAAGTTTTCTCTTTAATCTCACGTAAGCGCATTTACTGTAATTGCACGTGTCCTGTTAATTTGCAACTAAGCGCATTTTGTGTAAGTGCAAGTTTGCTCTTTAATAGCACGTAAGCGCATTTACTGCAAGTGCAAGTTTGCTCTTTAATCGCACGTAAGCGCATTTACTGTAAGTGCACGTGTCCTGTTTATTTGCAACTAAGCGCATTTTGTGTAAGTGCAAGTTTGCTTTTTAATAGCACGTAAGCGCATTTACTGCAAGTGCAAGTTTGCTCTTTAATCGCACGTAAGCGCATTTACTGTAAGTGCAAGTTTGCTCTTTAATAGCACGAAAGCGCATTTACTGCAAGTGCAAGTTTGCTCTGTAATTGCACGTAAGCGCATTTACTGTAAGTGCAAGTTTGCTCTTTAATAGCACGTAAGCGCAAGTTTGCTCTTTAATAGCACGTAAACGCATTTACTGTAAGTGCACGTGTGTTGTTTATTTACACCTGAACGCATTAAAATGTCTGGAAGGACAACAAACAGAGGCAGAGAGTCACAAGGGCAAGCAGGCTCTGCATGTAGAGGCAACACTGGTGGTGGATGTGGTGCATCCTCTTCAGCACGTGGTCGTGGCCGCTCGTCCTTCTTTTCGGGAGCTGGCCGTGTTGAGCCTCAACATGCAGAGAAATTAGTAGAGTGGATGACCAAGCTGTCCTCATCCTCCTTATCCTCTCTCACACAGACTGATCTTAGTTTGTCTGGCAAAGCAGCTGCCAAGACTTCCTCTTCCCTCTGCACAATGGCATCACACAATCCTTCCCTAGTCCCACCGTGTCCTCCTGAGGAGTCCCCCGAACTGTTTCAACACAGTGTTGGGTACAACATGCGCAGCGTTTTGAAGGCTCCGATGATGGAACACAGATAGAGGAAGGCATTGATGTGAGCCCAGGAAGAGGGGGTGGCCGAGAGGGACAGCAATCTGGCAGTGATGTTCCCCCAGCTGGAGCATACTGCCAGGTTTTCGACAGTGATGAGGAGGGATGTGATGATGAGGTCACTGACTCTACCTGGGTGCCTGATAGGAGAGAGGAGGAGGAGGAAGAGGAGGAGGAGGACGAGGCACAGGCACATCTCCAAAGAGGCAGGATGCCCTCCAGGGGTCAGGTTAGGGGCACACCAACTGCATTACATCGCACATCTACGCTTGTGCATGGCGCTGCTGTGTCTGAACGGTACAGCAAAAGTTCTTTGGTGTGGGCCTTTTTTGAAACATGTCCATCAGATCGTACCTTTGCTATTTGCAGCATATGTTGCAAGCGTATCTCGCGTGGCCAAAACATCACCCGCTTGGGCACCACATGTTTGTCCAGACATATGTCGAGCTGCCATGAAGCTCGTTGGCAAGCATACCAGAAAGACCCACACCAAAGACCAAAGCGGACCTCCCCTTGCTCTTCTGTGACCTCCAACCCCACTAGACCCCCAGTCCTCTCTGAAGCCTGCACTGAAGGTGTAGAAATAGGTGTGTCACAACCTAGTTATGGTAGTACATGCGGACATTCTACTGATAGTACCAGACAAATTTCCCTGCCCCAGCTGCTGCAGCGCCAAAAGAAGTACGCTCCCAGCCATCCACAAGCCCAGCGGTTGAATGCTAGCTTAGCAAAATTGCTAGCACTTCAACTGCTACCTTTTCAGTTGGTAGATTCTGCCCCCTTCAGTGAGTTTGTGGAATGTGCAGTACCTCAGTGGCAAGTACCCAAACGCCACTTTTTCTCACGGAAGGCGATTCCGGCTCTCTACCGGCATGTGGAAGGCAATGTCCATGCCTCGCTGGACAGGGCGGTCAGTGGTAAGGTGCATCTTACCGCTGACTCATGGTCCAGCAGGCATGGACAGGGACGTTACCTGTCTTTTACTGCCCATTGGGTGACTCTGCTGGCAGCTGGGAAGGACGCAGGGCAAGGTACAGTAGTTTTGGAGGTTGTTCCGCCACCACGCCTCCAAAACACTACTACTGGTTGTGACACACCTCTCTCCTCCACCCCCTCCTCTTCTTCCTCTGTGGCCTCTTCCTGTGGTGATGTTTCCTCAGAACCAGCCGTGCTCCGTAGGCGTACGAGGGGCTACACAGGAATGCAGCCCAAGAGATGCCATGCGGTGCTACAGCTGGTGTGCTTGGGAGACAGGAGCCACACTGGGGAAGAGGTTCTTTCAGCTCTGCAGGGGCAGGCTCAGAGGTGGTTGACGCCACGCCAGCTGAAGCCTGGAATGGTGGTCAGCGATAATGGCACCAACCTGCTCTCTGCCCTGCGACAGGGAAAACTCACCCATGTGCCCTGTTTTGCGCATGTCCTGAATTTGGTGCAGCGGTTCTTGGGCAGGTACAGGAAAGTCTGTGTGCATTTCCGGAGGTCATATAATGCCACTGCTCGGCTGACAGACCTCCAAAGGGAATACAACCTGCCCAAGAACCGCCTAATCTGTGACATGCCCACCAGATGGAACTCTACGTTGGCCATGCTGCAGCGGCTGCACACGCAGCAGAGGGCCATCAATGAGTACCTGTGCCAATATGGCAGCAGAACTGGGTCAGGGGAGCTTGTTTTTTTTCACCACGCCAGTGGGCCTTGATCAGGGATGCATGCACTGTCCTGTCACCATTTGAGGAGGCCACGAGGATGGTGAGCAGTGACAGTGCATGCATCAGTGAGACTGTCCCTCTTATTCACATGTTGGAGCACACGCTACATGGAATAATGGACAGGGCCCTTGAGGCAGAACAGAGGGAGGAAGAGGAGGATTTCCTTACCTCTCAAGGCCCCCTTTATCCAGACAGTGGTCCTGCTTGCCCACCTAGCACGCAGGAAGAGGAGGAGGAGGATGAGGAGAAGGAGGATGATTGTATCAGCAGCATGGAGGTGGAGCCTAGCACTCAGCATCAGCAGCAGTCTTCAAGGGATCAATTACAGTCCCAAGGAACCCGTGGACTTTTACGTGGCTGGGATGAGGTGGCTGCGGATCCTGTCGTCCTCAGTGACCCAGAGGACTGTGCCCCGAATGCCTCTGCAAACCTACGCTGCATGGCCTCCCTGATCCTGCAAAGCCTGCGTAAGGATCCTCGTGTACGTGCTATCAAGGAGAGGGATCATTACTGGCTGGCAACTCTCCTTGATCCACATTACAAGAGTAAGGTTGCGGACCTTATGTTGCCATCGCAGAGGGAGCAGAAAATGAAACTTCTGCGGGAGGCCTTGCAGAAGGGTCTGTGCAATGCGTTCCCAGAACCGGGGGGATTACCAAAACCTGGCCCTGGACAACGTGTTGCTGAGACTTTGGCGAGTCACAGAAGGAGCGGTGGAGAAGGTGGCCGTCTGACCGATGCGTTCAGACAATTTTTTAGTCTGCAGCCCCAAGGTCTGACCGGTTCCAGCAACCATCGCCAGCGTCTGGTTTACATGGTCCGGGAATACCTAGGGGCAAGATCCGACTTGGACACCTTCCCCACCAAAAATCCTCTGGCTTACTGGGTCTTGAGGATGGATCACTGGCCAGAGCTTGCACAGTACACAATTGAGCTACTGGCTTGCCCTGCATCCAGTGTTCTTTCAGAACACACATTCAGTGCTGCTGGAGGCTTTGTGACCGATCACAGGGTGCACCTCTCCACCGACTCTGTTGATCGACTGACCTTCATCAAAATGAATCAGGCTTGGATCAAGACCAGCTACCAAGCACCTGATGCTGATGTTACTGAATAATAATTTTTTGTTGAAATGTCAGATCCCTTTGAGACTGCGTATGCTGATGCTGAGTGACTGTCCTGTTATGCTGCTGATGGAATATCCTTCTCCGCCTCACTTTTCTTGCTGATAGCTAGTAAGAAATGTTGTGTTTCTGGGCTCCGCCACCAGTGCCTAAGGCCTAATTTTTGTGCCCCTGTTTAACAGGGGCGTCTAATAACAATTTTTGATGCAATACTTTGCACGTGGCTCCTTGTTGTGCTCCAATTACAGTTATTGGGAGGGGTTGCAGTGTTGTGTTGTGCCTAAGGCACAATTTTTCTGCCCCTGTTTAACAGGGGCACCTAATAACAATTTTTGATGCAATACTTTGCATGTGGCTCTTTGTTGCGCTCCAATTACAGTTATTGGGAGGGGTTGCAGTGTTGTGTTGTGCCTAAGGACAAATATTTCTGCCCCTGTTTAACAGGGGCGCCTAATAACAATTTTTGATGCAATACTTTGCACGTGGCTCCTTGTGGTGCTCCAATTACAGTTATTGGGAGGGGTTGCAGTGTTGTGTTGTGCCTAAGGCCCAATTTTTCGGCCCTTGTTTAACAGGGGCGCCTAATAACAATTTTTGATGCAATACTTTGCACGTGGCTCCTTGTTGTGCTCCAATTACAGTTATTGGGAGGGGTTGCAGTTAGAGTTGAGCGAACCCAAACTGTAAAGTTCGGGTTCGGTACGGACTTTGGGTTTTTCCCGAACCCGAACCCGAATAATTGGAAAAAGTTTGGGTCCGGGATCGGAAATGCGCGGAGGTCCCCGCAAATTCAATAACCAGACCCTTTAGGTCTGGTATGGATATTATGGGGAACCCCGCCGTCAATTTAAAAAAAAATTATGTGCGGTTCCCCCTAAATATCCATAACCAGACCCGTTATCCGAGCACGTTGACCTGGCCGGCCGCAGAAAAGAGGGGGGGACGTCACTACGTCACTGGGGAAGCCCAGAGTCTTCCCTCTTCCTGGGCTTCCCCAGTGACGTAGCAGAGGGTACGTCAGAGGGTGCGGGGTCACGTGACGGGTGGCCCTGCCTCCCCTATATAAGTAATGTCACAGCTTCAGCACGTCATTCGCTGGGCTGTGTCCAGCGATGAGAGGAGGTCGGCGATGCTGCTCTCTGGATGGATGGATCTTCTCATCGGTGGACCGGAGATCACCCATCACTGGATCTTCTCATCGCTGGAGATCACCCGCAGCTGTCGCTGGATCAGGACAACGTTGGAGCAGGAAGCCGGGAACAAATGGATTATCACCGCTGGAGTTTTTGTCTTTTTTTTTTTTATTAATAAAGGACTTTATTCTACGGTGTGTGTGTGTTTTTTTACAAGAATTTACACTTCCTTCGTGAAATGGTAGGGGTACAGTGTACCCCATTACCATTTCACACAGGGGGGGGTCAGGATCTGGGGGTCCCCTTTGTTAAAGGGGTCTTCCAGATTCTGATAAGCCTCCCGACCGCATACCCCCACAACCACCGAGCAAGGGTTGTGGGGATGAGACCCTTGTCCCCATCAACATGGGGACATCCTCCCCATATTGAGGGCATGTGGCCTGGTGCGGTTCAGGAGAGGGGGGGCCGCACTCTGCCCCCCCTCTTTTCTGCGGCCGGCCAGGTCAGTGTGTTTGGATAACGGGTCTGGTTATGGATATTTAGGGGAACCGCACGTCATTTTTTTTTAAATTGACGGCAGGGTTCCCCTTAATATCCATACCAGACCTGAAGGGTCTGGATATGGATATTTAGGGGGAACCGCACGTCATTTTTTTTTAAATTGACGGCGGGGTTCCCCTTAATATCCATACCAGACCTAAAGGGTCTGGTTATTGAATTTGCGGGGACCTCCTCGCATTTTTTTTTCTAAAAGTGTCCCAATGACTACAATGGGGTTCGGAGTTCGGGTTCGGGTTTTTTTTAAAGTTCGGGTTCGGACCCAAACCCGAACATCCAGGTGTCCGCTCAACTCTAGTTGCAGTGTTGTGTTGTGCCTAAGGCCTAATTTTTCTGCCCCTGTTTAACAGGGGCGCCTAATAACAATTTTTGATGCAATACTTTGCACGTGGCTCTTTGTTGCGCTCCAATTACAGATATTGGGAGGGGTTGCAGTGTTGTGTTGTGCCTAAGTACAAATTTTTCTGCCCCTGTTTAACAGGGGCGCCTAAAAAAAAATTTGATGCAATACTTTGCACGTGGCTCTTTGTTGCGCTCCAATTACAGTATGTTTGAGGGGTGCCCTTTTTTCTACAATTTTTCCTTCACAAAAAAATAATGGCCCCCCACCACCCCTAAAATAATCGACATATTGTTGCCACACAGCACGTGCGCAAGCAGTATTAAATTACTTTTTTCTTATAATAATCTCATGTTGTGCAGGGACATTTATAAACACGTGCCACTACTATAGACACACTTTAAGCATCATTAAAATCGCTGCTCCGGAAAAAACGTCCGTTTTTAAAACTTTTTTTCCATTGATACATGTTACCTGGGGCAAGACCCGGGTTCTGAAAGACGTTTTCCAACATTAAATTGAATATTGGTCTTTAAAATGAGCGTTTTTGAATTCGAAGGTTCAAGTCCCATAGACTTCAATGGGGTTCTAAATGTTCGCGCGAACCCGTGGTCTGTTCGAACGTTCTGGTGCGAACCGAACGCGGGTATGTTCGGCTCATCCCTAGTTAGAGGGTTAGGGATTAAGGTTAGGGCATAGGGTTAGGGGTTAGGGTTAAGGTTAGGGGTTGGGGTAAGGGTTATGGGTTAGGATTATGGGTTAGGGGTTAGGGTGTTAGGGTTAGGGTTAGAGAGTTAGTGGTTGGGGTTATGGATTAAGGGTTAGGGGTTAAGGTTAGTGGTTAGGGGTTGGGGTTAGTGTTAGGGTTAGGGTTTAGGGTTAGAGTGTTAGGGTTAGGGTTAGTGGGTTAGGGTTAGGGCTTAGGGCTTAGGGTTAGTGCATATGGTTAGGGGTTAGGGGTTGGGGTTAGGGTTACGGTTAGGGTTTAGGGTTGGGGGTTAGGGTTAGAGTGTTAGGGGTTAGGGTTTAGGGTGTTAGGGTTAGATGATTAGGGTTTAGAGGTTGAGGGTAAGGGGTTAGAGGTTAGGAGTTAGGGTTAAGGGTTAGGGGTTGGTTGTTATGGGTTAAGGGTTAGAGTTAGAGTTAGGGTTAGGGGTCAGGGCTAAGGTCAGGGTTAGGGGTTGGGGTTAGGGTTAGAGTGTTAGGGGTTAGGGTTAGAGTTTAGGATTAGAGGGTTAGGGTTAGAGGGTTAGGGTGTTAGGGTTAGAGGTTAGGAGTTAGGGTTAAGGGTTAGGGGTTGGGGATTATGGGTTATGGGTTAAGGATTAGGGTTAGCGTTATGGGTGTTTGGTTTAGAGGGTTAAGGTAAGAGGGCTAGGGTTAGACGGTTAGGGTTGTGGTTAGGGTTTAAGGTTAGGGGGTTAGGGTTAGAGAGTTTGGGATAGGGTTAGAGAGTTAGACGGTTGGGGGTTGGGGTTAGGGTTCAGGGTTAGAGGGTTAGTGTTAGAGGTTTAGGGCTTAGGGTTAGGTTTTAGGGTTAGGGTCACAAGGCATGACTGACCCACCACCACCAAAGTGTACCGCCTACCCCAACTAAGTTGGAGAATGAACAAGTCGGAGAATGAACAAGTTGGAATACCGAATTTTTGAATTTCCGAATTCCAAATGTTTTGAATTTCTGAATTCCAAATGTTCGAATTTCGAATTGTGTGATCACTCCACACTCACCAGATGTTGATGACTTCCTTCCTGTATAACCAGGAAAGTCAACTGAGCTTGTAGGTCTTAGGTTGGGGGACTTTTCCCACTCTCCTTGGTATCCTCTGGTGACTCCTGCAGGTCCTGAAATCCTTCCTGTTACGGCCTCAGGGGCCCTTCCAGAGTGTTGTTATGCAGGTAAAAGAATAGAGACGGTCTCTCATAGTGTAAAACCCTTAGGGGGTTATTCATAAAAATTTACAACGATTGCCATGCATGTAATAAAAAACACCACTATACAGATATACCACAAAAATGGCCCTCTGCGTGTGAAGTGGACGCTGCCTACTTCTTGGTATGCGTTCCACTCTCTGGGTCGGTAGTGACGCATGGGAGTGACAGCTTGACGCGTTTTGTCATCAATGGGTGACTTTTTTAAAAGCATGATAAGTATTTTTATGCTATCACCCTGGTCTATTTCACACTGATCTTTGTGTTTATTGTGCTCTTCAGATCACCGTCCCATCACCTCCAATCACAGTGGCTGATGGATATTGTGATGAGGGTCAAGCATGGCTGACACTGATGTTTCCAGAAGGATTTCTTACCCTGGCATTCATGGAGGTAAGAAGGGCACAGAAGGGGGTTGGGGTTGGTAGATGGGACATAGAGGGTACATTTATCACAGCAAGAATCACAGGCTGTCTGGTGTCAGGTGATGACACATCATTACCATGAGAAGCAATTTGTAATAAGAGGAGCTATTTGATTTCCAGATATCAGACAATATGAGAGAGACAGTTTGTTATTTTTTATTATGAAGTAATGATCTGTTTCAAATACCACTTTATGCAGAGTCCCAGTCTGTATAGATAGTATTGCCATTTACTGACTCCAAAGACAACTTAAAACACACCTTCACCCTACCCACTGTATTCTGTTCCCTCTCCGATCTCCCTCCTCTCACATAATCACAATTGTTTTTTGGGTACACATATCATATTTCCTGGTATTCATTGCCTGCAGCCTCCCTATGTCAAGCACCCTATGGGTCTGTAAATACCCTACTGTGAATTTCCCACATGAACAGGCAGCCATCTCTTCCTGGTTTTTCAGGTAGCCCCCTTGTGATGCAGGGTTGAGCTAGTGAGTCAGTGGTGGCCCATCCATAGAGGGCGCCCGGGCGCCGCCCCCCCTCCTGTAGTCACAAAAAAATGATTATTATTTTTTTTAAATGGCCCCTTTAAGAAAAAAAAATGTCCTTTAACAAAGTGAACTTAGGCGCCGGACACCAGTGCCCTAGGAAGCGCCACATCAATGCAATCACGAGATTGCAGATGTGGCGCTTCATTTGCGGGCTTTAAACCCACCTTGCGGCGCATTGCAAAGCGCCAATTAGCTTCCCGTCCCTTGGATCCACTATGGGCGTCGGGAGCATTTCTTTAGCTGTTACTTCCGGGTTTCGTGTTACAGAAAAAAACCGGAAGTGACGTCAAGTCGGCAGTTCCATTCATGAGCTGCGAAGCATGGTAAGAAGAGCTGGCCATGCCGGCCATGCCTCGTGGCTCATGCAGATCTGCAGATCATCGCATTAACCTGATCCCCATCCATCCACCACGGAGCCTTATTGTAGTTACACTGCTGGGGCTTGTAGTTCTCCATCTTCTTCTGGGGCTCAGGTGCATGCAATCCACCTTCTATGGGACTACAAGTCCCAGCAGTGAGAGAAAAACTGGACAAAGATGGTGGATTGCATGCACCTGAGCCCCAGGAGACGATGGAGAACTACAAGTTCCAGCAGGTTATAATATAAGGCTCCGAGGTGGATGGATATCTGAACACCCATCCACCTCGGAGCCTTATATTATAACCTGCTGGGACTTGTAGTTCCCCATCTTCTCTTGGGGCTCAGGTGCATGCAATCCTCCTTCTACGGGACTACAAGTCCCAGCAGTGAGAGAAAAACTGGGCGAAGATGGTGGATAGCATGCACCTGAGCCCCAGGAAACAATGGAGAACTACAAGGAGGATGAGTGGTCATGCCCTTTTTTTAATGCTGGGACTTGTAGTAGTGTTGTACTTGTAAGAAGAAGAAGAGGCTGGAGCCTGGAGGAGTGTGTCTGTCTGCCCTGCCATCCTGTGTTAGTCTGGGGGGGGGGGGTGATTGCTGTGTCCACCACCCCCCTGCCATGTGTATAGTGTAGCACTGTAGCTGACCTGATTGGGGGGGTTGCAGAATGCAGATATGTACTATTTTCAGGGTGCAGAATGCAGATATGTGCTATTTACAGGGTGCAGAATGCAGATATGTGCTATTTACAGGTTGCAGAATGCAGATATGTGCTATTTACAGGTTGCAGAATGCAGATATCTGCTATTTACAGGGAGCAGAATAGGGATGAGCTTTGTGTTCGAGTCAAACCCATGTTCGACTGGAACATCGTCTGTTCGTACGTTCGTCGAAATTCGAACAAAACAGTTCGTTCGCGACAAATTCGAGTGACGCGCAATGGCGCAATATGACCCGCATGCTTGGCCAATCACAGCGCGCAAAAAACGGAGAGCCATAATTGGCCAAAGCCAGGGTGGCTTTGGCAAATTATGGCTCAGGGCTTTAGCACACGCCCCACACTACAAAAAGCCGCCTGCAAGGCGGCTGCGTGTAGTGTGTTGCGGCATTGTTAATGAGAGAAGTCCTATAGAGAGAGACAGAGAGACAGGGGCTGATTTACCAAGCCTTTGCTCCATGACTCACGGAGTAAAGACAGGAGTAAAAGCCGTTTTGTCATTTACTAAAGAAATACGCTGCCTAGTACGCCCAGGAGAGGGCGATTGGTGCGCCTGTATAGACCTGGCGTACGGCATTTAGAAATGTAAATAGAAGGGGTTTGGGTGGGAGTTTATTAGGGGGGATGTGAGGTGAAGTGGGGAGGTGTAGTGACATGTGTTTGTTTAAGTTTCCCGGGCCAAATTGAAAGTGAAAGTGTTTTTTGTAAAATCGAGTGCCGTACGCCGCAAGTAGGAATAAACCTCCGGGAGGTTTATTTGCATACTGCGCATGTATGCAGGGCAAATTCGTCCTTTCACGCACGCCGTCTCACTACGCCGGGAAAATCTTGGTAAATGCCAAGCGGCGTAGCAGCCTTTGCGCGGCTTGAGTCGGCGCACGTGAAAGGCCGAACTGTTTTCAGCTTGCGCTGACCATGAAGGTGAACACCGCGACAAATTTTAAACAAAAAAACGGTGCGGGTTCCCCTGCAGTGGCACATCAGACCCTTCAGCCTGGTTTGGATCATAAGGGGTTAACCTACGCTGAAAAAACAGCGTGGGGGTTCCCCCAAGATCCAGACCAAACCCTTATCCAAGCACGCAGTCTGGCCGGACAGGAATGGGGGTGGGGACGAGCGATCACCCCCCTCCTGAGCCGTACCAGACAACATGCCCTCAACATGGGGGAGTGTGTGCTTTGGGGCAGGGGGGCACTGCCCCCTACCCCAAAGCACTCTTGTCCCCATGTCGATAGGGACAAGGGCCTCTTCCTGACAACCCTTGCCGTTGGTTGTCGGGGTATGCGGGCAGGGGCTTATCGAAATCTGGGAGCCCCCTTCAATAAGGAGGCCCCCAGATCCCGGCCCCCCACCCTATGTGAATGAGTATGGGGTACATCGTACCCCTACCCATTCACCTGGGGGGAAAATGTAAAGTAAAAAAAAACACCACACAGATTTTTGTAGTAGTTTATTAGACAGCTGGGGGGTCTTCTGCTGGGCCCCCCCTTTCTTCTTTAAGCTCTTTTACAAAGGGGGGGCGTAGGCTCAGTCTTCTCTCTTCCGCCGGGGCCCCGGGCTTCATAGTTTTCTGCCAGGAGGGGGCTCCACTTCCACCGGGCTTTTCCCGCTGCCTTCCGCCTGGGGCCCCCCACCCCCTTTAAGCTCTTTTTGATTCAGGGGGGGCATGCGGGCTTCGTAGTTTTCTGCCGGGGCCCGGGCCTTCTCTCCGCTTTCTTCTCTGTACCCTCTTCTGCCTGTCTCCTCCGGGGAGCCCAGGGCTTTCTTTCCGCTTTCTTCTCTGTTCCCGCTTCTGCCTGTCTCCTCCGCGGAGCCCAGGGCTTTCTTTTCGCTTTCTTCTGCCTGTCTCCTCCGGGGGGCAGGGCTTCTCTCCGCTATCTTCTTCCTTCTTCTCTTCCATTCGATGTTGACATGACAAGCTCTCCCGCTGTTATTGCGTCTGAGCGGACCGCGTCGACTTATATAGGCATAGGGCGTGGTCACCGGGTGATGCCACCCTGCGACCCCAACCTTTGTGACATCACATTCCCGGGGGCATGATGGGAATGTGATGTCACAAAGGTTGAGGTCTCAGGGTGGCATCAGCCGGTGACCACGCCCTATGCCTATATAAGTCAATGCGGGCCACTCAGACGCCATTACAGCGGGAGAGCTCGTCGTGTCAACATCGAATGGAAGAGAAGAAGGAAGAAGACACCGGAGAGAAGCCCTGCCCCCCCGGAGGAGACAGGCAGAAGAAAGAACAGAGAAGAAAGCGGAAAGAAAGCCCTGGGCTCCGCGGAGGAGACAGGCAGAAGAGGGAACAGAGAAGAAAGCGGAAAGAAATCCCTGGCCCCCGCGGAGGAGACAGGGAGAAAAGGCAACGACAAGACAGCAGAGAAAAGATCGGGGGGTTGGCACACCCCCGGCAGAAAACGAGGAAGACCGGGGCCCCAGCGGAAGGCACCGGAGAAGACCTCCCCCGGCGCCCTCCCCCGGCAGAAAACGGCGAAGCCCAGATGCCCCCCCTAATGTAAAAGAGCTAAAAGGGGTGGGGGGCCCCAGCGGAAGGCACTGGAGAAGACCGGGGGTGTGGCGCCTCCCCCCAGCAGAAAATGGCGGAGCCCAGGGCCCCGGCGGAGGAGAGAAGACCGGGCCTACACCCCCCCCCACTGTAAAAGAGCTTAAAGAAGAAAGGGGGGCCCGGCAGAAGACCCCTGGAGCTGACTAATAAATTATTTTAAAAACCTGTGTAGTGTGTTTTTTTACTTTACATTTTTCCCCCAGGTGAATGGGTAGGGGTACGATGCCCCATACTCATTCACATAGGGTGGGGGACTGGCATCTGGGGGCCATCTTATTAAAGGAGACTCCCAGATTCCGATATGCCCCCGCCCGCATACCCCGACAACCAGCGGCTAGGGTTGTCGGGAAGAGGCTCTTGTCCCTATCGACATGGGGACAAGAGTGCTTTGGGGGGGGCAGTGCCCCCCTCCCCCAAAGCACACACTCCCCCATGTTGAGGGCATGCAGTCTGGTACGGCTCAGGAGGGGGGGCGCTCGCTTGTCCCCACCCCCATCCCTGTCCGGCCAGACTGTGTGCTTGGGATAAAGGCTTGGTCTGGATCTGGGGGTAACCCCACGCTGTTTTTCAGTGTGGGTTTAACCCCTTACATTCCAGACCAAGCCTAAAAGCCTGGTATGCACCTGGAGGGGAACCCACGTTTTTTTATTTGGTCTGGAGTTCCCTTTCATGAACAGCGATCTGTCATTTACCCATGTCAGTCCCACCCCCTTCAGTTAGAACACACCCAGGGAACATAATTAACCCCTCCCTCGCCCCTAGTGTTAACCCCTTCCCTGCCAGTGGCATTTTTATAGTAAGCAATGCATTTTTATAGCACTGATCGCTATAAAAATGCCAATGGTCCCAAAAATGTGTCAAAAGTGTCCAATGTGTCCGCCATAATGTCGCAGTACCGATAAAAATCGCTGATCGCCGCCATTACTAGTAAAAAAAAAATATTAATTAAAATGCCATAAAAATAACCCGTATTTTGTAGACGCTATGGCCCAGATTCTCAAAGGACTTACGACGGCGCAGCGCCATGTACGCCATCGTAAGTCCTAATCTGGGCCGTCGTATCTATGCGACTGATTCTTAGAATCAGTTACGCATAGATATCCATTCGATCCGACAGGCGTAAGTCTCTTACACCGTCGGATCGTAACTGCAATTTTTTTTCCCCGCTAGGTGGCGCTTCCGTCGATTTCCGTGTCGAGTTTGCAAATTAGCTAGATACGCGAATTCCCAAACGTACGGGCAGCCGACGCAGTAAAGTTACGACGTTTACATTAGGCTTTTCCCGGCGTAAAGTTGCCCCTGGGTCTATGAGGCGCAGCCAATGTTAAGTATGGCCGTCGTTCCCGCGCCGAGTTTTGAAATTTTACGTTGTTTGCGTAAGTCGTTTGGGAACACGGCTGGATGTAATTTACGTTCACGTCGAAAGCATGACGATTTGCCGACGTCATTTGGAGCATGCGCACTGGGATTCAGTCGTGGCCGGCGAGTGCGCAGTTCGTTCAGCACGGGGACGTGCATCATTTAAATGATACACGCCCCTACCCGCCGAATTTGAATTCCACCGGGTGATTTACGCTATGCCGCCGCAACTTTACAGGCAAGTGTTTTGTGAATAAAGCAGTTGCCCGAAAAACTTGCGGCGGCGTAACGTAAATGAGATACGTTACGCCTGCACAGTTTTGCGCGTATATACGTGAATCTGGGACTATAACCTTTGCGCAAACCAATTAATAAATGCTTATTGCGATTTTTTGGAACCAAAAGATGTAGAAGAATACGTATCGGAATAAACTAAGGAAAAAAAAAGTTTTTTTTATATATTTTTGGAGATATTTATTATAGCAAAAAGTTAAAAATATTCTTTATTTTTTAAAATTGTCGCTCTATTTTTGTTTATAGCGGCAAAAAAAAAACCGCAGAGGTGATCAAATACCACCAAGAGAAAGCTCTCTTTGTGGGAAAAAAAAGGTTGCCAATTTTGTTTGGGAGCCACGTCGCACGACCGCGCACTTGTCAGTTAAAGCGACGCAGTGCTGAATCGCAAAAACTGGCCCGGTCATTGACCAGCGATATGGTCCGTGGCTCAAGTGGTTAAAAAATAACAAGACATTAAAGTTAGCCCAATTTGTTGTGATAATGTGAAAGATGATGTTACACCGAGTAAATAGAAACCTAACTTGTGACGCTTTATTATTGCACACACTCATGGAATGGCGCCAAACTTCAGGACTTTAAAATCTCCATAGGCGACACTTTTTTTTTTACAGGTTACCAGTTTAGAGTTACAGAGGAGGTCTAGTGCTAAAAGTATTGCTCTTGCTCTAACGCACGCGTCATTACCTCACATGTGTGGTTTGAACGGTGTTTATATATGTGGGCGGGACTTAAATGCATGTTCGCTTCTGAGTGCGAGCTACTAGGGACAGGGGCCTTTTAATTATTATTATTTATTTTTTACGTAATAATTCAATAAGACCTCCCCTTCAGGCTGGAAAGCATGAATTCAGGGGAAAAAAAACACAGATCTCATCCTTTCAGTCGCGATTGCAGCTTTGCTTATGTTTCTGCATGTCTGCTGAACTGAGCATGCCCAGGGACTTAGAAATTTTGATGTTGCTTTTTGTGGGTGAAAATCACTTGGATGTCTCTGAGCATGCACCCAATGTAGAGAGAGACTGAACTTTGTCCATGTGTTTTTGATTGCTTCATTAGCACACGTTATATAAAGCGTGTATACAGCAGTTGTCAGCTGCCCTGAGAGAGGGAAGGTTGTGTGTGGGGGGGACGGCTGGCAAGAATGTCTTTGCTAAACAGATATGTTTTTGAGCAAGGTTTTTTTGGGCAATGTATGTTTTTTTAATGATGTTCACTTTGATTTATTTGTCTATGGTGCATTATTTTGCTAAATTTTTCTCAAGATGTTTTGACTAATGTTTCAATCCTGTCTGTGGGTCTATCCTGTTATTTCCAAAGCATAAATCATATGCTGTTTACTGTCTCAAATGTATATTTTTAGTTTTTATATTTATGTTTGTTTGTGTTTTTATGTTTAATTTTTTATTTTATTTTTGCTTTCCTTGTTTTGTTGACCAATAAAATTACTTTCAAATTTTGAAGTTTGTTTGTTTGTTGTTAATTTTTCATGCTACAGCTTTTGACAGCTGCAGCTGAAATAATTTTGGCCTAAACAATCAGGTGTGATTTTTGTCTGTAAGCTCTTTTTCCCCATGTGTATGCATGAAATGTTTGCTTCCATGTTTAATCACCAGGAAATGAAAAAGACAGAGCGGTAAGTATTGGTTCCTTTTTACTGCAGTGGTCCTCAAGTACCCCCGACAGGACATGTTTTGTGGATTTATCTTATCAATAATTGCTGTCCAGACTGTCTTTTAAAGCACATGTGCAAGATGAAGGAAAACCTGCAAACATGGCCTGTTGGGGGGGTTGGTGTATTGGCGGACAGGCTTAACCACTTCCCGACCTCCTCATGTACATTTACGTCGGCAGAATGGCACGGACAGGCACAATCACGTACCTGTACGTGCCTGCCTAGACGTGGGTGGGGGGTCCGATCGGGAAACCCCCCCCGGTACATGCGGAGGTCGGGTCTGCTCGGGGAGCGATCCGGGACGACGGCGCGGCTATTTGTTTATAGCCGCTCCGTCGCGATCGCTCCCCAGAGCTGAAGAACGGGGAGAGCCGTGTGTAAGGCTTCCACGTGCTTCACTGTGGCGGCGCATCGATCAGGTGATCCCCTTTATAGGGGAGACTCGATCGATGACGTCATTCCTACAGCCACACACCCCTACACTAGTAAACACATACACAGTGATCCCTAAATGTTACAGCGCCCCCTGTGTTTAACTCCCAAACTGCAACTGTAATTTTCACAATAAATAAGAAGGCCAGTATGGTGGCCTGAGTTTATGGGAGGAGCCCGGAGGGTATTTTTTTTTTTTAAAGGGTAAATTTTATTGTACATACCGGCATCAATACACAGAAGTATGTTACAGTACACATAAATACACATTATAACCAAGCCACATTAGTAGCGAAAAAGCAATATGAAGTGCAGCATGTACAACCATTGTTATGAAAGCATACAATTTGAACAAACAATTTAACAAAACACCCTCCAGACCTTCCTTATATATACGTATCAAGGATCAATATTCAAGACCCAACCACCACCCGACAAATCATCTGATATCCTCAGTCCATGCATTTCATATTACGTCCATTACACCTTCACCTCTCCTGATACTTTCTCCAGCCATTCCGCCCACACTTTCTCAAATTTATTGGGGCACCCTCTGGCAATATAGGTCAATTTGTACATCGGTAAATTATTATTTACTAACTTCAGCCAACCCTGCAATGTTGGGGGTGATGGGTTCCGCCACTTGAGAGCCAGGGCCTTTTTAGCATAGCAAAATAGGATTCTAAGTAGCGTCTTCTGCGAGTTAGAGATATCTTCCTCCTCCAGATCTCCCAGTAGGCATCTGGCCGGGGAATATATATTTGGCAGGTCCATCTCATTTTCAAGAAATGACAAAATCTCTTTCCAAAAGGCCTCCACCCTAGGACACCGCCACACCATATGAAAAAAATCTGCCTCAGCAGCATGGCAGCGAGGGCATTCCGCCGAAGCCCCCCTACCCATTCTATGCAATCTCAGGGGAGTGAAATATATTCTGTGTAAAAAATTAAATTGAGTCAGTTTATCCCTAGCAGAAATAACCGAAGGCACTAGCGTATCCAGTGCCTCCGACCAAGTTTCCTCTGAAAGGGACGGTATGTCATTACGCCACTGCACCGCCAACCTCTCCATTCTGGGGCATGAGGATGACAGTAGCATGAAGTAATATCTAGATATCAGTTTTGAGTGATCTCCGTCTGCAATGACTACCTCCATCTTGGAAGGGGAGAGCGCCACCACCCCCCCACCGTATTGAGCCGTCACTGCATGGCAGCCCGGAGGGTATTTAAGCAGCCCACTCACACATGCTCTTTGTCGGTTCAGTGTGTGGTACTACACGTCACTGGGCCGACTCTTCCCAGCTCACCTCATGTCCGTGAGTCTGCGCATTCAATCGCATTCGACATCGCAAGCGCTTTGCGGCTTCTCCCTTCATGGTCTTCGCCGGCGGTTCCCGCTTACTTCGCAGGTAGGATTTAAGCCTTTTCGTATCTTGTGCAATCTTGCAATTCGTTATGCTTCCTATCCTGCATCCCTTTTGGGAAAAAATCTGCTTCTGAGTTACTTTTGCTCATGTTTCAACATCATTTGGCTCAGGCGTAGTACATTTGTAACTTCCTTCTGCCAAACATACGATTCATTTGTAAATCCATTTGGAGATTGACATGTGTTTGTATGGGTTCTTTGGCAGATTGAGGTGGTAATTGGACTCACATGGTGCCTTGTCTTCACTTGATTAGCCTGGGGGGATGGGTGGTTGGTAGGTGTTCGGTTTCAAAGCAAGGGGTAGCATACACTCTACAACCAATTTGTATCAGATTCGTTCAATACTCCTTACTATCAATTCGTATCGGATTCATTTCATGCATTTGACAACCTTTTCTTATCAGATACATTGCATACTTTCTACCGTTGTCATTCATTGTTTCCCCCATGTCGTGTGTTTTAGTTCCCGCAGCGGAACTTACGAATTGCTTGTACACGGCTCTTCTCTCTCATTTATTTACCAAAGTTATTGCCTGTGTGTCATGCATGGTGCCACACCACACTCTTCAGATGTGTTGCACATCCACTCCAGTCCAAAGCAAACCCAGTCGCACGTTCACTGTCCCAGGTAGGATTCGTTAGCTTGTTTGTCATGTCAAATTCGTGGCCACTCATGGTGTCACCTGCACCATATGTTTGGTTCCCGCAGTGGAGCTTACAAAGCATTGATACGCACTTCTCGTGTTCTATTTTCTACACCCGGCATCACGCTACACGTTCCCGACATGTTTCACTCCAGCCACAGTCCGCCGCAAACTCACTCGCATGGCCCACTGTCGCAAGTAAGATTTGTTATTACATTCTTTATGTCTTATCAATTTGCTACCATTCGTTGTCTCCCATATCGTTCATTAGTGGCCCCTACGGAACCTACGATTCAAACAGGCGCTGTCCTTCTACCTTATACTGCTTGCTTAAGGTACAAACAAACCAGGTGTTTCTATCCTTTCTCAGTAACCCAATTCTTATTGATTGAGACCCTGCAACCATGCAAATCATCTCAGCAGTCTGATACCCTTGCTGAGACCCTTGTAACACATGACCCTTACAAAATGCAAAAAAAAAAAAAAAAACGCAAAAAGGAAACAAATATATAAAACGCAAAAAAAAAAAAAAAGCCACGCAATCTCAGTCCAGCAACCTGACACCTGTTGAGACCGTTGCAACGACGCAAAATTCATCTCCACAGCCTGACACCCTTGTTGAGACCCTTGCAAACGCAATACCGTCTCAGCAGCCCCACACTCATCGAGACTCTTGCAACCACACAAAATCGTCTCAGCAGCCTGACACCCTTGTTAAGACCCTTGTAACACATGACCCTTACAAAAAAAAAAAATATTATAAAAAAAAAAAACACAAAAAAATAAATAAAAAAAAAACGCAAAAAAATAAAATAAATAAATAAAAAAAACGCAATAAGAAATAAAAGTGCAGAAAAAAAAAAATGCCACCACACAATCTCAGCCCCGCAACCTGACACCTGTTGAGACCGTTGCAACAACGCAAAATTTGTCTCCGCAGCCTGACACCCTTGTTGAGACCCTTGCAAACGCAATACCGTTTTAGCAGCCCCACACTCATGGAGACTCTTGCAAGCACACAATTGTCTCAGCAGCCTGACACCCTTGTTAAGACCCTTGCAAACGCAATACCGTCTCAGCAGCCCCACACTCATGGAGACTCTTGCAAGCACACCAAATTGTCTCAGCAGCCTGACACCCTTGTTAAGACCCTTGCAACACATGACCCTTACAAAACGCAAAAAAAAATGCAAAAAAAAATGCAAAAAAAAAAAAAAACGCAAGAAGAAATATAAAAAGTGCAAAAAAAAATAAAATTGTCACCACACAATCTCGGCCCAGCAACCTGACACCTGTTGAGACCATTGCAACCATGCGCAATCGTCTCAGCAGCCTCACACAATTGTTGAGACCCTTGCAAACGCAATACCGTCTCAGCAACCCTACACTCATCAAGACTCTTGCAACCACGCAATACCATCTCAGTAGCCTCACACCATTGTTGAGACCCATGCAAACGCAATACCATCTCAGCAGCCCTACACTCATCAAGACCCTTGCAACCACGCAATACCGTCTCAGCAGCCTCACACCATTGTTGAGACCCTTGCAAACGCAATACCGTCTCAGCAGCCCCACACTCATCGAGACCCTTGCAACCACGCAATACCCTCTCAGCAGCCTTACACCACAGTTCAGACCCTTGCAAACTCAATACCGTCTCAGCAGCCCCACACTCATCGAGACCCTTGCAACCACGCAATACCGTCTCAGCAGCCTTACACCATAGTTCAGACCCTTGCAAACGCAATACCGTCTCAGCAGCCCCACACTCATCAAGGCCCTTGCAACCACGGAATACCGTCTCGGCAGCCTCACACCATAGTTCAGACCCTTGCAAACGCAATACCGTCTCAGCAGCGCCACACTCATCGAGACCCTTGCAACCACGCAATACTGTCTTGAGCAACCTCCCACTCGTCAAAGACCTTTGTGACCATGCAGTCTCGCCCCAGCAACCTGGCATTCATTGAGACCCTTGCAGCCAGACAAATCATCTTTGGCCTCATGTACACTGCTGTTGGTAAAAAAAAAAAAAAAATGGGTTCAGACGGATGTTCAGAGGCATTCGAAATGCATTCGAAACGTCAATGCCTGTAACAGCTTGTAAACACTGCCAGATGCGGTAACTCATGTTTACCAGCGTTTCATTCACAGTCGTTTTCATAAAAAAAATAAAAATAAAGGGGAATATTGTCTCAGCAACTTGACACTCATTTGAGACCCTTGCTAAATGTAATATCATCTCAGCTACCTCACACCCGTCTAGACCTTTGCAACCACACAATCTCATCTCAGCAACCTGACACCCGTTCAGACCTTTGCAGCCATACAAAGTCGTGGCAACCACACAATGCCATCTCAAAACAAACCTCATAATCATCGCAACCTTTGCAACCACGCAATATCGTCTCAGCAAACCAGACTGAGACCCTTGCAAACACGCAATATCGTCTCAGCAAACCAGACTGAGACCCTTGCAAACACGCAATGCCATCTCAAAACAAACCTTCATACTCAAGGCCCCTGCAACCACACAATATCATCCCAGCAACCTGACACTCACTGACACCCTTGCAACCGCACAATATTGTCTGCAGTAGTATATAACACTTTGCGGCAGGCACCTACGTGCAAACCCGAATACAAACTAAACTTGCAAACACACCTCAGTGACAAACAATCAGCCACACAAACACACAGTGGCACCCAGTTGGCCATTCATCTTCAGTGGCACGCGGGCCACTCATCTTTTCTCTGTGTTTTTTCCCTGCGGTTAGTTCAGGTTTTCATCCAGCACCAGTGAGTGCACGTTGGCCTGCGAGTGCACGTTGGCCTGCGAGTGCATGTATATCGTCTTGTTGAGCACCTGTGTATTGTCTTGATTTTCTCACACCAATGCAAGATCCAGTCCAAGTTCTCAAACTAGACCAAGCATCAGTAGCAGACTTAGCTATGTGGGACAACTTCCCCACCTGATAGAACAGCATTTCAATCTTCATCCCGGCAGTGTCAGCCGAGCCACCAAAGGCTTTTGCAGCCATTTTTAGGCCGCCACTGGTTCTCCAAAACTTGGCCCCCAGAAATTCTCTTATATTTTTGCTTCACCCAGTCTTCATCACACCTCGTGCTGCACCCCATCGTGGCAGCTGCCCAGGTCTGGGACCACACTTGAACAGGACAGACACTGTTCTTCACCACAGACAATCAGGCCACAGCCGACATCATCAATTAAGGTAGATCTAAATCACTATTGTATTGTACCCAAATCTATGTGAAAAAACAAACAGATTATAGTCTAAACTCTATGGGCCAGATTCATAAAGCACTTACACCGTTTTTTTGGTAGATGCACGGCGTAAGTGCAGATTTGCGCCGGCGGATCGCTGCACCTTACCCAGAGAACCAGATTACGCCTCCAAATAGACTTCATTGCCTCGGTGTAACCTTTCCACGCCGGCGCGGCGTTGGTGCAGATTTACGCTGGTCCGATCTGGCGTGGCCATGTTTTTTTTTTTTAAATATGCAAATTAGGTTTTTGGGCCGATTCATCAACTTAAGCTTGTCCGGCGCAGGCTACTCCCGGTGAGCGGAAGAGAAAATTCTGGCGTCAATTTACCCCTCATAAAAGCAGGGGTAGCTTTGCACCAGACTTGCACAGGTCAGCTGGAGAGCAGATAAAGCAGCAGCGTTACACACGACCTGAGCAACAACACTTGCTGGACAACACATCTGTGTGCCAACATGCCAGGGGCAGCCACTCTGTGGCCCATAGAGGCGGTCCCCATGTTGGGAGAGGCCCTCAATAATTACAGCCCTCTCCTCTGGGCTGAAATTGGTCATCCGCCCACCTGAGGATTCCTCATCAGCCATAACTGCCCCACCACAATGCAAACGACCTAGCTTAGAAAAAAAAAGCTTCAGTACATTTGCACCTGCAGGGCGGAAGTCTGGGCTGATTCATGGACTGGGCTTTGGTAGTGGGTCGGCGTAGCTCAGGGATCACGCCGGGGCGCAGTTCTGAGCATGTGCAGATTGGGGCATTTACCCCTGGATGTCACTGAGCATGTGCGGTCTAAGATGCGCCCCGGCGTGACCCCTGCGCCATGGTCGGCACTTCATTAGCATAGGGTGACTCCCAGTTGGCCTTACCCCGCCTTACGCCGTCTAAAATCCGCCCCGCTGGGGCATCGTAGACAAAAAAAGTTTCTTGAATCACCTAACTGCCGCTCCGCGCTGGACCGGTGTAGTCTAAAAATGATGCACCACGCCGGTGCAAATCTGCACCATTGTATATGAATCTGCCCCTATAAGTACAATAGTGCCAAATGTCGTGGAAAATAAATAAAATATAAAAAAATTTTTAAAAGAATGTCCAGCAAATAAATAGTTAAGTGCAAAATGGATCCAGTGTTGCAAAGTCCAGGTGCAAAATGCAAATAATCCAATCCCAAATCGCAGGGAAAAGTGAAAATGCTAAAGTGCTTGTGAATCTTCAAAATAGCCAAAGTGCGAGAAAGAAGTGATCCGCCTTCACCTATAGGTCACCAGAATAATAATGGATGGCTCCTTACCACACGGTGTTGACCAGATTACTTAAAATATGGTCAATCAGGCTTGATTTAAATGAGGATCAGCAGGGTCTCATTGGATTCCAATGTCAGTGATTGCAGCAAATGGTGTACCAAGAAAGGAGAAGAGATACCACCATAGTGTAAAACCATTTAATATACGAAAGTTAAAATTACAATGCCAAATGGCCTCTTACTGTTGCTGGTGCCCGTTCCCGGCACTGAGGCTGTAGGTGGTGGGGATAGTAAGACAAGATAAGAGATGGCCGCGTCCTGGTCCACTAGCGTGCGTTCCACCGCTAGTTGTCCATCAACCAGTGAGACCGGAAGTGCGTGGCTATGCGTGCGCGCTCGGATACCGCCTTGACGTCACGTTTCAGTTAAACCGCCTTCAGGAAGCGTATCCAGCACACGCAACAGACATCTATTATATAGGTCTGTCTATCAGCCTGTGGGAGGGGCAATCGGATCATGTGACAGCCTCTGTCCCAGTTACCAAAGCTCACATATTAAACACATTATGGCTGTGCAAACTGTCTCCAATCATAAATCAATACATACATGTATCTGCTCGCTGCTTAACCTCTTGACCACCGCCCCATGTCAAAAAGACGTCCTCTTTTTGAAGTTGAATATCTCAATAACGGCAGCAGCTGCTGCCACAACCGAGATATTCATCTTTTCAGGGGGCGGTGGTGTACACGATAACGGCGGTCTCCGCGGCGGATTCGCCGCGAGATCGCCGTTATCGGTGGCGGGAGAGGGCCCCCCCCTCCCGCCGCCCTCCGCCGCTTACCGGAGCCGTCGGTAGCGGCGGAGGGGATCGGATGTGTCCGGCAGCTGAGCGGGGACGGGACTGAAGGAGAAATCTCCTTCACCCGTCCTCATAGCTCTGCTGGGCGGAAGTGACGTCAAAACGTCAGTCCCGCCCAGCCTCTTAAAGAAACATTTTTTTTTTTTGTCATTTGAAAAAATGACTTTTTTTTTTTTATTTTTTTTTTTTGCATTTAAGTCTACTTATGAGATCTGAGGTCTTTTTGACCCCAGATCTCATATTTAAGAGGACCTGTCATGCTTTTTTCTATTACAAGGGATGTTTACATTCCTTGTAATAGGAATAAAAGTGATCAATTTTTTTTTTTTTTTTTTCAGTGTAAAAAATTATAAAACTAAATAAAAATAAATAAGAAAACCCAAAAAAAATTTTTTAAAGCGCCCCGTCCCGACGAGCTCGCGCGCAGAAGCAAACGCATACGCGAGTAGCGCCCGCATATGAAAACGGTATTCAAACCACACAAGTGAGGTATCGCCGCGATCGTTAGAGTGAGAGCAATAATTCTAGCCCTAGACCTACTCTGCAACTCAAAAAATGCAACCTGTAGAATTTTTTAAACGTCGCCTATCGAGATTTTTAAGGGTAAAAGTTTGACGCCATGCCACGAGCGGGCGCAATTTTTAAGCGTGACATGTTGGGTATCATTTTACTCGGCGTAACATTATCTTTCACAATATATAAAAAAATTGGGCAAAATGTATTGTTGTCTTATTTTTTAATTCAAAAAAGTGATTTTTATCCAAAAAAATGCGCTTGTAAGACCGCTGCGCAAATACGGTGTGACAAAAAGTATTGCAATGACTGCCATTTTATTCCCTAGGATATCTGCTAAAAAAAAATATATAATGTTTGGGGGTTCTGATTAATTTTCTAGCAAAAAAATTGTGATTTTCACATGAAGGAGAGAAGTGCCAGAATTCACCTGGTGGGCAAGTGGTTAAAATACCTGAAATGTATCTTTGAATTCTTATTTGGACAGTGTTCTGTGCACCATCTAGAGGGGTTATGTGGTATGTGGTATTGTGCAAAATGGCACCAGTATTCTAAATCCATCTAGATGCAGTGCGTTTTTAGTTCTCCCAGTTATATTATTATTTAATATGTGTGCCATTTGCGTAGCCTGTAAATTAGTTAAAATAGGTTATAAAATAATAAAAAATAATAAAAATTATACAATCCAACTCGAGTAGTACAAGGAGTGTGTATGTAACTTTAGTTGTAAAACAATCAAAATTCTACACTCCAAGGCTCGGGTGGTGCAAGGAATGTGTGTTTTCCCTCTACCCTTTTGTTTTGTGTGAGCCCAATTCAAGATGGGTTGGCCGATGGGTGATGTGCAAACTGCCCAGTCCCTTGGAGTGGGGATTTCCCAAAATCCTCTGGGTGTGTGTATGGAATGATGCACTAAACTGTTTGTTTGCTCACCCCATAGGTCTGCCGTTCACGCATCAGTTAAAAAACAATTAAGGTCGAGCTCTATATTGAGCCCTAGTGGTCGCATATTCCTTAGACGATGTATCCATTGAGTCTCGTTCTGAGATACTGCCTTAGTAAGGTCAGTACCACGCCAATGTTTGGTAATCCTATCAATTCCATAGAATTTTAACAGACTCGGGTCCCTGTTGTGGTACAAGTCAAAATGCTTAGACACGCTGTGTTCTGGGTACCCTTTAATTATATTGGCCACGTGTTCGTTTATTCTGACTTTAAGTTCGCAGGTAGTCCGGCCCACGTATTGCAGAGTGCACGGACATTCTAGGACGTACGTTACAAATTTGGAATGGCATGTTATCAATGGTTTGATAGTGAATTCTTGTCCAGTTACACTGGACGTGAACTTACTGATCTTTTTTCCTTGCCTTTTTGTTTTCTTACAGGATCTGCAGCGGGTGCAGTAGTGGAAGCTGGATCCGTCCAGGAAAGTGTATGGCTTTTCGGGAGGATCTGGGACATTGGTGGCTACCATATTTCTCAGGCCTGGTGCTTTCTTATAGATAAAGGTGGGATGTTTCGGCAGGATTTTGACCAAATCCATGTCTTTTAAAAGTATAGGCCAAAACTCTTTGACAATTTTCTCCACATTTCTATATTGCCTGTTGTAACCTGATATAAAAGGTACATCTTCTTTTCTGGGGGGTCTCACTCTAGTTTCCAAGAGGGACTCCCTATCCATTGCCAAGTCTTCTTGCTGCGTTTTCCACAATGCATTTTGGGTATAACCTTTTTCTATAAACTTCTCAGTTAATATTGCGGCTTGTAGTTCAAAATCTGCAACATCATCGCAGTTTCGACGGATCCTCATGTATTGCCCTTTTGGTATTGCACCCAGCCATTTTGGGTGATGGCAACTTGAAATAGGCACGAATCAGTTGCGGTCCGTTGGTTTAAAATACGTTTTTGTGAGGACCCGGCTGCCCTTTTTCGTTAGCGTAAAAATGGCTGGAAGTCTTACTGGACTCTGCTGTGAAACTGAGACCGTAGTTGTTGGTATTCATTTTGGATAAAAATTGTTCCAATGATGCCTGGGGACCTTCCCAGAATAGTAAAATATCGTCTATGTACCTTCGGTAATATATAAGCGATGTAACATTGTCCTTAAAAATGGTCTCTTCCTCCCATCTGTTAAGTACCAGATTAGCTACACTGGGGGCATACCTGGCGCCCATTGCGACTCCTTTGATTTGCTTGTAGAAGTCTCCCTGGGCCCAGAAGTAGTTGTTTCCCATAGCTATTTTAAGACCCCTCACCAAATATCCAATTTGGGCCTGTGGTAATGAAGATTTTTCTTCCAAGGCCTCCTTTACTGCCAGAATTGCGTCTGCTTGCCGGATGTTGGTGTAAAGCGACTCTACGTCTACAGTTACCAACCACGTTTCCTCTGAAACTGTGATGGATGCTAACGATTTTATGAGTTCTTTGCTATCCTTGAGATAGGCTTTCCCCTGTACAACTAGGGGTTGGAGAAAGAAATCCAAATATTCTCCCACTCTGGAATAGAGTGATCCTATCCCACTGATGATGGGTCTTCCTGGTGGATGGGTCTTGTTTTTGTGTATCTTAGGCACAATGTAAAGGACAGGTGTGCGAGGTACTTTGGGCACTAGATAGTGTGCTTCTTTTTCCGTTAGGATGGATTGCACCTTCCCATCTTCCACCCATAGTGAAAGTTCTAATTTAAGTTTACCCAGCGGATCTCCCGAGAGTGGTAAATAGGTGTCAGTAGCACTCAGAAGACGGTCGATCTCTCCATAATAGTCCGCCCTCTTGAGTATGACTACCCCTCCGCCTTTGTCTGCTGGGCATACTACTATGTTTTTATTCTGTTCCAATGCTTTAATTCCCTCCATCACCAATTTGTTACTATGAGTGGTGCGTTTAATTTCCAAATCTTGGATTTTCCCTTGCACCATACTTTTGAAGACTTCCACATGATGGTGAGTCCCTTTTTGTGGATTGAATACCGAACTGTTTCTTAACCCGCTGTGTTGGAATCCTGTATTTTCTGTTTGGGGTTCATATGTGGTTTGTTTTGAAAAATGTTTTTTAATGTTTAATTTTCTCACGAATTTTTCCACATCTATGAAGGCCTCGAATTTATCCAGGCATTTGTTGGGGGCGAATTTTAGACCCTGTGACAGGACTGTTAATTCTGCCTGAGAAAGGTCTACCCCCGCCAAATTGAAAATGCCTTCCCCTAGTTGTCCCTGGCTCTTTTTCTTCCCGGTTCCCCCTCTTTTGCCTCTGGTTCTGCGTTTATTTTCGGGGCTGGGATGAATTGGTGGGAATCTTGTAGGGCTCGTTCCAGCCCCTCCATTCCCCCCCTGGCTGCTGTCCAGGGTGTTGTTGTCCCTGTTTGCCTCTATGGTTGCCCCTGGATTTGCCTCTAGGGGGTCTCTGGGCATACTGTTGGGGACCCTGATAATAGTTGGAATAGTTGTAATCCATTGGGCGATTGTCCAAGGGTGCAAACCGGTTGTGATTGGGTGCCATATATGGAGCAGGTTGATAATTATTAGGAGGTCCTGGATGGTACCCACTATTGTATGGGGGCTGGGGTGGGGGTCCCCTCCCTCCCTGCTGTTGAGGCCCTTGTGATGTTTTTTTCATTTTTTTGGGGGTAGAGGACTGGGTTTTGAATTTGTTAGCGGCTAAGGTAACTAAATTGTGTACTTCGATGTCTCTATCTATGGAGTAATCTTTGGAGCCAATAGGGTCAGATTTGATCTGCCATTTGTATACCTTGGAATCCTGGTAGTCTTTGGTATCCCTGTGGTACTTTTTTAATTTTTTGCTTTTTATATTCCCATCATATTTGGTCAGGTGACTTTGGAGGGTTTGAGCCCTCTCCAAGTACTCTTTGGATCCCATAAAGGGTCCCATAGATGTTTTGAGATCAGTGATATGGGCTTCTGTGATAACATTTTTAGCCTTACGTCTCCTGATCATTAATTGTAAGAGTTTTTGCTCGCAAGCATTAAAAAATTGGAACCATTCATCTGCTAGTGTGAGATCTTCCAAACCATCATTGGGGTAAACATCCCACCTCAGCCTCCTAGGTGTCTGGTTTTTGAGAATATACATCTCGAAGGATGCTATATCCCACCATGCCCTGATCTGCTTTTCCATGTTGAACTGGAGCTGTCCAGGTCCACATTGGGGCTGGGTTGTTGTTGGAATATTTCCTCTATGTTGGTTTGGCGACTCTGCATAAAATTAAAAACATCCATGGCTGCGTAGAAAGGAAGCCACCCAGTGGCTCAATAGTATACAGGAAAAATAAATCTTGCGCCAAATGAATTACACTAAATTATATACTTGATAAATCAAGTGACTAACTGAGTGAAGCTGCTCCCAAATAAAATCAGGTGACTGACTTGCATATATTGTATAGTAAGGTGAGGGGCGCTATATCAAAATAGTGGATGCGTGTCACAATGTGCGTTTGAGTAGTACACAGTGTAACTGTGTACCCAAATCTATGTGAAAAACCAAACAGATTATAGTCTAAACTCTATAAGTACAATAGTGCCAAATGTCGTGGAAAATAAATAAAATGTAAAAAAAAAAAAAAAAAAAAAATGTTTAAAAGAATGTCCAGCAAATAAATAGTTAAGTGCAAAATGGATCCAGTGTTGTATCAAGTCCAGGTGCAAAATGCAAATAATCCAATCCCAAATCGCAGGGAAAAGTGCAAATGCTAAAGTGCTTGTGAATCTTCAAAATAGCCAAAGTGTGAGAAAGAAGTGATCCGCCTTCACCTATAGGTCACCAGAATAATAATGGATGGCTCCTTACCACACGGTGTTGACCAGATTACTTAAAATATGGTCAATCAGGCTTGTTTTAAATGAGGATCAGCAGGGTCTCATTGGATTCCAATGTCAGCGATTGCAGCAAATGGTGTACCAAGAAAGGAGAAGAGATACCACCATAGTGTAAAACCATTTAATATACGAAAGTTAAAATTACAATGCCAAATGGCCTCTTACTGTTGCTGGTGCCCGTTCCCGGCACTGAGGCTGTAGGTGGTGGGGATAGTAAGACAAGATAAGAGATGGCCGCGTCCTGGTCCACTAGCGTGCGTTCCACCGCTAGTTGTCCATCAACCAGTGAGACCGGAAGTGCGTGGCTATGCGTGCGCGCTCGGATACCGCCTCAACGTCACGTTTCAGTTAAACCGTCTTCAGGAAGCGTATCCAGCACACGCAACAGACATCTATTATATAGGTCTGTCTATCAGCCTCTGGGAGGGGCAATCGGATCATGTGACAGCCTCTGTCCAAGTTACCAAAGCTCACATATTAAACACATTATGGCTGTGCAAACTGTCTCCAATCATAAATCAATACATACATGTATGCATACTACGTAATCAAAATACCAGGCTGATGGAAGTCTCCTTGTTTTGCCACATACATCCCAAATCCTCATGAAGGAATGGCACAAGCCTTTATCAAGCTGGCTCAATAAATACAAGAAATCAATATAAACTATTTCCCTATCTGAGTCTTTTGCCCCCTTTTCTTGGCATACTGACCAGACCACCAAGGCACACTTCAGGTCTATTTATGTTGTAAGTCTTGTCGCGTGTTTATGTGATCCACATCTCTCTCTCAGAGGGTAACGACCATAAATAAGAAGGCCAGTATGGTGGCCTGAGTTTATGGGAGGAGCCCGGAGGGTATTTAAGCAGCCCACTCACACATGCTCTTTGTCGGTTCAGTGTGTGGTACTACACGTCACTGGGCCGACTCTTCCCAGCTCACCTCATGTCCGTGAGTCTGCGCATTCAATCGCATTCGACACCCTCCTGCCCTCCCCTTTTTCAGGGCACTTCTCAGCATATCCATCTTCAATTAACTACCCATTACTTACCTTGGGTATGCCCCCTTTTCTTGGCATACTGACTAGACCACCAAGGCACACTTCAGGTCTATTTATGTTGTAAGTCTTGTCGCGTGTTTATGTGATCCACATCTCTCTCTCAGAGGGTAACGACCATAAACAATGCAATTTAAATGCATTTTTTGCTGGGAAAATGACAATGGTCCCAAAAATGTGTCAAAATTGTCCGAAGTGTCCGCCATAATGTCGCAGTCACGAAAAAAATCGCTGATTGCCGCCATTAGTAGTAAAAAAAAGAAAAAAAAGAAAAATGCAAAAAAACTATCCCCTATTTTGTAAACGCTATAAATTTTGCGCAAACCAACCGATAAACGATTATTGCGATTTTTTTTTTACCAAAAATAGGTAGAAGAATACGTATCGGCCTAAACTGAGGAACAAAAATGTTTTATATATGTTTTTGGGGGATATTTATTACAGCAAAAAGTAAAAAATATTGCATTTTTTTCAAAATTGTCTATTTGTGGGGGAAAAAGGACGCCAATTTTGTTTGGGAGCCACGTCGCACGACCGCGCAATTGTCTGTTAAAGCGACGCAGTCCCGAACTGTAAAAACCCCTTGGGTCTTTAGGCAGCATATTGGTCCAGGGCTTAAGTGGTTAAAGTGCTGATTTACAGCACAGTGCTTAAATCTAGCGCAAGGCAATCCTATTCTAATTGTGGGTGTTTGAGGGAAGCCAAGTGAGTGTTAGAACCCCTGCTTGTGTTTTTTTGGGTTGAGCTTTGTGTTCCTTTTCTTAAAATTGGCTTCACTTCCTGTCACACAGCTGAACAGGAAGTGAGGTTAAAACCCTACCAATGTCTTTTTTCTTGAGGACACAGGTAAATCTAACTAGTGTCTTAATTAAGCAAATTGCACTCCAGCACTGCTGTGTACACCCTAAATGATTATTTAGTTTGGGGTTTAGTAAAGGCAAAACCACTCTGCAGTACACGCGTAGTCGCTGAAAATCAGAGAGGAAGCACTGATGGTTTTAACATCCAATCCTGTAGAAGCAAATTTTTGTTTTGTTTTTGTTTTCTTCCTTGCTTGTCCACTTGTAGTGCAAAGTGGATTTGCCTTTAGTAAATGGACCCCAAAGTCCAAGATCCCTAATAATTTGGGGTGTAGACAGCAAAATGCTAGAGTGAAATTTACATAATGGGAAACTATTTAGATTGATCTGTGTGTCCCCAAGAAAAGACATTAGTAAGGTTTTACCCTCACTTCCTGTTTGGCTATGTGACAGGAAGTGAATGAATTTGAATTATAAAGTGACAACATTTGTGAGGGGCGCAGACATCCCAAAAAATGAGTTGATGATACTTATTTGCAAATTAATAATTTTTTATTTAACATTGGGTGGTGTTTGTGGGGGGCCCTAACACACATTCATACATATTAACAATGCTGTAACGCAATAATTCTAGCCCTAGACCTCCTCTGTAACCCTGAACTGGTAACCTCTAAAATAAAATCAAGCATCGCCTATAGAGATTTTTAAGTCCCGAAGTTTGGCGCCATTCCATGAGTGTGCGCAATATTAAAGCGTGACAAGTTAGGTATCTATTTACTCGGTGTAACATCATCTTTCACATTATCCCTAAAAATTGGGCTAACTTTACTGCTTTGTTATTTTTTAATTCATGAAACCGTTTGAAAAATTATTGCGCAAATACTGTTGGAAATAAAATAATAAATGACCACCACTTTATTCTCTAGGGTGTCTGCTAAAAATGTATATAATGTTTGGGGGTCCCAGGAACACAATCTAATTTTTACATGAAGGAGAGAAGTGCCAGAATAGGCACGGTATGGAAGTGGTTAAAGTGAAACAATAAAAGTGAAATATTCCTTTAAATTTCATACAGGGGGGTATAACATGCCTGTAAAGCACATTTTTCTCGTGCTTAGAACTGTCCCTGTACAAGATGTCATTTCTGAAGTGAAAAAAAAAGTAATTTAAAAGTACTCATGGCTATAAAGAATACAGTCATTGCTCATTAAAACTAAAAAAAAAAAAAAAAAACGTGAGGGTCCCCCCAAATTCAATTACCAGGCCCTTCAGGTCTGGTATGGATATTAAGGGGAACCCCACCGTCCAAAAAAAAATTACGTGGGGGTCCCCCAAATATCCATACCAGGCCCTTCAGGACTGGTATGGATTTTAAGGGTAACTCCACCCCAAATAAAAAAAATGGAGTTGAGTCCCCCCAAAAATCCACACCAGACCCTTATCCGAGCACGTTAACCTGGCCGGCCGCAGAAAAGAGGGGGGGACAGAGTGCGGCCCCCCCTCTCCTGAACCGTACCAGGCCACATGCCCTCAACATGGGGAGGATGTCCCCATGTTGATGGGGACAAGGGCCTCATCCCCACAACCCTTGCCCGGTGGTTATGGGGGTCTGCGGGTGGGGGGCTTATCAGAATCTGGAAGACCCCTTTAACAAAGGGGACCCCCAGATCCCGCTCCCCTCCCTGTGTGAAATGGTAATGGGGTACATTGTACCTCTACCATTTCACCAAAAAAGTGTCAAAAATGTAAAAAATTACAGTAGCCGGTTTTTGACAATTCCTTATTAATATCTTCTTTCCGCGCTTCTTCTTCTTTTCTTCTTTCATTCGGGTTTCTTCCTCCATCTTCCTCTGCTTCTTTCTTGGGACTTCTCGTCCACATCTTGACTGGCGTCTTCTTCCCCTTCCGTCAGCCTTTTCGTCCCGCATCTTCTTGTTCTTCTGGACGCTGCGCTTGAAAGCGTCACACGGCGGGGAATTCAAATGGAAGCTCGTCCGCATCTTGCACGGCTTCTTCTTCTCCGGACGCTGCGCTTGAAATTGAATTCCCCGCCATGTACCGCTCATGTGACCCGCCCCTCTCTGACGCACATGACTTTCTTATTAGTTTACCTGTGGCGTCAGAGGGGGCGGTGTCCCAGGAGCGGCACACGGCGGGGAATTCAATTTCTTTCTTTTCAATTGGTTTTTTATTGTTTTTTTTTTAAAAAGGAACATATCATAGGCAAGACATCAAAAAGAGGACACACAGGTCCACAGAAGATAGTCAATTAGTAATAACAATATATTGTGTGATATCCAAAAAGAAGTTACTACATGTTGTAAATGAAAATTCAGGGTCGAAGACCGCGCGTCCTACTACACAATGTGGAGCCACGGTCCCCTACAAAGGGAAAAGCTAGTAACCTGAAGCATGTTAGGTAAATCAATCAAATATTGTTGTAATAAGGCATGTTTCTTTTAGTGCTTATTCAGAGCGATAGACCATTGCCCGCAGGCCGGACCCAAGTGGGCGGGCCCATAAGCAAAGGCCGAAACCACTATGTGTATACCCATATCATTTTTAACATTATGATATGGATTGTAGAACTCATTAAAGTAATTAAAGAGTAACAAAAAAAGAAAAAAGGGGAGAACAAAATAATAATATTAACACATAAAACATAAAACATAAAACGTCTGTACCAAATGATCCCCTATTGGTTGTCATTAGACAGTTGAGCGGAGTGACTTAATCAGGAAATTTAGAAGTCCAAGGTAGCCATTGTTCATGGAAAGAGCGGGAGTTGCCAGACTGAATGGAAAAGTATTTTTCATATGAGTGTTGTGTAGATACTCTTTGTATTACCTCGATTAGCTTGGGAACCTGGGCAGTTTTCCACTTTGAAGTAAGGGTTAATCTGGCAGCTATTAGAATATGTATCACTATGCTTCTTAATGAGACCGGTATGGGAGTAATCGAAATATTCATTAAAGCTAGAGGAGGTGTTGGATACACAATAATACCTGTGACATATGACATTAACTTAAATACATCGTTCCAATATGTACGAATGCGTTCACAGTCCCATAGTATATGGAAGATATTACCTTTGGTTCCGCATTTCCTCCAGCAGAGGCAAGTTTCGGAAGGGAAGATCAATGACAGTCTAACTGGCGTGAGGTAGGACCTATGTAGGATTTTTAGCATGTTATCCCAATGGTTGGTACAATGGGTATATCTGTACGTCAGTTTAATCGCCTTTGTCCATACATCAAGTGGGAATGTGTGGCCCCAGTCTTTTTCCCAATTAGTCATGTGTGATGTCTTAGTAAGTTTTTTGCTATGTTGTAATAGGGCATAAAACCAAGATAGTCCCCTAGGTTTATCATAGGATGTGCAAAGATATGACCAGATATCTATAGGGAGTTCAAAAGTTAAATTCGAATGTGAATGTTGGAAGTGTTTCAGTCTAGTGAAAGAGTACATATGTGTGGGCGGATGTCTATTCAATACCCCTTGGACGGTTGTTAGTCCGTCCTGTCTCCATGAGGAGGTTGTTAGGTCAGGTATCAGGTGTTCAATGATTGCAAGGTCGGTAATTCTGCGTTTATTTTTGGTCGTAGGGTCAATGTGGGGTTGTATGTTCCCCCAAACTGTGAGTGTGGTCTCAATAGAAGGCAAAACAGTTTGTGGTAACGGTAGGCTCGTCAATTTAGCTAATAGTAGTGCCGGAAGGTCCCTTCCTCTGACAGTTGCCTTTTCTATTTTAACCCAAAGTTTGGAGGGAGCTGGTTCAAACCACGCCTTCATTTGGTCTAGGATTGCGGCTCTATAGTAATTTCGTAGAGTGGGGAACCCTATACCTCCTTCCCATTTATGTCTTTGAATTGTGGCAAACGTCACTCTAGGCATCTTACCCTGCCATATGAACCTCCTGAATATCTTCTCAACTTGTGAAAAAAAGGCCTCAGGAATCACCACAGGGATGGTCCTAAAATAGTAAATGATTTTGGGGAGAAGTGTCATTTTTAGTGCTGCTATTCTGCCTAGCCATGACATTTCAAATGTTGTGATATGTTCTAGGTCCGTTTTGATAGTTGCGAGAAGTGAGTTAAAATTCATCTTGTATGTTTGTTTAGAGGGATGGATCAATTTAATACCCAGGTATGTTAGGGAGTTAGTCATCCATTGGAATGGGAATCTTTCTTTGAGATATGCCACCATTGACTTAGAGAGGTTAATGGGTAGGATACAGGATTTAGTGATATTTAATTTATAATAGGATACTGCACCAAACTGCTGTAATATTTCTTGTGCCTTTGCCAAGGAAGAAGCCGGATTTGTCACTGTCAAGACTACATCGTCTGCAAAGAGACCAATTTTATGGATGTCTCCCGCTACCTTAATCCCTGATATGTCTAGGTTGGATCTGATAGTCTCGGCCAGGGGTTCCATCATCAGGGTGAAGATTATAGGGGACAACGGGCATCCTTGACGAGTGCCATTTGTAATATGGAATTGATCGGAGATGGCGCCGGACGAGAAGACCCTAGCCGAGGGGCATGTGTATAGTGCAGAAATTGCTGATAGGATGGTGCCTTGCAGGCCAAATTTTTGTAGGGTAGCACTGAGATAACCCCAGTGCACCCTATCAAAAGCTTTTTCTGCGTCTAGGGCTAAAAAAGCTGCTGGTGTCTTCTTGTTTTCCAATAGGCTGATCAGATTAAATAGTCTCCTAGTGCCATCTGGGGCTTGACGTCCCTTAACAAATCCCACTTGATCCGACTTTACTAAATAAGGAGTGATATTGGCCAACCTATTCGCTATAATCTTCGCGTAGACCTTAAGGTCTGTGTTAAGGAGAGATATAGGTCTAAAATTCTGTGGAGTATCGGGCTTCTTCCCTGGTTTAGGCAATGTTACAATAGTTGCTTGTAGCATTTCTTCAGGAAATATAGAGGAGGAGGCAACACTGTTAAACAAGGCGCATAAGGACGGAGCTAGAATCGGAGAGAAAACCTTATAGTACTCTGACGAGAAACCGTCTGTACCTGGAGATTTATTATTAGGAAGGGCATGTATGGTGTCTGTGACTTCTGTAAGGGTGATCGGGGCATTGAGTGTGGTTAAGTGCTCGGCATTTAATGAGGGTAAAGAGATTGCATTGAGAAATGAGTTAATATTTAATTCGGTGGGTTGCGTGGTGAGTGGGTCTAGTTGGAGATTATAAAGATCTCTATAGTATTTCATAAATGCGTTTGCTATATGTGTCGGGTGATTAACCATGTCATTAGAATGTGGATCTCTAATGTAGGGTAATTTGGTCTGTTGTTGCCGTTTAGTTATGTATCTTGCCAAGACTTTCCCTGCTTTATTGCCGTGGGCATAGTATGTTGCCTTAGACCTTCGTAAGTACGTTTGGTGAGTGGCCATTAGTAATATGCGAAGGTTGTGTCTACATAGAAATAGTTTGTCTTCTAGAGTGGGGGTAGGTTGTTGTTTGTGATGGGATTCTAGGGTTTTAAGCTCCTCTAGCAAGTCGTTCAACTGTTTTGCCTTCCTCCTCTTTTGCCTGGCAGAAGCCTGGATCAAAATGCCTCTACTGAATGCTTTATGTGAACACCACAGGGAGGCCACAGAAGTGTCATCATTGTCATTAATAGCAAAAAACTCTTTAAGTTGCAATCCAATTCCATCCGTCAAGACAGGGTTGGAAAGCAACTCAACATTATTCCTCCACAAATAGGTCGGAGCGGATGGATAGCCGTCCTGCAACAGGATGGTCACAGGAGCATGGTCCGACCACGTTATAGAGTGTATTTTGACCTCCAAAGTCCTTTGTAGAAGAGGTAGGTCGGAGAGGATCAGGTCAATCCTGGAGTATGCCCGGTGGGGGTAGGAATAGTGGGTGTAGTCCCTTTCTGAGGAGTGAAGGCATCTCCAGGTGTCATATAAATTATGGCTGTGGATAAGGGATCGAATCTCTGTTCTGCATGAGACCTGCGGTTGAGAACAGTCCAAAGTTTGATCAAGTATGCAGTTAAAGTCACCGCACAGAATCAGAGATCCTTTTTTGATTTTTTCAATTTTCCTCAGCAGAGAATTCAAAAATCTCGGTTGCCTCCTGTTCGGTGCATATAGGTTAACCAAGGTATAGGTTGCATTATTCAGATCACAGGTCAGGATGATGTATCTTCCGTTCGTGTCACACACTAACTCGTGCAATTTAAACGCCACAGTATGTTTAATGGCCAACAGAACACCTCTTTTCTTGACAGGGGCAGTGGATTGAAAGATGTGTGGATAGGCCTTGTGTGAACACTTAGGTTGTTTAGAAGTCATAAAATGTGTTTCTTGGATGCATATCACATCTCCTTTAAGTTTGGCCATTTCTGACCACATGGAAGATCTCTTAAAGGGGCTGTTAAGACCATGTACATTCATGGATACTATTGAAATCGTCATGGTGGTAACAATAAGGGATGCTCCATGTGTGGTGAGGAGTATTCTGTATGCAGATGTAGTGCTTTAAGTTTACCTGAAGATGGTGCTGTTGGTCCACTTTTCCAAGGCTGTAAAAGTTCTGAAATGCTGAAGGTGTCTGTGGTTAGCAAGTTCTCTGAAGGGAGATCCTTCCTAGTGTGGGAATCCTTTGGTACAGTAAAAATGAAAAATAAAACAAATAACTTGAACAAAAACGTGAAAAACAAACGAACAGTTCCACTAGGTGCGAGCATTTTCGCAAAGGAGATAGGGGGGTACGTCTCCCCGAGACCCAGAGCCAGCTACTCTGGTGTTCATACTTTTAAGGCAATGCATAGTACTGCGGTGAGAAAGGAAGAAGGGAGCAGGATAATGCTCATTTGAAGGTGTGGAGTGTCACTTCTGACGCCACTCAGGGGATAGCCTTGGGAGATTTTGATCCTGTGTGGGGACATCAGCTTCCTCTGGGAGCAGGTTCCATTTTTTGGCCAGGACAATTCCATCTTCAATATTGGTAATCGCATATGTGCGATTCTCTTTGGTAACCAGTATTTTGGTCGGAAAGCCCCAGGAGTATGTGATATGGTGATTCTGCAGTATTTTGGTAAATGAGGATAGATTTTTGCGCGCCATCATGGTGTGTTTGGACAGGTCAGCAAAGACACTAATGTTGGAGTAGGGGCCTGGCAGGGGCTGATTCTTCCGGGTGAATCTCATGAGGTCATCTTTAACGTGGAAAAAGTGTACCCGAGCTATGACATCCCTTGGTACCCCTTCAGGCAGGTATTTGGGCTTAGGGAGCCTATGAGCCCTGTCCACTATAATTTCGTTAGTAGAAGCATCAGGAAGCAGGGCTGCTATGAAGGCCTGTACATAATGCCGAAGCTCCGCTGGGGTCACGGCCTCCTCCACCCCCCTCAGCTTTATGTTATTCCTTCTCGACCTGTCTTCCAAATCTGCTAATTTCTCTTTTAGGGCTTGCATTTCTCCCTCAGCATCGTTGTGGGCATCCACTAGTTCATTGTGGGCTGTAGTGAAGTCCCCCATCTTGTCTTCAACATGGCTGATTCTATCCCCAATGGCAGACACCTCACTTTTTAGCTGGGTGACACATAGCATCATGTCCTTATGCAGGGAGCCTCTGAGTGTAATCAACATGTCCCTCATCACTGTATCACTAAGGGGTTGGCCTGTAGTGGGGAATTCATTAATCTGCTCCACAAAGTCACTGGTGCTATTTTGTGAGTTACACCCATCCCCTGGCTCACCTGCATATCTGTGGGATGAGGACGTTTTCTGCGCCGATTTTTGCGGGCTGTGTATGGGTGATGTGCCGGGCGATGAGACTCTGCTGATGGTATGTGGAGGATAGGAGCCTTGGCCGCGAGGTGGAGTTGCTCCGTCACCGCTACTGAGGTGCAGGCCGGAACGCGAGTCCGAGGCCTCGGCGCCATCTTGCGGCCTAGGCGTGCTCGCCGACGGGTAGAAGTCCGTCAATTTCCTCGGCCCTTTCTCCTTCTTTCTCTTCCCCATGGCTGCGTCTGGGTTCCCCGAGGTAAGGGACAGTCGGATGATGCCCAAAAATAGCTGCTGCGTCGCTGGATGGAGCTGGATTCGAGCGGGTCTCACGGAGCTCTCTCCTTACACAGCCATCCGCCTCGGCTGCTGGCCACGCCCCCGGAATTCAATTTCAAGCGCTGTGTCCGGGGAAGAAAAAAAGATGCGGACAAGAAGGCCGACGGAAGGAGAAGAAGATGGAAGAAGACGCCGGGCAAGATGTGAACGAGAAGTCCCAAGAAGGAAGCAGAGGAAGATGGAGGAAGAAACTCGAATGAAAGGAGAAGAAGAAGAAGCGCGGAAAGAAGATATAAATAAAAGAATTGTCAAAAACCGGCTACTGTCATTTTTAACACTTTTGACACTTTTTTGGGGGTGAAATGATAGAGGTACAATGTACCCCATTAACATTTCACACAGGGGGGACGGGATCTGGGGGTCCCCTTTGTTAAAGCGGTCTTCCAGATTTCGATAAGCCCCCTGCCCGCAGACCCCCACAACCACCGGGCAAGGGTTGTGGGGATGAGGCCCTTGTCCCCATCAACATGGGGACATCCTTCCCATGTTGAGGGCATGTGGCCTGGTGAGGTTCAGGAGAGGGGGGGGCTGCACTCTGTCCCCCCTCTTTTCTGCGGCCAGCCAGGTTAACGTGCTCGGATAAGGGTCTGGTGTGGATTTTTGGGGGAACTCCACGCCATTTTTTTTTAAATTTGGGGTGGAGTTCCCCTTAAAATCCACACCAGACCTGAAGGGTCTGGTATGGATATTTGCGGGGAACCCCACGTCATTTTCTTTTTAAAATTGATGGCGGGATTCCCCTTAATATACACATCAGACCTGAAGGGCCTGTTAATGGAATTTGGGGGGACCCCCAGCTTTTTTATTTTTATTTATTATGAATGAATCATCTCTGTAATTGCCAGTAGTGATGTATCAAACATAAAATTTCGCGTTCGCGAACGCCGATTGCGAACTTGAGCATATGTTCGCGAATGCGCAAACCGGGCGAACCGCCATAGACTTCAATGGGCAGGCAAATTTTAAAACGCACAGGGACTCTTTCTGGCCACAATAATGATGGAAAAGTTGTTTCAAGGGGACTAACACCTGGACTGTGGCATGCTGGAGGGGGATCCATGGCAAAACTTCAATGGAAAATTACGTAGTTGTCGCAGAGTCCGTTTTTAATCCATAAAGGGTATAAATCACCTAACATTCATAAATTGTTTGGAATAACGTGCTCTAAAACATCAAGTATCGATCAGGTAGTGTAAGGCTTAGGGTTAGGGTTATGGTTAGGGTTACAGATAGGGTTAGGGTTAGGGTAACAGATAGGGTTAGGGTTAGAGATAGGGTTAGGGTTAGGATAACAGATAGCGTTAGGGTTACAGATAGGGTTAGGGTTAGAGATAGGGTTAGGGTAACAGATAGCGTTAGGGTAGGGTAAGGGTTAGGGTTACAGACAGGGTTAGGGTTACAGATAGGGTTAGGGTTACAGTCTGTAACCCTAACCCTAACCCTATCTGTAACCCTAACCCTATCTGTAACCCTAACCCTGGCACATGTGATGAATCTGATTGTACAACGCTTTGTGCATAAGTACCCAGACTTACAGGATGTGCTCAAGCAGGCCAGGAAGGTGTGTGGCCATTTCAGGCGTTCCTACACGGCCATGGCACACTTGGCAAAAAAATTCCCAGCTGTGCAGAGGCTGTCCTAGCACCCCGGTCATACAAATACTCGTTGACGGCTTTTTCTTGTTGGAGCAGGCGGTCGAACATTAGAAGTGTTGAATTCCAACGTGTCGGGCTGTCGCAAATCAGTCGCCTCACTGGCATGTTGTTTCGCCGCTGGATATCTGAAAAGTGTGCCATGGCCGTGTAGGAACGCCTGAAATGGCCACACACCTTCCTGGCCTGCTTGAGCACATCCTGTAAGTCTGGGTACTTATGCACAAAGCGTTGTACAATCAGATTCATCACATGTGCCATGCACCGCACATGTGTCAACTTGCCCAAATTCAATGCCGCCAACAAATTGCTTCCGTTGTCACACACCACTTTGCCGATCTCCAGTTGGTGCGGAGTCAGCCACTGATCCACCTGTGCGTTCAGGGCGGACAGGAGTGCTGGTCCGGTGTGACTCTCTGCTTTCAGGCAAGTCAACCCCAAGACGGCGTGACACTGTCGTATCCGTGATGTGGAATAGCCCCTGGGGAGCTGGGGGGGTGCAGGTGATGTGGAGCAAGACGCAGCAGCAGAAGAGAGCCGAGGAGGTTATCAAAGAGGATGGAGTAGGAGGAGTAGAGGAGGTGGCAGCAGACCTGCCTGCAAGTCGTGGCGGTGTCACAAACTCCTCTGCAGAGCCACGCATTACATGCTTGTCAGCCGTCAGCAGGTTTACCCAATGCGCAGTGTAGGTGATATACCTGCCCTGACCGTGCTTTGCAGACCAGGTATCAGTGGTCAGATGGACCCTTGCCCCAACACTGTGTGCCAGGGATGCCATGACTTCCTTTTGCACAATAGAGTACAGGTTGGGGATTGCCTTTTGTGAAAAGAAAATTTGGCCGGGTACCTTCCACTGCGGTGTCCCAATAGCTACAAATTTTTTGATGGCCTCAGACTCCACCAGCTTGTATGGTAAAAGCTGGCGGGCTAAGAGTTCCGACAAGCCAGCTGTCAGACGCCGGCCAAGGGGGTGACTCTGTGACATTGGCTTCTTACGCTCAAACATGTCCTTGACAGACACCTGACTGTGGGCAGATGAGCAGAAACTGCTCAAGGTGAGAGATGGAGTGGCGGATGGTTGAGAGGGGGCAAGGAGGACAGCAGTGGTTGGCGTGACTGAAGATGCTGCACCAGGAGGAGGATGGTGGCTTTGAGCTTGTGTGCTGCTTGTACTCTTCATCATGTGTTGATCCCATAGGCGTTTGTGATGTGTGATCATGTGCCTTCGCAAAGCAGTTGTACCTAGATGGGTGTTGGATTTCCCACGACTCAGTTTCTTTTGGCACAGTTTGCAAATGGCATCACTGTTATCAGAGGCAGACACACAAAAAAAATGCCACACTGCTGAGCTTTGCAATGCCGGCATTCTGGTGGTGGCAACAGCATGCGTTGATTAGCGTGCTGTCTGGCTGACCCCGGGTGCAGATACATGCTGTCTGACTGTGCCACTAGCTCCCTGCGACGACCTCCCCCTGCTTCCAACTCGTCTCCTACTCCTCTCTGTCTCCCCATCTGAACTTTTCCCCTCTTCTTCTTCTCTTCGAGCGGGCACTCACGTGACATCCCCGGACACATCGTCATCATCAACCACTTCACTTGTATCTGACAACTCAGCAAAGGAAGCAGCAGCAGGTACAACATCATCATCATCACACCATACGTCCATGTGTGTAATGTTGCCTGACTGAGTCATATCCCTTTTATCTACAACCTCTGGCAATAATGGTTGCGCATCACTAATTTCTTCCAACTCATGTGTAAATAACTCCTCTGACAGATCAAGTGAAGCAGCTGTGATGCTAGTGTTGGTGGTGGCGGCATGTGGGCGAGTGGTAACTTGAGAGGTGCCCGAAGCTGAGCTGGAGGAGGATGGTGTGTCAAGGTTATGAGCGGAAGCTGTAGAAGATTGGGTGTCCTGTGTTAGCCAGTCAACTATGTCCTCAGAACTTTTCAAGTTCAGGGTACGTGGCCTCTGAACACTGGGCATTATTCTAGGGCCAAAGGGAATCACAGCACCATGACCACGATGGCCCCTGCGGGGTGGCCTGCCTCTGCCAGTCATTTTTTATTATTTGTTTAGTTGTACTATGCGTGCAAGCTACTGTGACACCAGATATGAGTGGCACTGTGCACTGGCAGAAGTTGGCAGAGTAGACGCTGTAGGCCTGACACACGCCTGCAGACAACTAACTGCTATTCTATTGCAGTCAAAATTGTGTTTTTTCTTTTTAAATTTAATATACTGTGCCACCAGTGGTGGCACTAGGCAAGTGGGCACAGTTTACACTATGAGCCTGACACACGCTGGCAACTGACTACTATTCTATTGCGGTAAAAAAAAATTTTTTTAAATGTTATGTAATGTGCCACCAAGACAGATGAGTGGTGGGTGGCACTGGGCACAGTGTACGCTGTACCCTGACACACGCTGGCAGACAGGCAACTGACTACAATTATATTGCAGTAATAATTATTTATTTTTTTTAAATGTTATCGACTGTGCCACCAAGACAGATGGGTGGTGGGTGGCACTGGGCACAGTGTACGCTGTACCCTGACACACGCTGGTAGACAGGCAACTGACTACAATTATATTGCAGTAATAATTTTTTTTTTTAAATGTTATCGACTGTGCCACCAAGACAGATGGGTGGTGGGTGGCACTGGGCACAGTGTACGCTGTACCCTGACACACGCTGGCAGACAGGCAACTGACTACAATTATATTGCAGTAATAATTTTTTTTTTTAAATGTTATCGACTGTGCCACCAAGACAGATGGGTGGTGGGTGGCACTGGGCACAGTGTACGCTGTACCCTGACACACGCTGGCAGACAGGCAACTGACTACAATTATATTGCAGTAATATATATATATTTTTTTTTTATGTTATCGACTGTGCCACCAAGACAGATGGGTGGTGGGTGGCACTGGGCACAGTTTACGCTGTACCCTGACACACGCTGGCAGACAGGCAACTGACCACAATTATATTGCAGTAATATTTTTTTTTTTTAATGTTATCGAATGTGCCACCAAGACAGATGGGTGGTGGGTGGCACTGGGCACAGTGTACGCTGTACCCTGACACACACTGGCAGACAGGCAACTGACTATAATTATATTGCAGTAATATTTTTTTTTTTTTTTATGTTATCGACTGTGCCACCAAGACAGATGGGTGGTGGGTGGCACTGGGCACAGTGTACGCTGTACCCTGACACACGCTGGCAGACAGGCAACTGACTACAATTATATTGCAGTAATATATATATTTTTTTTAAATGTTATCGACTGTGCCACCAAGACAGATGGGTGGTGGGTGGCACTGGGCACAGTGTACGCTGTACCCTGACACACGCTGGCAGACAGGCAACTGACTACAATTATATTGCAGTAATATATATTTTTTTAAATGTTATCTACTGTGCCAAGAAAGATAGATGAGTGGTGGATGGCACTCGGCACAGTGTACGCTGTGATCCTGACACACGCTGGCAGACAGGCAATTGACTACAATTATATTGCAGTAATATTTTTTTTTTTTTAAATGTTATCTACTGTGCCAAGAAAGATAGATGAGTGGTGGATGGCACTGGGCACAGTGTACACTGTGATCCTGACACACACAGGCTGCCTTCCTAGCAGGCAACTGCAATGAGATTACAGAGAAAAAAAAGCAGACTGATATACCAGCCCTAAAAAGGGCTTTTTGGAGTTACTAGCCCTAAAAAGGGCTTTTTGGGGTTACCAGCCCTAAAAAGGGCTTTTTGGGGTGCTGTCCTTACAGCAGAGATCAGATGAGTCGTTCAGGACACTGACAACACTACTCTAGCTATTCTTTCCCTATCAATTCAGCAGCAGCAGCAGCACTATCCCTCCTCTCACTAAGAATGCAGGTTCCGAATGAATCTAAAATGGTTGCTGCCCTAGAGGTGGGAGGGTCAGGGAGGGAGGGTATGCTGATGATTGGCTGGAATGTGTCTGCTGACTGTGAGATAGAGGGTCAAAGTTTGCTCAATGAAAAATAATAGGAGGCGGATCGAACATCGCATATGTTCGCGCGCATCGGCGAACGCGCACAAATCGCTGCGATTTATTCGCCGGCGAACAGTTCTGTACATCTCTAATTGCCAGAGCCGACAATTCATTAGAGCCGCAAAGCCGGTTTTAAATGCCTTTTTTTCTTTCAGAAATGGAACTTTGTGCAGGGACAGTTCTATGTACGGGAAACATGCGCTTTTTCACATGCTGACTTTACACCCCCCCAAGGTACGAAATTTAAAGTAATATTACACTTTTATTGTTTCACTTTTAGCATTATTAAAATCACTGCTCCTGAAAAAACGGCCGTTTTAAAAAAAAAAATTTGCATTGATACATGTTTCCTGGGACAGGACCCAGGTCCCCAAACACTTTTTAGGACAATAACTTGCATATTAGCCTTTAAAATTAACACTTTAGATTTCAAATGTTCGAGTCCCATAGACTTTAACAGGGTTCTAATGTTCACACGAACATTTGGTGTGTTCGCAAGTTCTGATGCGAACCGAACAGGGGGGTGTTCGGCTCATCCTTACTGATCACTATAAAAGTGCCAATGGTCCCAAAAATGTGTCAAAAGTGTCCGAAGTGTCCGCCATAATGTCGCAGTACCGCAAAAAAATCGCTGATCGCCCACCATTACTAGTAAAACAAAAAATATTAATAAAAATGCCATAAAACTACCCCCTATTTTGTAAACGCTATTAGCCGGATTCAGAAAGACTTACGCCAACGTATCTACAGATACGCCGCGTAAGTGTAAATGTGCGCCGTCGTATCTCTGCGCCGTACCCACAGAACTAGATACGCCTGAAAATAGGCTTCTTCCGACCAACGTAACTTTCCTACGCCGGCGTATCGTGGGTGCATATTTATGCTGGACGCATCTGGCGCTCCCATTGTTTTGCTATTCAAATATGCAAATGAGGGAGATACGGCGATTCACGAATGTACATGCGCCCGACGCAGGCTACGCACGGTGCGCATAAGTTGTACGTCCGGCCTAAAGTTATTCCATCAAAAAGCAGGTTTATCTCAGCAAAAGACGTGCACACGTCAGCTGGAGAGAAGCTGCAGCAGCATCGTTACGGACGAGCTGAGCAACCCCACTTGCAGGACAACACATCTGTATGCCAACATGCCAGAGGCAGCCATGGTCTTTGCACTACTACTGTATCCACAGGCATGAAGGAGGGCATGGGAGAGGATATACCGAACGCGCATGAACGTCTTTGGCATGGGTGATTCGGAGGTGTATCGCATCTTCAGATTCAGCCCTGATGCCATCCTGGAATTATCCACAGCTCTGCATGATGACATCACCAGCAAGACACAATGCTCACATGCAGTGGAGCCACTGGTCAAGGTACTGGCAACACTGCATTTCCTTGCAAGTGGATCTTTTCAGCGTACAAGTGGAGTCATGGCTGGGATGTCACAATCCACCATGAGCAGATGCGTGCACCAGGTTGTCCCCGCAATCCTCACATGCATGTCCCACCACATCATCAAACCCACCCATGAGCATCTGCGGCAGAAGGCAATGCAGGATTTCTACAGGATTGCAGGATTCCCACGCACCGTGGGGGCCATTGATTGCACACATGTGGCACTACGGCCCCCCGCAATCGTAAGCAGTGGCATTCCATCAACGTACAGGTGATAGCCGATGCCCAATGCCTCATATGGCAAGTCCGTGCCAAACACCCCGGGGCCAGCCACGACAGCTACATATACCGTCAAAGCAACATCCCAACAGAATTCGAACAGAATGTGTACAGGGACAGCTGGCTGGTTGGTGAGTGACATGTGAGTCAGGCATGACTGTCCGACCCCATGATGCAGACATCACGAGGGGCACATGCACGACTAACATCCTCCTGTCTTTTCCCTTCCAGGTGACTCTGCATATGCACTTGGGCCCCATCTCCTGACTCCATTCCAGAATCCCCAAACCAGAGGAGAGAGAAAATACAATGTTGCACACATACATACCCGTGGAGTGGTGGAACGCACATTTGGCCTCCTGAAGTCCCGTTTCCAATGCCTGGATAAGTCCGGGGGGACCCTGTTGTATTCCCCAAACTTTGTGTGCCAGATCATCGGTGCATGTTGCATGCTGCACAACTACGCCATGAGAAAGGGCCTGGAGATTGACATATGTGATGACCTGACCCCCGAACCAGACAGTTCCCCCCTAACCGAGGCTCCCCGGTCTGCTGAGGGAAGAGCAGTCAGGAGATGCCTCGTGGTAGGCATCTTTGCACGTTAAACACACACATTCATCATGGCACACGGACAATGCACGCATGCACACCACTGTGGTCCCTAACTCACACACACCACATCCACCTCACATTGGATTAGCCCAAGTCCACCATGCAGGACTTGGGAGCAGCAACGCCGCACCAAGGCCCCAATGGTGTCGCTGTCCATTCATACCACATTCACACGGTCGTGGGGATAACTTCTCCCCGACAACCCAGGGTGAAACACCTTGCTGGCAGGTATGCCACCCCCACATTCACACACCAGTCACACTGTAGCCTGCACTACTGACCGTGTGGATACACAAGAAAATAAATAAGCTCATGACCTGAGCACATAAAGAAAATCAAAAAAACTCATGACCTGAGCACATAAAAAACATAAAAAGCTCATACTGTGAGCACAACAGAAAAAAAAAGGCACTCATTTGCCCTGTCGTGGGCTGCGCTTGGTGCCACGGCTCCTCAGCTGCCTGGGGGGAGCCTTGGGTGGGGGGGGTGGGGAATCTGGAGGTGGCTCATCCCCAGGTCTGCCACTCCTGGCAGGTGATGGCTGCCTGCCCTCCAATGCCACGGCAATGCGGCTGAGGAACAGATTTGTTTGTGCCTGCATTCTCAGCTGGCGGCTGATGTTGTGCCGCTGGTGGCGTAGCCTCTGCCTCCCCTCCGCCTCTATGGCAGCCGTGTTGGCCTGTACCGCCACAGTCAGGGTCTTAACCTCTGCCACAAGGTTTGCTGTGGTGGCCTGCAGCTCTCCAAGGCAGGTGACCACTGCAGCGCAATTGCCACTGACATCCTGCAGGCCATCTGAAATCTGTGCCGAGGAGGCCAGGCTGTCTGCCACCCGGTGCAGGTCCCCGGCTATTTCCCCCATATGGCGGGTCCCTTCCACCCCCTCACATGCTACACACCGGATGGGGGATAAAAAACACTTACCTGTCCTAGAGGCCTAATCAAGGGAGTCAAAGCCCTCCAGGCCCTCCAACTGCTCCCTCTCCAGACACCTGACAATCACCTCCTCATCCGGGGACAACCGCACATCAGATGGTGGTCCACCCCCTGTGCCCCTCTGGTGCTTCCTGATGGCGGCCACTTTCTCCTGGACATGCCGCCTTAAATCGTAAATTTTTTTCTTAATGTCCTTGGAGGTCTGGGACTCATTGCCAAGGGCACTTACATCACTGGCGATCGACTCCAGGATGACTTCTTTCCTGTCCCTGCTGGTCTGGTGACTCTAGGCGCCATGGAGGAAGATATCACACCTCTCTATGGCCGAGATGAGGACAGCCTTCTCCTCTGGAGAGAAATTCTTCTTCCTCCTGTCCTTCTCTGAATCCACAGCAGCCATCGCACAGCAAAAGTACCTTGCTTCAGGGGGGGGGGAAAGCAGGATGTACTTTTGCGCCGGACGGCGTATCCCAGGAAGTTGCGCCGGCGTAGTTGTGAGCATGCGCACAGGGGAGCGATCATATGTCCATGTCACTGCGCATGCTCCGTTGATGATACGCCGGGTGTAAGCCACTGCTCTACGCTCAGACCATTATTAGCATAAGGTCACAACCACTTACGCCGGCTTACGCCTTCAAATTTACATTATGCCAGCGCAACGTTGGGAGCAAGTGCTTTGTGAATACTTTGCTTGCCTCTCTGTTTTACGTTGGTGTAGCGCATTTGAGCTGCGCTACGCCGGCATAAATATGCGCTGATCTACGTGAATCTGCCTATATAACTTTTGAGTGAGTGAGTGAAAAACGTATAAAGCGCAAGCACATGCGAACTGAATCGCCTCTGGGGCTGTTTCCAATTCCAAGGATAAGGAAACCTTTTAACCTCGGAAGAGATGGGTTTTAATTTTTCTCCTGAAGGTCAAGTGGTCCAACTCCAGTCGGATGGTAGTTGGTAGCGCATTCCACAGCCGAGAACCTTGGACTGCAAATGTTCGATCTCCTTTGACTTGTATCTGGCTTTGGGTATCTGGAGTAGGCTTTGATTTGTGGATCGCAGAATGCGATTTGGGTTATGGGCTTTTATTTTTTCGCATAGATATTGGGGGGCATTTCCGTGAATACACTTATGCGTTAGGGAGAGCGCCTTGAAAGTGATTCTGTCTTTTACTGGCAACTCAATGAAGGGCGAAGGTGAGATTGATTCCCATGCAAACCAAACCAATCAATAAACGCTTATTGCGATTTTTTTTACGAAAAATATGTAGAAGAATACGTATCGGCCTAAACTGAGGAAAAAAATTGTTTTGTTTATATATTTTTGGGGGATATTTATTACAGCAAAAAATAAAAAATATAATTTTTTTTCAAAATTGACGCTCTATTTTTGTTTATAGCGCAAAAACTAAAAACCGCAGAGGTGATCAAGTACCACCAAAAGAAAGTCCTATTTGTGGTAAAAAAAAGGACACCAATTTTGTTTGGGAGCCACGTCGCACGAACACGCAATTATCAGTTAAAGCGATGCAGTGCCGAATCGCAAAAAGTGCTCTGGTCTTTGACCAGCAATATGGTCCCGGGGGTTAAGTGGTTAAGGACAGCATACCTAGATGGCATTCAGAGGAATGGGCTCCTGATAATCCCTATCAGAGTGTAGTTCTTTCCAGAGACTCTGTCACTCCTAACTGGCTCGCCAAGACTGTTATGGAAATTTGTGGTTGAGACACTGATAATAAAAGTTAACTATGTATATGCAGGAGATTCACAGTACACAATAACTGTGTTTAAAGTAATGATTCTGACAAAGTTTATTGAAACACCAAACCAGCGCTTAACCAGGATACAAGTCTCAAGAGTATTCGATCAAGTTTATCAAATAAAGTGCATGTCCCAAAGGCTTTAATGGGTTGTGCTATTTCCTCTCAAAATATAAATCCAATGTGAAAGTTGATTATGTGTCTTTTCCACCAATGATATGCTACAAAAAAATAGAAAATAATATAGTGTCTCTGAGTCCAGGTGTTATCTGTAGATTTGAGCGGACACCTGGATTTTCGGGTTCGGACCCGAACCCAAACTTTAAAAAAAACGTTTGGGTTCGGGAAGCCGAACCCGAACTCCGAACCCCATTGAAGTCAATGGGACACAGACTTTTAGTAAAAAAAAAAATGCGCGGAGGTCCCCCCAAATTCAATAACCAGACCCTTTAGGTCTGGTATGGATATTAAGGGGAACCCCGCCATCAATTTTAAAAAAAATTACGTGGGGTTCCCCCTAAATATCCATAACCAGACCCGTTATCCGAGCACGTTGACTTGGGCGGCCGCAGAAAAGAGGGGGGGACAGAGTGCGGGCCCCCCTCTCCTGAACCGCACCAGGCCACATGCCCTCAACATTGGGAGGGTGCTTTGGGGTGCCCCCCAAAGCACCTCCCCATGTTGATGGGGACAAGGGTCTCATCCCCACAACCCTTGCCCGGTGGTTGTGGGGGTATGCGGGCAGGGGGCTTATCAGAATCTGGAAGAGCCCTTTAACAAAGGGGACCCCCAGATCCTGCCCCCCCTGTATGAAATGGTAATGGGGTACACTGTACCCCTACCATTTCACGAAGGAAGTGTAAATTCTTGTAAAAAAAACACACACACACACCGTAGAAAAAAGTCCTTTATTAATAAAAAAAAAAAGAAAAAAACTCCAGCGGTGATAATCCACTCGTTCCCGGCTTCCTGCTCCAACGTTGTCCTGATCAAAGCACCCTCCCAATGTTGAGGGCATGTGGCCTGGTGCGGTTCAGGAGAGGGGGGGCGCACTCTGTCCCCCCCTCTTTTCTGCGGCCCGGACAGGTCAACGTGCTCGGATAACGGGTCTGGTTATGGATATTTAGGGTGAACCCCAAGTCATTTTTTAAAAAATTTACGGCGGGGTTCCCCTTAATATCCCTACTAGGTCTGGTTATTGAATTTTTTTCCCGAACTCCGAACCCGAACATTCAGCAATTATTCGGGTTCGGGAAAAACCTAAAGTCCGTACCGAACCCGAACTTTACAGTTCGGGTTCGCTCAACTCTAGTTATCTGCTATGAGTAAGACTATAGCCGAAACATGTTAGCATGTTACTTCTGTATCCTGCTACGTAGCCAATAAATATCCAGTTTCGTTGTATCAGAGGATTATTGTTACATTTCAAATACATTTGGGACAGAGTACCTGTTCTCGGTCTTCCAGGGAATCCATACTTTCTTTGTGGAATATGTTTTCTGTTAATGTATCAATAAACTCATTGTCCTGAAGCTCAAACAGCCTTTCAGACCCTCAGAGTCTTTTTGTTTTCAGTGTTAAAAAAATCATTCAGAGGTTAAACAGCACAATTAATTGAGAAGTTTTATATCATAATTTTTAATTCAGAGAGGTCCTGACAGGTGCTGGCAGCCGGATTACCTGCACCATGGAATTACATGACGCTGATCCAGGTCAGGCAACATTGTGAAGTTTAGGAGCTCCCGGCTTCTCCTATTGCTGTCTGTTACAATGCCTGCCTGATTGTGTCATCATCTCAGTCAGCTGTTCCATTCTCTCTGCTGACTGTGCTGTCTACTCCCCTGGAGAGAGCAGGACACTGTGCACCCATTAGCAGGCCCGGATTTACTCCCTTTGCCACCCCAAGGCCGGGTCCTTCAATGCCGCCCCCGCCTGCGCAGTACAGGGAGGACATGCTGCCGAGAACCATCTCACCTCCTCTTCCCTCTGTTTTCTCTCCTCTCACCATCCGTGACATGACAGGGGGGGGAACTCCCGAAATGAAAGTGAAAGTGTCCTCTCCTCTCAGCTGCAGTGCCGCCCCTGCACCCACTGCCGCCCCGAGGCCTGGCCTTGTTGGCCTTGTCTGGAATCCAGCCCTGCCCATTAGGTACAGGCTCCATGTAGGAGAGCAGTACATAATAACTGGTGTCAATGTGGCCATTAAGGTGAGGGTAGTATTTCTGACATGCCCTGTCTCCTTTCCTGGGTGGTTTTACTGTTAGTAAGTGAGTGACCTACAGCAGACTTGTCAGCACCTGGTAAGTTAAAAAGTAATGCCAGAAGAATGATATGGTTGGCTTGCTCTGCTCTGGCACTTTTATTACTTGCTATCTCTGCAAATTCTAGTGTCCAATAGGTTCATAGTTACAGGAGGGCTGAGAAAACTGTTGTGCTGCTCCTACAGATCTTCTCCACATCCATCTTTCTTCCAAGAACTAATGACCAGCTGTCCTAAGATCTGAAAAATGTTATACTTCTCCTGAAGGACAGGCTTGGAAAGTTGTTGTATTTGTTGGCCCGGTATTGGCCCACCCCTACTTCACCTTCTGTCCCTTGGGGTACAATTTATGGAAATGGGCTGCCAAAGGGGTATGAAAGTGCAAAAGGGTTTGGAACCACTACACTATAGTAATAACATAACAGAATGCAACAACAGTAAAATGTTTTAACATGTGGGACATAACTAATAAAAAATGTATCTATGGAATAATTTGTACTATTTTTTTTTTGTAGAACAAGACGGAGAGTTTATTTTACCTGGGGGAGGTTGAAATTGACATATGGGAAGAAGGTAATACAACAAATACAACTTCATACTGCTAGGATATTTTAGCAAAAAAGTTAAACCTTGCTAGCACTGTATCCAAATGTACAGTGGTACCTTGGATTATGAGAATAATTTGTTCCAGAAGAATGCTTGTAATCCAAAGCACTCGTATATCAAAGAAAGTTTCCCCATAGGAGTCTTTGGAAACTCAGATAATATGTTCCACAGTGACTGCTATTGTATGCAGTACCGCATGTGGCCAGAGGTGGGGGGTGCCGGAGACACTCTAAAACACTCGGAGACCGCTCTGAACTGCTTGGATGCACTCTGAGACACTCTGAGAGGCTCAGCGACACTGGGGAACTCTGGAACGAGTATCTCCGAGCGTCTTCGAGAGTTACCTGCACCCCCACATCTTTGGCCAAATTTGGTACTGAACAACCCATTGGCTTGGATCCTGCTCATCTTGCAAAACAAGATGTCAGAATGAAAAAAAAAATAATAGCTTGCATTGCGAAATGCTTGTAAATACAGGTATTACTATACTAGTCTGTGGTACACCATCAGTTCACCCAAATTTGATATTTCATTGTTCAGTGTGGAAAGTTACACCCCATGACAGTCTTTTCTATCTCTCAGGGACTGTATTAGTGAGATCCTTGCACTTAGTTCCCTGGTCTGTACACCTGCTGTGCCAATTATGGGGGGTTCCCACCATCCTTGCTGAATTTTACTGTATATTTATTCTATATTATGCAAGTCAAAAAGGGAGAGTATGGCCTCAATTAGAACTAATATATCAATGTGCCATCCTCCTTAAAGCGGTTGTAAACCCACTTTTTCCACTTTTGCCTACAGGTAAGCCTATAATAAGGCTTACCTGTAGGTATAAAGAATATCTCCTAAACCTGTACGGTTTAGGAGATATTCCCCTCGCGATGCGCCGCTGATTGCAGCAGCGCATGCGCAGGGGGGATCCTCGGCTGAATGGCCGGCCCCGCCGACCCATGCCGGAAAGGAAATCTCCCGCGCACATGCGCGGGAGTGACGTCATCGCCGCTCCAGCCAATCACAGCGCTGGAGCGGCGATACCCGGAAGACACGCCGAGGCTCGGCTCGGCGTGGACCAGGTAAGTTACCTACCTCGTTCTGAGGTAAGTATTTCATAATGAGCTAATATGCGGTGCATATTAGCTCATTATGGCTTTTCCCTTGCAGGTGTAGGAAAAAAAAAAAATATGCAGGTTTACAACCGCTTTAATAGTTGATTGAAAAAGTGAGACCACGTGAATATAGGTAAAAGGCTGCTTGGGGCCAATTAACGATTAATAATCACAGGTCAAGGGGTATTGGCTAGGATTTTCAAGGCACTGATAGCAAAACCATAAGGATAATATAAAAAATATTTATTCACATAAAACAATATACAAATATAAAAACATTAGGGACAAGCCCCACAGATCAGATCGGCAATGTAAACAAAACCATAGATATCTAATGGGTGATACCGCTTCTTCAGGAGGGTCTATGAGATACATAAAAAATGTACAGTAGAAAATAAGCATATTAGATACAGCATTATACATTGGAATAATAAAAGCAGTGCATTGTCTAGGGGAGTCAGTTATGCTCACCTAAGCTGGTTCATTGATCAGGCATGGGCTTGGAAACCCCCCGTGGCGCACAAGGGGGATATTGTGACAGACTCTAATAAGGTAAAAAAGTACTTTTAATAATCTTAATAAGATGGATATTTGGCTAGGGAAAGGACCACCAAGTGAAGGGAATTGGGAAGACAATGTGAGGATAAGGGAATTGGGGGGGGAAGGACACCGAGGCCTGAGGAAAAGAGAAGAGGGGGGAGGGATGGGGGAAAAAGGGTGAGGAAAATAAAGGGGGGGAAAGAAGGGGGAGAGGGGAGGACGAGGGAGGGGGGAGGAATGGGAAAAGTAGACAGAAGGGACTAGAAATTTAGCAGGGGGGGAGGGGAGAAGGGGAGGGGGAAAGCGAAGAGAAAGAATCAGGGAGGCAAAAAAAGGGGGGGTGGGGGTAAACGGGAAGGGGGGTGGGTAGGAGGAAGGTGGTTGGAGGGGAGGGGGAAAGGGGGGGAGAAGGAGGGGGTAAGGTGGGGAAGAGGGAGCTGGGAAAAGGGGGTGGGGGGGAAGAAAGAGGGATAGATAGAAGGGGGGTGGGAAAAGGGGGGGGGGAAGTAGGAGGATGGGGGAAGAAAAAGGGGAGGGGCAAGGGTAGAAACCAGAGTAAGGAAAAAAGGAGGAAGGGGGGAAGGGGTGTGCAAGGGGGGTTTCCAAGCCCATGCCTGATCAATGAACCAGCTTAGGTGAGCATAACTGACTCCCCTAGACAATGCACTGCTTTTATTATTCCAATGTATAATGCTGTATCTAATATGCTTATTTTCTACTGTACATTTTTTATGTATCTCATAGACCCTCCTGAAGAAGCGGTATCACCCATTAGATATCTATGGTTTTGTTTACATTGCCGATCTGATCTGTGGGGCTTGTCCCTAATGTTTTTATATTTGTACATTGTTTTATGTGAATAAATATTTTTTATATTATCCTTATGGTTTTGTTATCAGTGCCTTGAAAATCCTAGCCAATACCCCTTGACCTGTGATTATTAATCGTTAATTGGCCCCAAGCAGCAGTTTACCTATATTCACATGGTCTCACTATATTATGCAAGAATAAAACTCTGTGAGGGGCAAGAAGACACAAAAGGTGAGTGGGATCATCCAAAACACCCTTATGAACAAGAAAAGAGCTAGTTATTATGGCAAGGAGATCTCACTATTGGAGGAACCAAGACACAATGTCCTAGATAAGCAGGAAATCTGATCTGCTTCTTCAGAGTATAGGCTGCTGATTAATATAGCACCTACACAGCCAGTTCCCACCCAGTTTGTCAATCAACCTCACTATTTAGCTGTGCTTCAGCCAACATCATTTGCCAGAGCAAAAGGTTTGACTTCAGTTTATATTTGAGTATACTTGTTTTCTGCCTATGCTGACCTTGTCCCAAATAGTGAAATTGCCTGTGGATGTTTTACAATGCTCAAATTCTATCCCTGCTTAGCTTCTAGCCGCACAGGTATGCCCAAGGATCCTAACCTGGTACACCCACCAGAAGGTTCCATCATTCATTATGGGTTGCTCTGTGTAAAGATCTGCTTAGACTCTTAGGCCCCATACACACCATAGAATCTATCCGCAGATAAATCCCATCAAATGGGTTTCTGCGGATAGATTCTATGGTGTGTACACTCCGTCGGATATTTTTCCGCGGATAAATCTCCCCTGGGATGGATTTCCAGCAGATGGATATTTGCTGACATGCTCAACAAATCCATCTGCTGGAATCCATTCCAACGGATGGATCCGCTCGTCTGTACAGACTTACCGGATCCATCCGTCCAAAGGGATTCCCCGCACGCGTCGTAATGATTTGACGCATGCGTGGAATTCCTTATATGACAGCGTCGCGCCCGTCGCCGCGTCATAATAGCGGCGACGGCGCGACACGTCATCGGCAGAGGATTTCAGCGCGGATTTCAATGCGATGGTGTTTACACGCCATCGCATAGAAATCTTCTGAAATCCTCGAGAGGATTTATCCGCGGATACGGTCCGCTGGACCGTATCTGCGGATAAATCCTCTCGTGTGTATGGGGCCTTTAGGCAGGTTGGCCCTTTTAGGACTCCCACCTTCTTTAAATAATCAGATAGTCCAGAGGGTCCACTATGAAGTTACAAACATATTAGAAGTCAGGGACTGACCAAGCTCCATCTACAGCAGGGGTGTCCAACCTTTTGAAGAGCGAGGACCACTTAAGCAACTTGGTAACCACTTGAGGGCCACAATGAGCGGAGGTCACGGCTACTCTATTGACTCGGAAGAGGGTCCCATTTGGTCGGGCTGATCGTGTGAAAAAGGCCTAAGACTGCTTTCACACTGATGGTTTACCCACATCACTGGTGCTGAATAGTGCACCTGTGTCTATCCTGCGGGTTAGCTGAACTTTGCCATAGACTCCACCTGTGGCAAAAGCCGATGCTGTAGAGGAAGTATCGGCTTATGAGGCTCTGCTCCGCAGCCGCTTTCTTTCTCTACCACCAGCTTCATTCACAACACTGATGCTGTGGTATGGCGGGTTAGCAACCTTCACCATCAGAGGGCTCTGTGGGACACATGTGGCCCCCGGGCCACTGGTTGGCCATCCCTGATCTACAGTATCTCACTTTTGGGTGAACTGAACTTTTATGCCAAGCACTAAATACAATGGGCCGGATTCAGAAAGACTTACGCCGCCGTATCTACTGATACGCCGTCGTAAGTCCAAATGTGCGCCGTCGTATCTATGCGCTGATTCTTTAAATCAGATACGCCTGAATTGTGGCAAGATACGACCGACGTAAGTCTCCTACGCCGTCGTATCTTGGGTGCATATTTACACTGGTCGCTAGGGGCGTTTCCGTTGATTTACGCATGGAATATTTAAATGAGCGAGATACGCCGATTCACGATCGTACTTGCACCAGTCGCTGTAATCTACGTCGTTTACGTAAGGCGTTTTTCCGGCGCAAAGTTAAACCACCAAAAAGCTGGTCTAAGTCGTTTAGGGTATGGACGTCGGAACTGCCGTCGGATTTTACGTCGTTTAGGTAAGTCGGACGTGAATGGGGCTGGGCGTAAGTTACGTTCACGTCGTACGCATTGAATCTGGCCCATAGTATTTATTTTAGTTATGCTCAGTACAGGATATTCTTCTAGCCCCCTGTCATTGTTGACTCTTGTACTCAACCCAGCTAATCCTAGTAATTTCTTTATAACTATTATTATAACCCATGTGCAGCACTGGTCCTTGTGTGCTAGACCCTAACCCCCAATACACCATTGTATCCTTGTGTCCTAGTCCATCTTCTGATCACTCACCATTGTATCCTTGTGTCCTAGTCCATATCCTGCTCAGCATTGTATACTAGCATCCTGGCTTTTACCTAAAACTATCTTTGTATGTTAAAGTAGGCTACACCCTGTACTCACTATGGACACAGTAACCCTATAAAGGTTGTATTTTGGCCTAACATTTTCTTAAGTACTAGTCCTAGTCTTTTAATTGTTTTCACTGTTACCAATCCCTATAATGATCAGTTTTGGTTCCTGGTATAAGGGTCCTACAGTGGATATAAAAAGTCTACACACCCCTGTTAAAATGTCAGGTTTCTGTGATGTAAAATAATTAGACAAAGATAAGTCATTTCAGAACTTTTTCCACCTTTAATGTGACCTATAAACTGTATGACTCAGTTGAACAACAAACTGAACTCTTTTGGGTGGAGGGAAGTAAAAATAAAATAATAAAATAATATGGTTTGTAGCAGAGCATCCCAGAGAGAGCCTGGGAAAGCCCTGTTTGGGGTTTATACCTCTCCCAGGCTCCTCTCTTATATGTTCAGGGATCTCTGATCCAGTTCAGGTGTTGTTCCTCTCTCCCAGGTCAATTTAAGCTCACCTGAGCAGACAGCCTTTGCTCTGCCTGGGAAGCACAGATAGGGGCTAATTTACCAAGCCTTTGCTCCATGACTCATGGAGCAAAAGCAGGAGTAACAGCCGTTTTGACATTTACTAAAGAAATACGCTGCTAGTGCAGTGTATTTCAATAGTTACTAAAATGCTCAGTGCGCCCAGGAGAGGGCGCATGGTGCGCCTGTATAGACCTGGCGCACGGCACATTGAAATGTAAATATCAGGGAATTCGGGCCGGAGTTTATTGGGGGGGGAGGTGGGGTGATGCAGGGGAAGTGAAGTGACATGTGTTTGAATGTGTTTGGCGGGCCGAATTGAAATTGAAAGTGATTTTTGGAAACCGATCCCTGTACGCTTGCACAGTGCATCTGAACCTCGGGAGGTTCATTTTCATACTGGGCATGCGTACAGGGAAATTTCGGAGCTTCCCGTGCGCCTTGTCAGTACGCCGAGAAAATCTTGGTACATACCAAGCGCCGTACCCGTAATTGCGCTGCGTGACGCCAAATGACGCCAAATTTCAAACAAGAAACCGGCGCGGGTCCCCCTCCAGGGGTACATTAGGCTCTTAGGCTTGGTCTGGAACGTGAGGGGATAAACGATTTTCGGCGCGGGGTTCCCCTCCAGATCCAAACCAAGCCCTCATCCCAGGCACGCAGTCTGGCAGGACAGGAATGGTGGTGGGGACGAGCGAGCGCCCCCCCCCCCCCTCCTGAGCCGTACCAGACCGCATGCCCTCAACATGGGGGAGTGTGTGCTGTGGGGGAGGGGGGCACTGCCCCCCCACCCCACAGCACTCTTGTCCCCATGTTGATAGGGACAAGAGCCTCTTCCCGACAACCCTTGCCATTGGTTGTCGGTGTATGCGGGCGGGGGCTAATCGGAATCTGCGAGCCCCCTTTAATAAGGGGGCCCCCAGATGCCGGCCCCCCACCCTATGTGAATGAGTATGGGGTACATCGTACCTCTACCCATTCACCTGGGGAAAATGTAAAGTAAAAAAACACACCACACAGAATAAAATAATTTATTAATCAGCTCCGGGGCCCCCCTTTCTTCTTTAGCTCTTTCAGAAGGGGGGGTTTCTTCTCTCCTGATTTTCCGCCGGGACCCTGGGCTTCGCCGATTTCTGCCGGGGGAGGGCGCCATCCCACCCCGGTCTTATCCGGTGCCTTCCGCCGGGGCCCCCCAACCCATTTGAGCTCTTTTTCATTAGGGGGGCATCCGGACTTTGGCGACTTCTGCCGGGGGATGGCGCCTATCCCCCGGTCTTTCCGGTGCCTTCCGCCAGGGCTCCGGTCTTGTTCGTCTTCTGCCGGGGGTGCGCCAACTCCCCGGTCTTTTCTCTGCTTTCTTCTCTGTTCCCTCTTCTGCCTGTCTCCTCCGGGGGACAGGGCTTTCTTTCCGCTTCTTTCTTCTCTGTTCCATCTTCTGCCTGTCTCCCCCGTGGAGCCAGGGCTTTCTTTCCTGTTCCCTCTTCTGCCTGTCTCCTCCGGGAGCTCAGGGCTTGTCTCCGCTGTGTTCTCCCTTCTCTTCCATTCGATGTTGACACAACGAGGTCTGGCACTGAAATGCCGTCTGAGCAGTGGGCATTGACTTATATAGGGAAATGCCACCATGTGACCTCAACCCATGTGACATCACATTCCCATCATGCCCAGGGAATGTGATGTCACATGGGTTGAGGTCACATGGTGGCATTGCCCTATATAAGTCAATGCCCACTGCTCAGATGGCATTCCAGCGCGAGACCTCGTTGTGTCAACATCAAATGGAAGAGAAGGGAGAACACAGCGGAGACAAGCCCTGAGCTCCCGGAGGAGACAGGCAGAAGCGGAAGGCACCGCAGAAGCCCGGAGGGTGGCGCCCTCCGGCGGAAAACAGCGGAGACAAGCCCCCGCGGAGGTGCAAGGCAGAAAAGGCCATCGAGAGGCACCCCCCCCTGGGCAGAAACCGACAAAGCCCAGGACCCTCCCCCATAAGCAAGGAGCTTCATGGTGAAGGGGGTCCCAGCGGAAGACGGCGCAGAAGACGGGGGGGTAGGTGCACCCCCCCGCAGAAACCGACGAAGCCCGGGACCCTCCCCCATAAGCAAGGAGCTTCGTGTTGAAGGGGGTCCCGGCGGAAGACGGCGCAGAAGACAGGGGGGGGTAGGTGCACCCCCCGCAGAAACCGACGAAGCCCGGGACCCTCCCCCATAAGCAAGGAGCTTCATGGTGAAGGGGGTCCCGGCGAAAGACGGCGAAGCCCGGGGCCTAATGGGGTGGTGGTGGGGGGCCCCGGCAGAAGACCCCCAGCTGACTAATAAATTAATTTCTAAATGTGTGTGGTGTACTATTTTTTTCCCCAGGTGAATGGGTAGGGGTACAATGTACCCCATACTCATTCACATAGGGTGGGGGCCACCTTATTAAAGGGGACTCTCAGATTCTGATAAGCCCCCCGCCCACATACCCCGACAACCAATGGCCAGGGTTGTCGGGAAGAGGCTCTTGTCCCTATCGACATGGGGACAAGAGTGCTTTGGGGTGGGTGGGCAGTGCCCCCTTTCCCCCACAGCACACACTCTCCCATGTTGAGGGCATGCGGTCTGGTACGGCTCAGGAGGGGGGGGCGCTCGCTCGTCCCCACCCCCATTCCTGTCCGGCCAGACTGCGTGCTTGGGATAAGGGCTTGGTCTGGATCTGGGGGGGGGACCCCACGCTGGTTTTCAGCGTGGGTTTAACCCCTCACATTCCGGACCAAGCCGAAGAGCCTAATGTACCCCTGGAGGGGGACCCACGCCGGTTTCTTGTTTGAAATTTGGCGCGGATTTCCCCTTTATCCCGGTCCTGTCAGGGGGAAATGCCTGATCGTCTGTTCATACAATGTATGAACAGCGATCTGTCATTTCCCCTAGTCAGTCCCACCCCCCCCTTACAGTTAAAACACACCCAGGGAACATAATTAACCCCTCCCTCGCCCCTAGTGTTAACCCCTTTCCTTGCCAGTGACATTTTCATAGTAAGAAATGCATTTTTAGAACATTGGTCGCTAGAAAAATGCCAATGGTCCCAAAAATGTGTCCGCTATAATGTCGCAGTACCGATAAAAATCGCTGATCGCCGCCATTACTAGTAAAAAAATATATAATAAAAAAGCCATAAAACTAACCACTATTTTGTAGACGCTAGAACTTTTGCGCAAACCAATCAAACGCTTATTGCGATTTATTGGAACCCAAAAATATGTCGAAGAATACGTATCGGCCTAAACTGGGGGAAAAAAAGATTATTTTTAGATAATTTTGGGGATATTTATTATAACAAACAGCAAAAAAAAATTTTTTTTGGTAAAAAAAAAATGTCGCTCTATATTTGTTTATAGCAAAAAAAAAAAAAAAAACGCAGAGGTGATCAAATGCCACCAAAAAAAAAAATCTATTTGTGGGAAAAAAAGGACGCCAATTTTGATTGGGAACCACGTCGCACGACCGCGCAATTGTCAGTTAAAACGACGCAGTGCCGAATCACAAAAACTGGCCCGGTCATTGACCAGTAATATGGTCTGGGGCTCAAGTGGTTAAAAATTAACAAAACACTAAAGTTAGGCCAATTTTTGGTGATAATGTGAAAGATGATGTTACACCGAGTAAATAGATACCTTACATGTCATGCTTTACTATTTCAAACACTCATGGAATGGCGCCAAACTTCAGTACTTTAAAATCCCCATAGGCGACCTTTTTTTTTCAGGTTACCAGTTTATAGCTACAGAGGAGGTCTAGTGCTAAAAGTATTACTCTCGCTCTAACGCACGCGTCAATACCTCACATGTGTGGTTTGAACGGTGTTTACATATGTGGGCGGGACTTACGCAAGTCCCGCCCACATATGTAAACATCGTTCAAACCACACATGTGAGGTATTGACGCGTGCATTAGAGCGAGAGCAATACTTTTAGCACTAGACCTACTCTGTAACTCTAAACACTTAACCTGAAGAAAAAAAAATGTGCGTGTTCGCTTCTGACTGGGAGGACAGGGGCATTTTAATTATTATTATTATTTATTTTTGTTACGTAATAATTCACTAAGACCTCCCCTTCAGGCTGGAAAGCATGAGTTCAGGGAAAAAAAAAAAAAGCTCTTATGCTTTCAGCAGCCATTGCAGCTTTGTTCCTTCATGTGAGATGAACTGAGCATGCTCAGACACTTAGAAAATGTTTCCTTTCTTTTTAAAAGGTGAAAATCACTTGGATGCTCATAGAGCGTGGGTTAGTAATTAAAGCACATCCTTAGCAGGTGTAAGCACTTACAAGCTCATCCAAACTAGAGACTGAAATTTGTTCATGTGATTTCAATTGCTTCATTAGCACACGTTATATAAAGCGTGGATCGAGCAGTCCTCAGCTGGGCAGGCAGGCAGGCATGTTGTTGCTAAACAGAAATGTGGTTTGTTGCATGTTTATTTTGCCAATGTTTTTTGTTTATTTTTAAATGATGTTCACTTTGATGTATTTGTCTCTGCTGCCTTATTTTGATAAAAAATTCTGAAGATGTTGGGACGGTTAACCTATGTTTATTTTGATTTTTGAAATGTATTTTTGTTTGTGTGTGTGTTTGTTTGTTTGTCTTTTTTGCTTTCCTTGGTTTGTTGACCAATAAAAATTACTCTCAAATTTTGAAGTTTGTTTTTTGTTACTTTTTCATGCTACATATTTTGACAGCTGCAGCTGAAATAGGTTTGGGCCTAACAAATTAGGTGTGATTTTTGTCTAAGCTTCTTTCCTGGTGTGTAATCATGAAATGTTTGCCATGTTTATTCACCAGGAAATTAAAAAAGACAACGTGGTAAGTATTTTCTTTTTACTGCAGTGGTCCTCAGCCCTCAAGTACCCCCGACAGGACATGTTTTGTGGATTTCTCTTATCAAGAATTGCTGTCCAGACTGTCTTTTAAAGCACATGTGCAAGATGAAGGAAAACCTGCAAACATGGCCTGTGGGGGGGGGGGGGGGGTGTTGCTATTGGTGGACAGCTTGAAGTGCTGATTTACAGCACTGTGCTTAAATCAAGCGCAAGGCAATCCTATTCAAATTGTGGGTGTTATAGGGAAACCAAGTGAGTGTTAGAGCCCCTGCTTGTGTTTTTTTTGGGGGTTGAGCTTTGTGTCCCTTTTCTTAAAATTGGCTTCACTTCCTGTCACACAGCTGAACAGGAAGTGAGGTTAAAACCCTACCAGTGTCTTTTCTTGGGGACACAGGTCAATCTAACTAGTGTCCCCATTAAGCAAATTGCACTCCAGCACTGCTGTGTACACCCCAAATCATGGGTCTTCAAACTACGGCCCTCCAGTTGTTCAGGAACTACAATTCCCATCATGCCTAGTCATGTCTGAATGTCAGTGCATTACAAGGCCTCATGGGATGTGTAGTTCTACAACAGCTGGAGGGCAGTAGTTTGAGGATCCCTGCCCCAAATGATTATTTAGTTTGGGGTTTAGTAAAGGCAAAGCCACTCTGCAGTACAAGCATAGTTGCTGAAAATCAGAGAGGAAGCACTGACTGTTTTAACATCCAATCCTGTAGAAGCAAAGTTGTTTTGTTTTCTTCCTTGCTTGTCCACATTAAAGGGGACTCTCAGATTCTGATAAGCCCCCCGCCCACATACCCCGACAACCAATGGCCAGGGTTGTCGGGAAGAGGCTCTTGTCCCTATCGACATGGGGACAAGAGTGCTTTGGGGTGGGTGGGCAGTGCCCCCTTTCCCCCACAGCACACACTCTCCCATGTTGAGGGCATGCGGTCTGGTACGGCTCAGGAGGGGGGGGCGCTCGCTCGTCCCCACCCCCATTCCTGTCCGGCCAGACTGCGTGCTTGGGATAAGGGCTTGGTCTGGATCTGGGGGGGGGACCCCACGCTGGTTTTCAGCGTGGGTTTAACCCCTCACATTCCGGACCAAGCCGAAGAGCCTAATGTACCCCTGGAGGGGGACCCACGCCGGTTTCTTGTTTGAAATTTGGCGCGGATTTCCCCTTTATCCCGGTCCTGTCAGGGGGAAATGCCTGATCGTCTGTTCATACAATGTATGAACAGCGATCTGTCATTTCCCCTAGTCAGTCCCACCCCCCCCTTACAGTTAAAACACACCCAGGGAACATAATTAACCCCTCCCTCGCCCCTAGTGTTAACCCCTTTCCTTGCCAGTGACATTTTCATAGTAAGAAATGCATTTTTAGAACATTGGTCGCTAGAAAAATGCCAATGGTCCCAAAAATGTGTCCGCTATAATGTCGCAGTACCGATAAAAATCGCTGATCGCCGCCATTACTAGTAAAAAAATATATAATAAAAAAGCCATAAAACTAACCACTATTTTGTAGACGCTAGAACTTTTGCGCAAACCAATCAAACGCTTATTGCGATTTATTGGAACCCAAAAATATGTCGAAGAATACGTATCGGCCTAAACTGGGGGAAAAAAAGATTATTTTTAGATAATTTTGGGGATATTTATTATAACAAACAGCAAAAAAAAATTTTTTTTGGTAAAAAAAAAATGTCGCTCTATATTTGTTTATAGCAAAAAAAAAAAAAAAAACGCAGAGGTGATCAAATGCCACCAAAAAAAAAAATCTATTTGTGGGAAAAAAAGGACGCCAATTTTGATTGGGAACCACGTCGCACGATCGCGCAATTGTCAGTTAAAACGACGCAGTGCCGAATCACAAAAACTGGCCCGGTCATTGACCAGTAATATGGTCTGGGGCTCAAGTGGTTAAAAATTAACAAAACACTAAAGTTAGGCCAATTTTTGGTGATAATGTGAAAGATGATGTTACACCGAGTAAATAGATACCTTACATGTCATGCTTTACTATTTCAAACACTCATGGAATGGCGCCAAACTTCAGTACTTTAAAATCCCCATAGGCGACCTTTTTTTTTCAGGTTACCAGTTTATAGCTACAGAGGAGGTCTAGTGCTAAAAGTATTACTCTCGCTCTAACGCACGCGTCAATACCTCACATGTGTGGTTTGAACGGTGTTTACATATGTGGGCGGGACTTACGCAAGTCCCGCCCACATATGTAAACATCGTTCAAACCACACATGTGAGGTATTGACGCGTGCATTAGAGCGAGAGCAATACTTTTAGCACTAGACCTACTCTGTAACTCTAAACTGTTAACCTGAAGAAAAAAAAATGTGCGTGTTCGCTTCTGACTGGGAGGACAGGGGCATTTTAATTATTATTATTATTTATTTTTGTTACGTAATAATTCACTAAGACCTCCCCTTCAGGCTGGAAAGCATGAGTTCAGGGAAAAAAAAAAAAAGCTCTTATGCTTTCAGCAGCCATTGCAGCTTTGTTCCTTCATGTGAGATGAACTGAGCATGCTCAGACACTTAGAAAATGTTTCCTTTCTTTTTAAAAGGTGAAAATCACTTGGATGCTCATAGAGCGTGGGTTAGTAATTAAAGCACATCCTTAGCAGGTGTAAGCACTTACAAGCTCATCCAAACTAGAGACTGAAATTTGTTCATGTGATTTCAATTGCTTCATTAGCACACGTTATATAAAGCGTGGATCGAGCAGTCCTCAGCTGGGCAGGCAGGCAGGCATGTTGTTGCTAAACAGAAATGTGGTTTGTTGCATGTTTATTTTGCCAATGTTTTTTGTTTATTTTTAAATGATGTTCACTTTGATGTATTTGTCTCTGCTGCCTTATTTTGATAAAAAATTCTGAAGATGTTGGGACGGTTAACCTATGTTTATTTTGATTTTTGAAATGTATTTTTGTTTGTGTGTGTGTTTGTTTGTTTGTCTTTTTTGCTTTCCTTGGTTTGTTGACCAATAAAAATTACTCTCAAATTTTGAAGTTTGTTTTTTGTTACTTTTTCATGCTACATATTTTGACAGCTGCAGCTGAAATAGGTTTGGGCCTAACAAATTAGGTGTGATTTTTGTCTAAGCTTCTTTCCTGGTGTGTAATCATGAAATGTTTGCCATGTTTATTCACCAGGAAATTAAAAAAGACAACGTGGTAAGTATTTTCTTTTTACTGCAGTGGTCCTCAGCCCTCAAGTACCCCCGACAGGACATGTTTTGTGGATTTCTCTTATCAAGAATTGCTGTCCAGACTGTCTTTTAAAGCACATGTGCAAGATGAAGGAAAACCTGCAAACATGGCCTGTGGGGGGGGGGGGGGGTGTTGCTATTGGTGGACAGCTTGAAGTGCTGATTTACAGCACTGTGCTTAAATCAAGCGCAAGGCAATCCTATTCAAATTGTGGGTGTTATAGGGAAACCAAGTGAGTGTTAGAGCCCCTGCTTGTGTTTTTTTTGGGGGTTGAGCTTTGTGTCCCTTTTCTTAAAATTGGCTTCACTTCCTGTCACACAGCTGAACAGGAAGTGAGGTTAAAACCCTACCAGTGTCTTTTCTTGGGGACACAGGTCAATCTAACTAGTGTCCCCATTAAGCAAATTGCACTCCAGCACTGCTGTGTACACCCCAAATCATGGGTCTTCAAACTACGGCCCTCCAGTTGTTCAGGAACTACAATTCCCATCATGCCTAGTCATGTCTGAATGTCAGTGCATTACAAGGCCTCATGGGATGTGTAGTTCTACAACAGCTGGAGGGCAGTAGTTTGAGGATCCCTGCCCCAAATGATTATTTAGTTTGGGGTTTAGTAAAGGCAAAGCCACTCTGCAGTACAAGCATAGTTGCTGAAAATCAGAGAGGAAGCACTGACTGTTTTAACATCCAATCCTGTAGAAGCAAAGTTGTTTTGTTTTCTTCCTTGCTTGTCCACTTGTAGTGCAAAGTGGATTTGCCTTTAGTAAATGAACCCCAAAGTCCAAGATCCCTAATAATTTGGGGTGTAGACAGCAAAATGCTAGAGTGCAATTTACATAATGGGAAACTATTTAGATTGATCTCTGTGTCCCCAAGAAAAGATATTAGTAAGGTTTTACCCTCACTTCCTGTTTGGCTATGTGACAGGAAGTGAATGAATTTGAATTAGAAAGGGTGAAGACACCTCACAAATGTTGTCACTATCAGGGGTGCAGACATCCCCAAAAAATTAGCAGATAATACTTATTTGCAAATTAATAATTTTAACATTGGGTGGTGTTTGTGGGGGGCCCTAACACACACATTCATACATATTAGCAACGCTGTATCCTGGCCTATTGGCATGGTTATATTTTCTTAGGCCTCTCAATAAAACTCTCTGAAATTTGTGCTTCAACTAGAACTATAATCAACACTTTTTATTTTCTTTAATTTTGGATAGAGTGAGGGAGGGTTATAGGCCATGTCAGTTTATTTTGTATTATCTGTGTCCAATTGGGGAGATTTGCCTTCACTTCCTGCCCCATAGCCAAACAGGAAGTGAGAGAAAAACTATGCAAATTAAGGGAATCCAGTAACCCCCTCCCCCCCAGAACTAGTGTGTGGGTCCCCTGAAAATTCCTGGGCGGGTCATACAAAAACAGGGTGTGGCCTTGACAGGAAGGGGTGGGTCATTTTTCTATTAGGAGGTGCAGAAATGTAGTCAGGCCTAGGGCAGCACAAAACCTAAATATACTACTGCATATTAGGGCTTATTTAGACAGGATCCGATTTACAGCATGTTTTTATATTGTGGGAGGAAACCCACGCAGGCACAGGGAGAACATGCAAACTCCAGGCAGATGGTGTCACGGGCGGGATTCGAACCAGCGACCCTTTTGCTGCTAGGTCAAAGTGCTATACACTACACCACTGTGCTGAACGAACATGATTGCAGCTGAAAGCATGAGATCTTTTTTTTCCAATACCATGCTTTCCAGCCTTATTGACCCCGCCTCTCTCCATAAAGAGGACCTGTCACACACTAGTCCTATTACAAGGGATGTTTACATTCCTTGTAATAGGAAGAAAAGTGATCCAAAATAAAAAAAGGGACAGAAAAGTGCAAAAATAAAAATATTAGGTAACCAAAAAATAAATAAACGTCCCTGTCCCTAGTAGCTCGCACTCAGAAGCTAATATGCATGTAAGTCCCGCCCACATATGTAAACACCATTCAAACCACACATGTGAGGTATTGACACGTGCATTAGAGCGAGAGCAATAATTCTAGCCCTAGACCTCCTCTGTAACTCTGAACTGGTCACCTGTAAAAAGCATCGCCTATGGATATTTTTATGTGCCAAAGTTTGGCGCCATTCCATGAGTGTGTGCAATAGTAAAGCGTGACAAGTTGGTATCTATTTACTCAGTGTAACATCATCTTTCACATTATCCATAAAAATTGGGCTAACTTTACTGTTTTGTTATTTTTTAATTCATGAACCGTTTTTTTTTTTTGGGCCAAAAAAAAAAGGCGTTAGAAAAATTATTGCGCAATACCGTTGGAAATCAAATAAAAAATGACTGCCACTTTATTCCCTAGGGTGTCTGCTAAAAAATTATATATATAATGTTTGGGGGTCCTGAGTAATTTGCCAGGAAATAAATATAATTTTTACATGAAGGAGAGAAGTGCCAGAATAGGCGCGGTATGGAAGTGGTTAAAGTGAAATAATAAAAGTGAAATATTCCTTTAAATTTCATACAGGGGGGGAGGGGGGTACACGCATGTTTCCCGTGCTTAGAACTGTCCCTGTACAAGATGTCATTTCTGAAGTGAAAAAAAAAGTAATTTAAAAGTACTCATGGCTATAAAGAATACAGTCATTGCTCATTAAAACTAAAAAAATAAAAAAATGTATGGGGGTCCCCCCAAATTAAATTACCAGGCCCTTCAGGTCTGGAATGGATATTAAGGGGAACCCCGCCGTAAAAAAAAAAAATGGCGTGGGTTCCCCGCAAATATCCATACCAGGCCCTTCAGGTCTGGTGTGGATTTTAAGGGGAACTCCACCCCAAATTTAAAAAAAAATGGCGTGGATTCCCCCTAAAAATCCACACCAGACCCTTATCCGAGCACGTTAACCTGGCCGGCCGCAGAAAAGAGGGGGGGACAGAGTGCGCCCCCCCTCTCCTGAACCGCACCAGGCCACATGCCCTCAACATGGGGAGGATGTCCCCATGTTGATGGGGACAAGGGCCTCATCCCCACAACCCTTGCCCGGTGGTTGTGGGGGTCTGCGGGCGGGGGGCTTATCAGAATCTGAAAGACCCCTTTAACAAAGGGGACCCCCAGATCCTGGCCCCCCCTATGTGAAATGGTAATGGGGTACATTGTACCTCTACCATTTCACCCAAAAAAAATGTCAAAAGTGTTAAAAATTACAGTAGCCGGTTTTTGACAAATCTTTTAATAAAATCTTTTTTTTTTGTTTTATGAATGAATCCTGTCAGAATTGTCATAGCCGACAATTCATTATTGCCACGTGTGAATTTTAAATGACTTTTTTTCCTTCTGAATGTCATTTTGTGCAGGGACAGTTCTAAGTGCGGGAAAAATGCGCTATTTCACATGCTGACTTTACACCCCCCCTAGGTACGAAATTTAAAGGAATATTTCACTTTTATTGTTTCACTTTAAGCATTATTAATTTCACTGCTCCTGAAAAAACGTCTGTTTTAAAAAAAAAAAAAAGCATTGATACATGTCCCCTGGGACAGGACTGAGGTCCCCAAACACTTTTTAGGACAAAACTTGCATATTATCCTTTAAAATTAACACTTTTGATTTCTCCCATAGACTTCTATAGGGAGTTCGGCGCGGCTTTACATATTACTTGCAATGCGCCGGCTGCTACGCTGGTTCATGCGCCTAATTAAGGCTTCACCCAGAGTACTAATTAAGGCATGAACCAGCACAGCGCACAGAGGATAGTAAATCAGCCCCACAGTGTTGGTCTGTGAGAGCAAGGAGGTTGGTAAAAAAACTGTTAAGCAGTTGATGTGGAAGCTGACAAGCTGTAGGCTTGTTCAGCCTGGTAGTGAGGGCCTGTTTATATATATATATATATATATATATATATATATATATATATATATATATATCGTATAGTTAGAGCCGAGACACGGCTAGGTTTTTGTTTAACTATTTTTTGTTCTGTTTGTTTTTCTGCACACTGTACAGCACCTGTAAATAGACTTTTAGCTAGATTCAGGTACATGGCCGCAACTTTGCGGCAGCGTAACTTAAGGCATTTAAGCTACGCCGCCGTAAGTTAGCGAGGCAAGTACATGATTCACAATGTACTTGCCTGCTAAGTTACGGCGGCGTAGCGTAAATGCAGCGGGCGCAAGCGCGCCTAATTCAAATTCGGCTGAGGGGGCGTGTTTTATGTTAATATGCTTTGACCTTATGTTTTTGACCTTTTTTTTCTAACTGCGCATGCGCCGGGCGCCTACATTTCCCAGTGTGCATTGCGGCTATGTGCAAAAAACGACAAGGATATGGACAGCCGCACTCCAGTAGCTATGCTTATGATTAAGCATAGCTATGCTTAATCATAGCTATGATTAAGAATTGACACTCAATGCGAAACGCGTCAGCTGTTTATCCCACTGTGTGCTGATACCTGTAGTGTATTTTTTCCTGTACCCAATAAAGGGCACGTCTTTTTCAAGTTACTGGAGTGCGGCTGTCCATATCCTTGTCGTTTTTTGCACATCCAGTGCATTGCCAACACCCATCTGCTTCTGAGTGGACATCAATTACCCTAGTGAGCTCACCTGGAGCGGCAGCTTTCTTACCTGTGCATTGCGGCTAAGTACGCCACACGGGCCTATTGATTTTGACGTGGACGTAAACTACGTAAATCCCTATTCACGGACGACTTACGCAAACGACGTAAAAATTTTGAAGCGGGAACGGCGGCCATACTTTAACATTGGTTACGCCACCTAGGGGGCATCTTTAACTTTAGGCGGCCTATCTCTTATGTAAGCGGCGTAAATATTCTACGCCGACCGCAATGGAAGCACCACCTAGCGGCCAGCAGAAATAATGCAACCTAAGATAGGACGGCGCAAGCCGTCCTATCTTAGATATGTTTAAGCGTATCTCTGTTAGAGAATACACTTAAACATAGGTTGGTGCAGATTCAGAGTTAGGTCGGCTTATCTGTAAATAAGCCGGCCTAACTCTTTCTGAATCTAGCTACATGTATATAGCACCAATAAACACTCCACTGTTTTTCACTTATCTTATGAACTTGGGGCCAGATTTACGTAGCCGCGGCGCAGCGTAACGTAACCCGTTTACGTTACACCGCCGCAATTTTTCAGATTTAGTGCCCGATCCACAAAGCACTTACCTGGAAATTTGCGGCGGTGTATCGTAAACACGTCCAGCGCAAAGCGGCCCAATTCAAATGGGGCGGGTACCATTTAAATTAGGCGCGCTCCCGCGCCGGACGTACTGCGCATGCTCCCATCGCAAATTTCCCGACGTGCTTTGCGCGAAATTACGACGCACCGACGTTTTGAGAATCGCGACGTCACCAAAGCACTTACGCCGGGAAAAAGAAAAAAAAAAAAAAGCGACGCGGGAAAGACGGGCATACTTTAACATGGTGGAGTACTTTTACACCATGTTAAAGGTGCCCTATCTTTGCGACGGAAATCTAACACTTGCGACGACGTAACAACGGGAAAAATCTTTGTGGATCGCCGTAACTCCTAATTTGCATACCCGACGCTGGTTTACGACGCAAACTCCCCCCAGCGGCGGCCACGGTATTGCATCCTAAGATCCGACAGTGTAAGGCCTTGTACTCACGAGCAGACATGTCCGATGAAACCGGTCCGCGGACCGTTTTCATCGGACATGTCTGCCCAGGGACTTCTGTTCGATGGCTGTACACACCATCGAACAGAACTCCGCGCGTAAACAATACGCGGGGCGTGTCCGCGGTGTCGATGCCTTTTAAATGCTTCCACGCATGCGTCAAAGTCATTCAACGCATGCGAGGGATGGCGGGTGGCCGGACATGTACTGTAGGTCTGTACAGACGACCGTACATGTCGGGGGGACAGGTTTCCAGCGGACTGTTTCAAAGCAAGTCCAGGAAACAGTTGTCCACTGGAAACCTGTCCGATCCGCCCGAAAATGGTCCTCTCGTGCCTACACACGGCCAAACATGTCTGCTGAAACTGGTCCGCGGACCAGTTTCAGCAGACATGTTTGGTCGTGAGTACGGGGCCTGAGAGATACGACGGAGTATCTGAGATACTCCGTCGTATCTCCTTTGTGAATCTGGCCCTTAGTATATGTGCCTGCTCATCCCAGGGAGCTTTTGTACCTGCTCCCTATCCCCCAGGTTACATATGGTGGAGGCTGCGACCAGCTGTAGTAAGTTACTACTTAACCACTTACCCCCGGACCATATTGCTGGTCAAAGACCAGAGCACTTTTTGCAATTCGGGACTGCGTCGCTTTAACTGACAATTGCGCGGTCGTGCGACGTGGCTCCCAAACAAAATTGGCGTCCTTTTTTTCCCACAAATGGAGCTTTCTTTTGGTGGTATTTTATCACCTCTGCGTTTGTTTGTTTTTGCGCTATAAACAAAAATAGAGCGACAATTTTGAAAAAAATGAATATTTTTTACTTTTTGCTGTAATAAATATCCCCCAAAAATATATAAAAAAAAAATGTTTTCCTCACTTTAGGCCGAGACGTATTCTTCTACGTATTTTTCGTAAAAAAAAATCGCAATAAGCGTTTATTGATTGGTTTGCGCAAAAGTTATAGCGTTTACAAATAGGGGGTATTTTTATGTCATTTTTATTAATATATTTTTTTTACTAGTAATGGCGGCGATCAGCGATTTTTTTTTCGGTACTGCAACATTATGGCGGACACTTCGGACACTTTTGACACATTTTTGGGACCAGTGGCATTTTTATAGCGATCAGTGCTATAAAAATGCATTGGATTACTATAAAAATGCCACTGGCAGTGAAGGGGTTAACACTAGGGGGCGGGGAAGGGGTCAAGTATGTCCCTGGGTGTGTTCTTACTGTGGGGGGGGTGGCCTCACTAGGGGAAACACTGATCCTCTGTTCATACATTGTATGAACAGAAGATCAGCATTTCCCCCGCTGACAGGACCGAGAGCTGTGTGTTTACACACACAGCTCCCGGTCCCCGCTCTGTAACGAGCGATCGCGTGTGCCAGGCGGCGATCGCGCCCGCCGGGCACACGCACGGGAGTCGGGGGCGAGCGGCGGCGCGCACGTGCCCCTAGTGGCCGCTCTAAGAGCTGACGTTATACTACGTGCTCTCGCCCAGGAGAGCCGACCTGCCGCCGTAGAATGACGGCGGCTGGTCGGCAAGTAGTTAAAAGGCCAGTACCTAGAGTGAATAAACATGGAAACATGGATGTGACGAGATCCTTCCTCGCCCAGGTCCTGCTCTCCCGACACTCCTCTGCTACCAGTGAGTCAGCTTGCAGATTGCAACGTCTGATGGTCCAGTCATCCAAGGTTCCGGGATCCGAATTACAGCTATGTGCCATTCGGACCCATTAAGAACAAACACCAGGCAGGCTGTATGTAAGTTCCAACAGGACTCTTTATTTCAAGTACACAGCACACTTTTATACAGAATTTTGGAACATCCCACTCCCAACAACCGCTTTCCTATTGGTCAATTGTAAAGTATATCCAGTCTTCACTCAGGTCCCCCTTGACCATGCAAATGAGGACTTGAAATTGTCAACAGGGATTGGTCCAATAGCTTGGATAGAAAGACTTGTGTATTGAGACAGAAGCCCCAGGGGGTAATCAATGTACACAATAACCTGGTTCCAGCTAGACGGCCTGACTCCGACACCCGCTCTTAACCTGCAGAACACAATAAAAGGTATTTCGCAAGCTGGTTCCACTTAGCATTTCAAAAGCCTTGCATTGAATGTCCCTCTCCTGTGTAACATATGTCAAGTAGAAACACTTTACTATCTCAAGGTCCATGACATTACTTCCCCTGGGAACCAGTCCAACAGCCGCAGTGGGACCCAAACGGGTCAACTCGAGGATGTTGGAAAAGTAGTCTTAAAGTTCCAGGACTGTGCTGGGATGACCCATCTGCCTTCCTGTTTTGAGGTCCTGGCCCATAATCGGACGGCAAGAGGCTCACATTCAGTCCTCTCCAAAAGCCCCTGTCCCGGCTAGGTCTGTCACACATCTCCCCCTTTGGCAGGAGACTAACACTGGGAGAGACCCCAATTTCGGTACCCACCCAGTACCCCAGATACCTTGTCCCAAAGAGAGCATTACTCACCCAGCCAATCTCTGCCTCTCTCAGAGAACACGCCTGCCGCTGGGGAGAGGCCTGGACTGGCCCTTCTCCCTGGAGTCCTTTCAGCCGCTGGAGAGAAGACAGGGTGGCTGGGCTCAGTTCATCATGCCATTGGGAATCTGGGCCAACTGGCCACCATTCCTGGGGTATACCAGTGGAGACTGCAGTCCCATCCACTGATGCTAGGTAAAAATCCCCCGGTGCTTGCAAAGCAAAGCCGACATCCTCCTGTCTCAGTGCCGCACCATTTTCTGGGGTTGTGTCTGTGGAGATCGGAGTCCCATCCACTACCACAGGAACCCCCTCTTCTGTTAGTTGAGAGCAGAGGCCCGGGGCACTCTGCTCTGTTGCCAGCTCTTCCGCTGGGTTGCTGTGAGTGGGGACCACAGTCCCATCCACCGATATCCGCTCAAGCTGTAGTTGTGTGCAGCAGCCAGTAGCATCCTGCCCTGCTGCCAGTGATTCAGCTGGGAGTAACAGCTTTACTACCTCAGCTTGTTGCTGGGGAGGGGGGCCAACCGCCCCGGCTCCCTGGAACTCCACAGTTGGTCCCAGTGCTGGGCAGAGATGGCTAGCATTCTGCCCTGTTGCCAGCACTTCTGCTGGGGGTGCATAATCCATAACATCCTCTGAACAGTCCATACATTCTGTAATCTGTGGCTGGGGAGTGATTGCCATCTTCTCACCCTGAGCCTCCGGAACTGCCACGGGGGTGGGGCAGAGGTCTTGATCCCTCTGTCCTGTGACCAGCGCTTCAGCTGGGGAAGTTCCTTGTAACTCCACAAATACTGCCCTTGGTGCTGGGCAGAGCACAGTGAAGTTTGGCCCTGATACCAGCTCTTCTGCTGGAGGCTCCCCAGGTTGTTCTTCCTCAGCAGAAAAGTCTATCAAATCCCCTGTCTCTACAACTGGTGTCTGGGGATAGAGGTTCACCATCTCCTGTCCATGGAACCCAGAAGATGCTATGGGTACTGAGCAGAGGTTAGCAGAGCTCGGCCGTGCGGTCAGCACTTCAGCTTTGGGAATGGCAAGCTCCCGATTTTCCACTGCTGATTCATCAGCCAGGATTTCATCACTGTCAGCTGATATTTCCTCATAGTCCCAGGTAAAGGGAACCTCACCCTGCTGCTGAGCGGAGTCTAGCAGCTGTTTGTAGGTGATTTCCAGTTCCCATTCTTGAGCGGCCAGGAATTCCAAATCTTCCTGTAACCAGTGCACTTCCGGGACATTCAGTCTTCGCTCTCTGTGCTCCATTATTTCCTCCCAACGCCACTCCCGATCGCTCCCAAAGTTGGGATCCCTGGACATCCTCCAATACAACAATCCCAGGCCATCATAGTCAAAGCCTTCCGTGGGGCTGTCATCCGCTGACCACGGGCACTCTTGGACTACATACCACCGGAGGGCTCTGTAGCTCTCGTCCAACCGCATCTCTTCCCGGATCAGCCTGCTTAACTCTGCTGTCCACTCCTGCTTTGGTTGTTCCCCCAATAACAGCATCCGTACTTCATACTGTGACCAGTACCTTACATGGATGGAGGGGAGAGCTTTTCCCTGGTGTCGCTGCTCGCGGGCTAGCGCTTCTTTCCAGAGTTCGCAGCGGATCGAATCAGACCATCCAAGCAGGACCTCCTCTGATACTGGTCCTCTGCGCTGTATCTGCTTCTCTCGCAACCTCCTTCTGAATTCCTCTTCCATGGTTACTGATATCTGTACCTCTCCTCTTCTTTCATTTGGTGCTGCTTCTTTAGGCGTTGTCACCGATCGCCGTATTTCTGCAATTCTCAGCTCCTGTTGCCGCTCTCGTTCTCTCTGTTGTCGCTCTCGTTCTCTCTCATCCTGCCGCTGGAGGTCTCTAATGGTATTCTGTATGGCGGTCTCTGATGGGTTCGCACCATATAATGCCAACCGCTGTTGAACTCGCTGCTGGAACAAGTCTTCAACTGACCGGGGTCCTGCATCACCATCCCTCTGATCCATCTCGGCTAGCGCAATGATCAGGGTGGCCTTGTTCTTCCCACCGGTCCCTCCACGGCTCTCAAGCAAGTCTTTTAGCATGGTTCTCCTCCAGGCTGCATAGCTGGTCATTCATGGTGGTGGTTTGGAGTTGTCCCAGTAACTGGAGAGCAAATCCCACCGCTGCCAACCAATGTGACGAGATCCTTCCTCGCCCAGGTCCTGCTCTCCCGACACTCCTCTGCTACCAGTGAGTCAGCTTGCAGATTGCAACGTCTGATGGTCCAGTCATCCAAGGTTCCGGGATCCGAATTACAGCTATGTGCCATTCGGACCCATTAAGAACAAACACCAGGCAGGCTGTATGTAAGTTCCAACAGGACTCTTTATTTCAAGTACACAGCACACTTTTATACAGAATTTTGGAACATCCCACTCCCAACAACCGCTTTCCTATTGGTCAATTGTAAAGTATATCCAGTCTTCACTCAGGTCCCCCTTGACCATGCAAATGAGGACTTGAAATTGTCAACAGGGATTGGTCCAATAGCTTGGATAGAAAGACTTGTGTATTGAGACAGAAGCCCCAGGGGGTAATCAATGTACACAATAACCTGGTTCCAGCTAGACGGCCTGACTCCGACACCCGCTCTTAACCTGCAGAACACAATAAAAGGTATTTCGCAAGCTGGTTCCACTTAGCATTTCAAAAGCCTTGCATTGAATGTCCCTCTCCTGTGTAACATATGTCAAGTAGAAACACTTTAATATCTCAAGGTCCATGACAATGGAAAACATGGAAATCCTCAAACAACTGGTGTTATCCAACGCTGCACAACAGCAAGCCAATGCTATCGCACATGAGCAAACCAAGGCCCTGTACCAACAGATTAGTGCTGTACAGGAGCAATCACAGAGGCTGTTTGAACAGCTTGCCACTGCTGCAAAAGGGATAGGAAAATCCTGACTGAGGTTGTGGAGACTCTAGCACAGTGGTCACCTGCGAAAATTAAGGATATTGGAGACAAGCCCTCAGCCATCCATGTGGGTCGCTTTCTTTCTAAGAAAACCGCTGCCACCCCCCTCAACACCACCACTGCCACCCCCCCTCAACACCACCACTGCCACTTGCCCTCAACACCACTGCTGCCACCCCCTCAACACCACCGCTGCCACCCCCTTAATACCACCGCTGCCACCCCCTCGACACCACCGCTACCACCCCCCTCAACACCACTGCTGTATGGTGTGTGTGTGTGTGTGTGTGTGTGTGCGTGCCGGGGGGGGGGGGGGCGGCAAAATGCACATTCGCCTGAGTTGGCAAAAATCCTTGCACCGGCCCTGCCTGTCCCGTGTTCACTCCTGTTGGGCCACAGGTGTTCCAACCCATTCCAATGCTCAAAGGTGAAGTTCCCCTTCAGGTTCAGCTTTCCAGTAGAAGCCTGATGATTTTGTGCCAACATTGACTGGTATTTGGAACTGGTCATAGTTCCCTCTACCTTGACTAAGGCCCCTGTTCAAACTGAAGAAAAACAGCACCAAAGCATGATGCTGCCACCACCATGTTTCACGGTGGGTATGGTGTTCTTTTGGTGATGTGCAGTGTTGTTTTTGCGCTAAACATTTCTTTTGGAATTATAGCCAAACAAGTTCAACCTTGGTTTCCTCAGACCATAACACATTTTCCCACATGCTTTTGGGAGACTTCAGATGTGTTTTTGCAAATATTTGCCAGGCTTGGATGTTTTTCATTGTAAGAAAAGGCTTCCGTCTTCCCACTCTACCCCATAGCCCAGACATATGAAGAATACAGGAGATTGTTGTCACATGTACCACACAGCCAGTACTTGCTAGATATTCTTGCAGCTCCATTAATGTTGCTGTAGGCCTCCTGGCAGCCTACCTGACCAGTTGTCTTCTCGTCTTTTCATCAATTTTGGAGGGACGTACAGTTCTTTTTAAAGGCCTTTTTTTGTCATATTTTCTCCATGTGATGATGACTGTCCTCACTGTGTTCCATGTACCCTTCTCCAGACTGATACCTTTTAACAATGAGATCCCTCTGATGCTTTGGAAGCTCTCTGCAGTCCATGGCTTTTGCTGTAGGATGTGACTAAAAAAAGTCAGGAAAGACCTACTAGAACAGCTGAACTTTATTTGGGGTTAATCCAATGCACTCTAAATGATGGCAGGTGTGTACTGGAGAAGCCGGGAGGACACCATCGAGGCCGCAGACGGACGCCGGACCGGACGATGGACGCTGGGAAGACACCAAAACTGTAAGGCCCCGTACACACCATAGAATCAATCGGCAGATAAATCCCAGCAAATGGGTTTCAGCGGATAGATCCTATGTACACGCCAGCGGATATTTTTCCGCGGATAAATCTCCCCTGGGATGGATTCCAGCAGATCGGATATTTGCTGACATGCACAACAAATCCATCTGCTGAAGTCCATCCCAACGGATGGATCCGCTCGTCTGTACAGACTCACCGGATCCATCCGTCCAAAGGGATTCCCCGCACGCGTCGTAATGATTTGACGCATGCGTGGAATTCCTTATATGACAGCGTCGCGCCCGTCGCCGCATCATAATCGCGGCGACGGCGCGACACGTCATCGCCAGAGGATTTCTGCGCGGATTTCAATGCGATGGTGAGTACACTCCATCGCATAGAAATCTGCGGAAATCTTTGAGAGGATTTATCCGTGGAAACGGTCCGCTGGACCGTATCCGCGGATAAATTCTCTCGTGTGTATGGGGCCTTAGTAATAAAATCATATAACATTTTTTTTTACAGGAATTTCGGGGGCAACTTTAGGGGTGCGCGGTATACGCGGGAGCGCGTTATACCGCGATAAATACGGTAGTTAGCATCTCACAATGGAATGTCTAGGAGCAGAAGAAATTTACACCTCAAAAGCATGTGTCCCCCCATTGAATGAAAACACTCCATTTGGAGTCAAACTTTAACAACTTATAATATTCCAAGATATCCTGCAAAACATGAATTATCAGTAATGTCCCATCTCATGTAATTTATAATTATTATTTCTCAGTCACCCTATGCCCAAAAAGGGACTCCTGTTACATAAACTATCTGTCTCATTTTTCTTTACAGGGGAGTTACTCGGTTATGTAACTATGTCTCTAGAAGCCTTGGTTTCTCCACTTGGGCATTCATTTACACATGAAGGAGTGACATTGAGGATTACTCCCAATGTGAGCATTGTACTCTTGGATGTCAAGATTCAGGCCTTTACACTGGAAGGGGACAATTTTGGACAAGGTAAGCCACACTGGGATGACAATATTGGCACATTTTGATGGCTGGAAGTGAAAAGTGGGAAATTTGGGCCAGATCCTCAATAGAGATGCGCAGGCGGATCTGCTGTTCTGCCTGCGTATCCCTGTTTCTATCTTTGGAACTGATCCACAGAATCAGTTTCCAAGAGATAGACAGAAGATCCGACATGTGTAAGGGACTTACACTGCCGGATCTTAGGATGCAGTACCGCATCCGCCGCTGGGGGCATTTCGAGTCGAAATGCCGCTTCGGGTATGCAAATTAGCACTTACGGAGATCCACGAAGCTTTTCAGCTTCGTTTTTTCTCCGTAAGTATTAGTTTGCAATCGTAAAAATATCGCTGCTTTTACAAAGTGTAAAGTTAGTACACCTTGTAAAAGCTGACCCTTCTTTCCAGCGACGCTGTCTTTTTTTTTTTTTTTTTTCCCGCCGCAACTCGTTTTTTTTCCCGACGCAACTTTTTTGACCCGGCGCGATTCACGAAGCTCGGCGTAACGTAATTTCGCGCTATGCACGTCGGGAAAATGACGAGCATGCGCAGTACATCCGGCGCGGGAGCGCGCCTAATTTAAATGGGACTCGCCCCATTTGAATTGGGAACGCCTTACGCCGGCCAGATTTAAGTTACACAGCCGAAAATTTCTAGGTAAGTGCTTTGTGGATCGGGCACGTAGGTAGAAATTTTCAGCCAGTGTAACTTAAATGGGAATATTTAAGTTACGGCGGCTGGCTGTGGATCTGGCCCTTTGAGTGGAGAAAGAAAAACATTTGTGCTTTTGACTGCTGGTGATTGATTGCTTGTGGTTGCAATTGTTTCAGTTTTTTCTTCGGGATCTTTGCTAGCATCTTTTTAAAACACCTTTCTGTAAGGCCCCGTACACACGATAGAATCCATCCGCAGATAAATCCCAGCAAATGGGTTTCTGCGGATAGATTCTATGGTGTGTACACGCCAGCGGATCTGTTTCCGCGGAGAAATCTCCTCTGGGATGGATTCCAGCAGATCGGATATTTGCTGTGCTGCACAACAAATCCATCTGCTGGAATCCATTCCAACGGATGGATCCGCTCGTCTGTACAGACTTACCGGATCCATTCGTCCAAAGGGATTCCCCGCACGCGTCGTAATGATTTGACGCATGCGTGGAATTCCTTATATGACAGCGTCGCGACGGCGCGACACGTCATCGGCAGAGGATTTCCGCGCGGATTTCAATGCGATGGTGTGTACACTCCATCCCATCGAAATCAGCGGAAATCTTTGAGAGGATTTATTCGTGGAAACGGTCCGCTGGACCGTATCTGCGGATAAATCCTCTCGTGTGTACGGGGCCTAACTTATTAAATAGCATTTTTTTCTTTCCTTCCGTCTGCTAATTAAAGAGTAGGTAAACCCCGGACAATTTTTTTTTCCAATTTTAACATTCAGTAGCTCATTACATGAGATAATCGATTGAAATCGGCCCTAAACGAGGTCTGTAAATACCGTATTTAGGGTGTTCTCTTCATTTCCGTGTATTGGCCGAGCCATTGTTAGTGCTGTTTTGTGAATCTGTTCTGTACGCCACTTCCGCCCTTACTCTGTTTCCCTTTTGAAATCTTGCGCATGCGCCGTAGCACCTTAACCAAGCCTTGATCTCAATTAGCTATATTCAGGTAGGGGCGCGCAACTGTAAGGCGGTGTAGCGTATCGTATTTACGCTACGCCGCCTTAAGTCAGAGAGACAAGTACTGTATTCACAAAGTACTTGCCTCCTAACTTACGGCGGCGTAGCGTAAATGCGGCGGGCGGAAGCACGCCTAATTCAAAATAGGCTGAGAGTGCGTGTTTTATGATAATTTGCTTTGACCTGACGTGATTGACTTTTTTTGGAACGGCGCATGCGCCGTCCGCCTACATTTCCCAGTGTGCATTGCGGCAAAGTACACCGCACGGTCCTATTGATTTCGACGTGGACGTAAATGACGTAAATCTCTATTCACGGACGACTTACGCAAACGGCGTAAATTTTTCGAATTTCGAAGCGGGAACGGCGGCCATACTTTACCATTACTTTTCCAACTATTTGATGGAATATCTTTAGGCCTGATAATGCGTTACGTAAACGGCGTATCTGTACTGCGTCGGCCGGGCGTACGTTTGTGAATAGGCGTATCTAGTGATTTACATATTCTACGCCGACCGCAATGGAAGCGCCACCTAGCGGCCAGCCTAAATATTGCACCCTAAGATAGGACGGTGCAAGCCTATCTTAGGTCGGCGCAGATTCCGAGTTAGGTCAGCGTATCTACTCATACGCCGACCTAACTCTATGTGAATCTAGCTAAATGTGTCTATGGCTGCTCTGATTCACTCCCCTGTGTGACGTCTTATTCAGTCACAAGGGGGAGTATCAGGAAGAAGAGAATTAGTGCAGCACCGCAAGACTTCTCCTCTGTGCCATTTAGAGGGGAAGCTCATTCACAGTAATTTCCCGACATGAAGGGAATACAGAAATGGCACACTTTAGGTGCCGTTAATGAAAGATCATACTGCGCAATCGCGCATGATGTCATCTACCACTAAAAGATGATTTTCATTGAAAATGCAGCAGTAAGTACACTTTCACAGGCAGCGATCAGCTGCCTGTGTTATCTACTATCTGAACAGATTAAGTTGTCTCTGAGGGTTTACAACTAGGGATGAGCCGAACATACCCGCATTCGACTCGCACCAGAACGCTCGAACGGACCGACAGTTCGAGCGAACATTTAGAACCCCATTGAAGTCTATGGGACTGGAACGTTCGAATTCAAAAGTGCTCATTTTAAGGCCCAATATTCAAGTTATTGTTGGAAAACATCTTTGAGAACCCGGGTCTTTCCCCGGGAACATGTATCAATGGAGAAAAAACTTTTAAAAATTGTAGTTTTTTCTGGAGCAGCGATTTTAATGATGCCTAAAGTGAAAAAAAAAATCAAAAATTCCTATAAATATCGTACCTGCTGGGTGTCTATAGTAGTGGCACGTGTTTAGAAATGTCCCTGCACAACATGAGATTACTCTTAGGCCCCGTACACACAACCGTTTTTCTTGGCAGAATCCAGCACGAAACTCGATGGGAGACGAATTCTGCCGAGAAAACCGGTCGTGTGTACACTTTTCGCCGAGAAACCCGTCGGGAAACTCGTCGGGCCAAATAGAGAGCATGTTCTCTATTTCCTCGTTGGGCAATGGGAAAATTTGTCTTGACGAGTTTTCTGACAGCCGAACAAGGAACTCGACGAGCATAACGTTGTGTTTTGCCCGTCGAGTTTCTCGGTCGTGTGTACGGGGCCTCAGAAAAAAGTAATTTAATACTGCTTGCGGCTTTAGGGCCAGATTCACATAGAGATACAACGGTGTATCTCCTGATACACCGTCGTATCTCTGACTTAGGCCGGTCGTATCTATGCGACTGATTCATAGAATCAGTCACGCATAGATATGCCTAAGATCCGACAGGTGTAACTGTGTTACACCATCGGATCTTAACTGCAATTTAAAAATGGCCGCTGGGGGCGTTCTCGCTGATTTACGCTGAGAAATATGTAAATCAGCAAGATACGCCAATTCACGAACGTACGCGGGCCCGACGCAGTCACTTAACGTCGTTTACGTTAGCGTTTTCCCGGCGTATACTTACCCCTGCTTCTATGAGGCGCAGCCAATGTTAAGTATGGCCGTCGTTCCCGCGTCAATTTTTTTTTACTTCGTTTGCGTACGTCGATTCACAAAACCGCTCGTCGCAAGTTACGCTCACGCCAAAACCACTGACGTCCTAGCGACGTCATTGGGAGCAATGCACGCCGGGAAAATTCGCGGACGGCGCATGCGCATTTAAATCGGCGCAGGGACGCGCCTGATTTAAATAGTACACTCCCCCTAGCCACGGAATTTGAATTCCGCCGGGGGATTTACGATCCGTCGCCGCAAGTTTGGAGGTAAGTGTTTTGTGAATTACCCACTTGCCTCTCAAGCTTGCGGCGGCGGATCTTAAATAACATACGCGGTTTTAAAGATCAGCTGATCTATGTGAATCTAGCCCACAATGTAATGTTTGGTCCCTGCAATATGGATAAAAATCATTGAAAAAAATAGCATGAGTTTCCCCGCCACCACTCCCCCCAGGTCATTACAAGACCCAGTGCCGATCCTGACCTCCCTGGGGCCCTAAGCAAAATAACGACAGTGACATGTCACATTAACCACTTGCCTACTGTGCACATACACCCCCTTCCTGCCCAGACTAAATTTTAGCTTCCAGCACTGCGTCACTTTAACTGACAATTGCGCGGTCGTGCGACGTGGCTTCCAAACAAAATTGACGTCCTTTTTTTCCCACAAATAGAGCTTTCTTTTGGTGGTATTTGAACGCCTGTGCGGTTTTTAGTTTTTGCGCTATAAACAAAAAAAAAGCGAAAATTTTGAAAAAAAAAACACAATATTTTTTACTTTTTGCTATAATAAATATCCTATTTAAAAAAAAAATGTTTTATCTCCGTTTAGGCCAATACGTATTCTTCTACGTATTTTTGTTAAAAAAAATAAAATTGCATTAACCGTATAATGACTGGTTTGTTATATTGCTTACAAAATAGGGGACATAATTATGATTTTTTTTTTATTTATTTTGTACTAGGAATGGCGGCGATCTGCGATTTTTTTTTCGGGACTGCGACATTATAGCGGACACATTGGACATTTTTTGACACATTTTTGGGACCATTCACATTTATACAGTGAACAGTGCTATAAATATGCATTGATTACTGTATAAATGTGACTGGCAGGGAAGGGGTTAACCACTAGGGGGCGAGGAAGGGGTTAAATGTGCAGCCTGATCAGTGTTCTAACTGTGGGGGGAGGGGGGTGACTGGGGGAGGTGACCGATCTGTGTCCCTATGTACAAGAGACACAGATCGGTCTCCTCTCTCCCTGACAGGACGTGGAGCTCTGTGTTTACACACAGTGCTCCACGTCCCCGCTCAGTTACCGGGCAAATGCGGGTGCCCGGCGGCCATCGCGGCTGCCGGGCACGCGCACAGTGTTCCCAGTAATGCGACGGTGCACGCCCGTGCCCCCTAGCAGCTTCTAATGACAGGACGTCATATGACGTTCTGTCAGAACAACAGGGGATACCGCCCGCCGTCATTTGACGGCGTGCGGTACTAAGGAGGTTAAAGAAAGTTGAGAAGCGGGGGAGGGGTGTTCTGCTGTCGGAAATGACTCAGCCAGTGAGTTTAGAAGCGGGGTGAGGGGGCAAAAATTACTTCTCACCAGGTGGGGCCCTTTGCAGCTTTGCGGGGCCCTAAGCGGCTTGCATAGTGAGCCTATAGGGAGGATCGGCCCTGACAAGACCCTTTGGCCCTATATATTTTGAACAGCAGTATACAGGCGGTGCAAACAAGACAAGGACTGTAGGTTTGTTAAGTAGAATCTGAACCATGTCATACTTTGCTGCTGCATATATTTCCTAAAGAGACCCTCAACAAACTACATGACACTTGTGCCTGGTGATGAGGCCATTGATGTTCCAGTGGTGGCCCGTGAGCCTGTGGCCATACAGGCTTGGCCCCCCAAAGCGCACATGCTGTGTGGCAACTGTGTCTCTCTCTATCTCTCTCTCTCTAACTGACTGACTGACTTCTCTTTAACAAAGCCGAAACACACTACACGCGGCCGCCTTGCAGGCGGCCTTATATAGTGTGGGGCATGTACTAAACCCCCTGAGCCATAATTGGCCAAAGCTACCCTGGCTTTAGCCAATTATGGTTCTTTGTTTTTTGCGCGCTGTGATTGGCCAAGCATGCAGGTTCATGGTGCATGCTTGACCAATCATCAGCGCGCAATGCCACAGTGAATTATGGGCCGATGTGCGTCACTCGAATTTGGCGCGAACGACCCGTTTTTTTCGAAATCCGTCAAACGTACGAACAGACGATGTTCGAGTCGAACACCAAGCTCTTCCCTATTTACAACCACTTTTAGAGGAGTGGTTAATTGTTTACATGTGCTAGCCTACAGGTACTATATAACTTCCTGTAGATACTCACTCTGAGCTTGCTCACATTTTGCTTGCTGGAACATTGACAAAATGGCAAATTTAAATGAAAATACTAGAGTTTAAAACAGTAGATGATAACAGGAGTCTTTCAACCTGTAAGTAACATATGACATTTCCTGTTAGTACCTGGGATAATGAGCGCTAGCAAGGTTGACAGTTTTGTGCAGTGCACTGCAAGTACACAGTAAAGGGGCAACAGCTCCAGGATGGATACTGCTGCAACCGATGTGAGCAGTTTGCCCTTCTGGAAGCTCACGTTCGAGATCTGGAGGAGCAAATTGCAACACTGGGCAGAACTGACAACCTTGCAAGGGGTCCTCTACTCAGTGAGCAGGTGGTTAATAGTGTTGATGGGGAGGGTGGAGGCGGTAAATCAGGATTATCAGGTAGGAAGACTGGTTACTGTAGTCAGAGGGGGTGGTAGGGGCTCACGGAAAGGGAAGGCCAGCCCCCGGTTTGAGCACCCAAACAGGGTGTGGGGGGGGTGTAAAGCTCAGATGTGGCAGCCATAGATGTCACTGCTACCCCTAACAGCCAGAGCAGCCCATCTAGTAGGGGTGGTAAGGGTAATGCAGTAGGCCTAGACAGCTGGTGGTAATAGGCGATTCTATAATCATAAGGACTAATAATTTGTCACCAGGATCACCTCAACCAAATGGTTTTCTGTTTTTTTTTTTTTTTTTAATTATTATATATATGTTATATTATTTTCTTGAGTACATTTTTGACTTCTTTTGCTGGGCATATACAAAAGTTTTCCCTTAATACTTCACCTCCCCTTACCCGTCCCTCCCCCCCCCCCCCCTCCTATCTCACCAAAACAATCTCCTTATACCTCTACTTCTCTCTGATTTTTCTATAATGGCCTTAAGTATCTTCTCTTAATTTTTCCGCGTAACTCCACGATTTCTTAAAAGTTCTCCAATTTTCCCATTTCATGTTTTGTAATATGTTATTACCCTCCATGTCCTCCTGCAGTTCCTCCATTTTATACGTTTCTTCAACCGCATCGATCCATTCCCAGATCGATGGGCATTCCACCTCTTGCCAGCCCCTTGGAATTAATCTTTTGGCAGCATTCAATAGGTGTGGTACTAGTGATTTTTTATAACTTTTAATGCCTTCTTCTCCCCCGTGAAACAGGACAACCCAAGGGTCCATCTTTATCTTTTTCTTTGTAATCTCTTCGACACAGGCCAATATTTTTTCCCAGTACCTCCTTATCTTAGGGCATCCCCACCACAGGTGCGCCATATTTCCTGGTAAACCGCATCCCCTCCAGCACTCTCCAGTCTGTCCCTCTTTAAACTTTTTTAATTTGTCTGGTGTCATATACCATCCGGCTATGCATTTAAAACACATCTCTGCTGTGCGGCTATCCACCGCGGAGGAGTGTGTCAGGGTCAGCATTTTCTCTATTGTGGTCCTATCCTGATGTGTCCCTAGTTCCCTTTCCCATTTTTTAATGAATGGGGGTATGTTCTGCTCTTCCATCTTTAGTAACATCTTATATAGTCCCGAGATAGTTCCTCTGGCTTTTTTTGTAGCGCATATTTTTTCCAATTCCAATAACTGATCTCCCGACCTCAGTGGGTGTGGAAGGTCTTGAATAAAATGGTTTAGTTGCCGATATCTCCATTCATTAATTTCCAGGAAAGAGTTTTTTAATTTCAACTCCTGTAGTGTTAAAATGTGCCCTTCCTTCATTATATCTCTTAATTGTATAGTGTCCATTTTAATCCAATTTCCCCCCACTTGTGTTTTACCTGGTGCAAAATAATCATTATTCTTTAGTGATATAAGGGGTGAATTGTACTCTTTCACAATTTTTTTATAGACCGTGTCCCAAACTTTAAGTGCATTTTTAGTTATCTCGTGTGCGTTTTTATCTATTGTCCTAAATTGTGGAGGGTTCCAAATTATCTTATCTAACCTTGCCTGTGACAATTTATTTTCTACACTAACCCACCTTTTTTCTTTGCTAGCCCTGGCCCACTCCACCACTCTTGTTAATATCACCGCCTCATAGTATCTTTTGACATCGGGGACCGCTAATCCACCCTTTTTTTTTGGTTGTTTTAGGGTCTGAAGTGCTATCCTGTGCTTCTTATTTCTCCATATATAATTCATTATTAATTTTCTAAGGGCCGAGAACAATGTCCCGGGGAGGGCAATGGGGATCATCTGGAACTTATATAAAATTTTTGGCAGAATGACCATTTTGCAGTAATTAATTCGTCCTATCCATGATATTGCCCTGTTTTCCACCCTTTTTGTTTCTGTCTTAATTTCATTTAATAAAGGGATAAAATTTATCGTATACATCTCCCTAGTAGATTTTGCTAGCAGTATTCCTAGGTATTTGAGTTCTTTCACCCAAGCAAATTTGTACTTCATTTCCAGGAGTTGTTCTTCTATCTTGCTTATGTTTATACTCATAATCTTCGTTTTTGTGATGTTTAATTTAAAGTTTGAGATTTCTCCGTATTCGCTACAAAGGTTTAAAAGGTTTGGAATTGATGTTTTGGGTTCCATTAAATAGAAGAGGACGTCGTCTGCAAAAGCTGCAAGTTTATGTTCCTCCTCTCCTATTTTAACCCCTTTTATTTTTTGAGAGTTTCTGATCCTAGCCAGCAGGGGTTCCAATGCGAGCACGAACAGTAATGGCGATAGAGGGCACCCTTGCCTTGTACCGTTTCTCATTAAGAAGGTTTGAGAGAGACTTCCATTTATTTTTATTTTGGCCGTGGGGGACCTGTAGAGAGTGCCAATCCACTCCATCATCCTCTGTCCAAACCCCATTTCCTTCAGGGTGAGCAACATGAGTCCCCAGTCTACCCTGTCAAACGCTTTTTCTGCGTCTATCGACAGAAGTAGACCTGGGGACCCTGCCGCCTTCATTTTCCGAAGGATTAACAGTGTTCTAACCCCATTGTCTCTCCCCTCTCTTCCCTGGACAAAACCCGTCTGATCCGGGTACACCAATCTCGCCATTTCCTGTTTAACTCTCCCGGCCAATACCTTTGCAAACAGTTTTAAGTCTGTATTGAGCAGAGATATCGGCCGGTATCCTGAACAGTTTCCGATGTCCTTCCCTTCCTTAGGGATAACGGTGATAGTTGCTTCCGATGCCTCTTTACTTAGTTCGTACTCCTTTCCAAGCCCATTATAATACTGGCATAGCCTTGGCAGAAGTATCTCCTTAAATTTTTTGTAATACATTACTGTAAAGCCGTCTGGCCCCGGACTTTTACCTGAGGCAGAGCTTGATAGTGCTACTCTAATTTCGTTTTCCGTTATTTGCCTGTCCATCCCCTGTGCGTCTATTTGACTGACTTTTGATAACCTTGCTTCTTCTAAAAATGCTGAGATTTTTTTGTCTTTCTCCCCTTTTTGCCAGTTTTTTTGTTCTACTGAGTATAATTTTTCATAATATAATCTAAATGTTTCAGCAATATCTTTTGTTGTATGCAAGACCTCTCCTTTTTCGTTTTTAATTTTATCTATATAATTCCTTGATTTCTTTTTTTGTACCATCCGGGCAAGATGTTTGCTTGTTTTATTTCCCCACCTATATCTCTCCCTTGCCACCAAGTTAAATTCCCTTCTTGTTTCCCGATCAATAAGTTCTTTAAGTTCGTTCCGCTTATTAACTAGGTCCAGATAAATATCTCGTTGTTTACCATTTTTCTTATGTGTTAGTTCCAAATTGAAGATCTCATCTACTAATTTTTCCTTCTTACTGTTCATTTCTTTTTTCCTCCTCGCCCCTTCGGAGATTAACACCCCTCTAATCACCGCCTTATGGGCATCCCATAATGTTGCTGCCGAAATTTCATCTGTCTTGTTTATCTTAAAATATTCCTCTAATTCTTTTTTAACCCTCATTAAACTTTTTTCTTCTATTAGTAGTTTCTCATTTAGTCTCCAATTTGGGTAGGTCCTTTGATTGCCTATAATATTTATGGATATACTGATTGGGGCATGGTCGGAAATCGTCATGGTCTCTATTTTTGTCTCGACCACCGCATCTAACATTCTATGCTCAATGAAAATGTGATCGATCCGGGAGTAACTTTCGTGTACGTAAGAATAAAATGTATAATCTCGTTTGCTTGGGTTAAAGATCCTCCATGTGTCTACTAATTGGCTTCTATGTAGACTACCTTTTACCTTTCTCAGTTGCCTTTCTTGAGTCTCTAATGTTTGGTGTGTTTTATCGGCCTTTGTGTCCATACAAAAATTTAAGTCTCCTCCCAATATTATCTTTCCCCTCCTGAAATCTTTTAATTTCCCCAGGATTCCCTGGAGGTATTTCATCGGGGAGGTATTCGGTGCATATATGTTTACAAGAGTATATTCCTCCTCCTCTAGTTTTCCCCTTAAAAAGAGGAATCTCCCTTCTGGGTCTGTCATTCGGTCTGTTAACACAAACCTAATCCCCTTAGCTATCCCAATTGCTACCCCTCTGGCCCTTTTAGAAATGGTGTCCCCATAGTACCATATGGGGAAGTCAGGGGAATATAGCTTTATGTTTGATCCCAATGTAAGATGGGTTTCCTGCAGGAGGAAAACATCTGACCTATACCTCTTTAGTTCCTTTAGTACCTTATGTCTCTTTGATGGACTATTGAGGCCTTTTACATTATAAGATAGGCATTTAATTACCGGCATCTTGGTTGTTGGTTACAGTTTCTTCCGCTTGTTTTGGTGAGATAGGATATCTTCCCCCCCCTCCTCCCTCCCCCTCCCCTCCCTCTCCCCCCCTCCCCCTTCCCCCCTCCCTCCCCTCCCCCCCCAACCCATCCCTCCCTCCTTCCCATCTCTTCCCCCCTCCCTCCCTCCCCCCTATTTGGCCTATTAAAGGCCTCTGGACCATCTTCCATATCTTGGTCCAGATCGCTCTGGGTGGGGGTCTGAGATTGCCTCCCCCCCTCCCGGTTTTCCACCCGGGAGGGGGGGGAGGGGACAAAGCCCCAGCCCGAGGTCAGAGGAGAGCCCAAGCAAAGGATAAAAAAGAGCAAAAGAGGAAAAAGGCAAAAAAGAAAAACGCAAAACGCAAAGACAGGAAAGGGAAACTAGGGGAAACAAGGGAGAGGGGGGAGGGGGGGAGTTTCCATTCTCCCCCCCTCGCCTTCCCATCCCTGTCCCCCCCCTACCCCCAACCTGGTAGGTCAGGGACCTGGATATCCAACTTTCTACAAAATTCCCTTAAGTCCTCGGGAAATCTTAGTGTCGCAGATCTCCCTTCCTTTGTTCCAATTAGGCAAGCGGGGAACCCCCAATTATATTTAATGTTCAAGTCTGTCATCCGTTTCAAGAGCGGTTTTAACAACCATCTCCTTGCCAGGGTTTCTGGGGCAACATCCGTGAATATCTGCAGCTCCGTCCCTTCAAACACTATCGGGGGTTGTCCCCTCAGCTTCTTCCAAATTGCCTCTTTTTCTTCATAAAATCTGAACCTCATTATGACATCTCTTGTTCGCTCGGGGGTCGTTCTTTTCGGATTTCCCACTCGATGGACCCTTTCGATTCCAATTGGGTTGTCTATTGTTCTTTCCAGTATTGGGTTAAATATCCTCTGCACTATTGGCCTGAGGTCCTCGTCCCTCTTCTCTGGTATGAATCTTATCCTTAAGTTTTGTCTCCGGCTTCTATTTTCCTGATCCTCCAGTTTGTAGAGAATATGCCTCTGTTGCAATTGAATCTGATCCATCTGGACCTTTAGTGCGTTTGATTCCCGCTCCTGTCTCTCTATCTGTTCCTCTGCTGTTTCTATCCTAGAGAGCATGTGGATAAAATCTGTCCGTAAATTCTGTATTTCACCTTTTATCACATTTTCCAGCCTTAATAGCATCTCCGCCATTTCTCCTTTTGAGGGGGACTGAGTGTCTGCGTTTCGTTCATCCACCCTGCTACTTTCCAGTCTGCTTCCTGTAGGTCCCTCCTCTCTTAATTCTATAGATGTTTCTCTAGAAATGTCACTCTGGGGTTTCTTATTTTCAGCTTTTTTGACTTTGTTCGTTTGTTGTTGCTTTATTACTCCCTGGGCCTCGGGGACCCGCGGACTTTCCCCTCTTGTTACGAATGGTCTAATCGAACTTGTTGCTGTTGTATTGCTTGGAGTAGTTGGGGGTCCCCCCCTTGTTGATCTACTCGTCATTCTACTCATCTTAGTCACCTTCCTTCTAATTCTCTTCCCCAGCTTGGCCTCCTATTCCCAGCGGGTTAATAGAGAGTCCAGTGTCAGGGAGAGACTCAGTATGGCATGTCAAACTGGGTTAGGCCAAATGTTTACTTTGTAGGGATTTGTTGTTTGCTCCTTTAATTCTGTCCTTCTCCCCTCCACCCCTCTCCTGGCTCCTCACCTACCGATATTATCTCGGTTTTCAGATGTTCTGATAGTTTAAGCCGCATAGATCAGTATTTCATTCAACCGCTAAACCCAGTATTTATGTGCGTCAAGGACTGGGAAAAAAGAGAGGCGAGAACAATTCTCCTTCTAGGTATCTGTTTCTGGGGTTTGTAGGGGAGAAGAGAGAAAAAGGAGAAGATACTTGAGCTCCAGATCTCCTCACAATCTCTCCCCCCCCTCCGTCCCCCACTCCCCTCTCCCCTAATCCAATGCAGGTATTCAGAGATTCAGGCCTTTAAGTAATCTGACTATCTGGTTATTTTAGGGCCAGGGAGTAGAAGGACTTTCAGGGTGATCGTGGCCGTACCCCTCTTTCGCAGTACAGGGGAGCAAGGGGGATCCCCAAGTAATTGGACTCCTCAGGTGGATAAGAAAAAATAGTGAGCAGCGAGGGGGTCCGTCATTCACCCAGTATGCTGCACTGGGGATTTTATGTCCTGTGCATATGTGTTAGTTTGGGCTATTTAAGTTATTTTGTAACAGGCGTAGGTGGGTCCGTTTCTCCCCCCCGCTCCACTAGTTATCTTTCAGTCGTCTTTTATCATTGTTAGCTCTCAGTTAATATAATACAGTGTTTGGTGTCTTACACAGTCGTACTCAATTCAGATGGTTTAGGGTTTATCAGACAGTTCTTATACTCCATATTCCTCCACCTCCAAAAACATCACATACACATTTACTTAGCATATACCAGTGATTAAGTTAATAGCAGACCTTCTCCAATCTTCCTTAATAAGTTGGCCTAAATGTTTTCCTCCAGACCCTCCTTTACTTCTCCAGAAAGGGTGATCCCCCCTGCCTTACCTCCAAGCTTCCATCCTCCTTCCTGCCCATTAAAAAGGTGGCTTAGATCTGACCTTATTGCTGGTGGTTTGGGGTGTCCATCTGCGTGATCGGCAGCCTCGGTCCTCACATTGTATGTCCCTCTCCTTACTTTGATCTCTGTGTTGCTTCCGTTCATCTGCCTCCGCTCCTCACCAGCTGTTCGATCCGCCCTTAGTGCAGGCAGCGTGGCTCAGTTTAGCAGCAGTTTAGCAGCGTCTGATGGTGCCATACACAGCGGGGCTCAGCGTGTGACGCGTCAGGGTGAAAGGTGCCTCCTCCTCCTCTCGTTCATCGGCGCGGTCCGTCCTCGCAGCCGAGCAATCTCATTGCTGTCCTCTCCCCCCACCTACGAGCGCGCGCGCGTCCTCACGTGCACGTGCGCGCCATTCCCCCTCACAGGTGTTTCAACACTTCCCTTCAATTTTGGCCAATCTCTCTCTCTCTAACTGACTGACTGACTTCTCTTTAACAAAGCCGAAACACACTACACGCGGCCGCCTTGCAGGCGGCCTTATATAGTGTGGGGCATGTACTAAACCCCCTGAGCCATAATTGGCCAAAGCTACCCTGGCTTTAGCCAATTATGGTTCTTTGTTTTTTGCGCGCTGTGATTGGCCAAGCATGCAGGTTCATGGTGCATGCTTGACCAATCATCAGCGCGCAATGCCACAGTGAATTATGGGCCGATGTGCGTCACTCGAATTTGGCGCGAACGACCCGTTTTTTTCGAAATTCGTCAAACGTACGAACAGACGATGTTCGAGTCGAACACCAAGCTCTTCCCTATTTACAACCACTTTTAGAGGAGTGGTTAATTGTTTACATGTGCTAGCCTACAGGTACTATATAACTTCCTGTAGATACTCACTCTGAGCTTGCTCACATTTTGCTTGCTGGAACATTGACAAAATGGCAAATTTAAATGAAAATACTAGAGTTTAAAACAGTAGATGATAACAGGAGTCTTTCAACCTGTAAGTAACATATGACATTTCCTGTTAGTACCTGGGATAATGAGCGCTAGCAAGGTTGACAGTTTTGTGCAGTGCACTGCAAGTACACAGTAAAGGGGCAACAGCTCCAGGATGGATACTGCTGCAACCGATGTGAGCAGTTTGCCCTTCTGGAAGCTCACGTTCGAGATCTGGAGGAGCAAATTGCAACACTGGGCAGAACTGACAACCTTGCAAGGGGTCCTCTACTCAGTGAGCAGGTGGTTAAAAGTGTTGATGGGGAGGGTGGAGGCGGTAAATCAGGATTATCAGGTAGGAAGACTGGTTACTGTAGTCAGAGGGGGTGGTAGGGGCTCACGGAAAGGGAAGGCCAGCCCCCGGTTTGAGCACCCAAACAGGGTGTGGGGGGGTGTAAAGCTCAGATGTGGCAGCCATAGATGTCACTGCTACCCCTAACAGCCAGAGCAGCCCATCTAGTAGGGGTGGTAAGGGTAATGCAGTAGGCCTAGACAGCTGGTGGTAATAGGCGATTCTATAATCATAAGGACTAATAATTTGTCACCAGGATCACCTCAACCAAATGGTTTTCTGTATCCCTGGGGCCAGGGTTCGGCATGTAGTGGACATGGTTGTTAAATTACTGGAAGGGACTGGGCATGATCCAGCTGTCTTGGTCTATATTGGAACCAATGACAGAATGCATGGAAGGTGCAGGCTTTTTAAGAAAAATTTGAAAGAACTGGTCTGCAAGTTGAAGGGAAGGACCTCCAAGGTGACATTCTCTGAAATAATGCCTGTGCCATGGGCAACACAGGAAGGGCAGGGGGAGATTAGAGAGCTGAATGCATGCATGGCTAAAGACCTGGTGTAAGAGGGAAGGATTTGGGTTTCTAGAGCAAAAGGCTTACTTTTCATTGGGGTACAACGTATATGCTAAAGATGGTTTGCACCTAAATGAAAGGGGGTCTGCTGTGCTGGGGGAAAGGTTTATGGGAAGGCTGGCTACAGAACTAAGACTGGGGGAGGGTGAATTAGTATATAATAGGTCAGACGGGGTTAGTCCCTATTGGTAGATGGAATGGGGAAAGATGGGAGATGGCAGGTGATAAGGTTTCCATGTTACAAGCAATCATTGGAAACAGTACTATTTATAATAAAAAAATATGCAAAATACGTGTGCAAAATGTTGCAACATATTACAGTGTTTGTTTACCAATGCCAGAAGTCTGCCAAGAAAAATAGGTGAGTTGGAAGCTTTGGTGCAGGAAGAGAACTATGATTTAATTGGTATTGCTGAATCTTGGCTTTATTCTTCACATGACTGGACTATTAATATTCCTGGCTATGCTCTCTTTCACCAGAGTTCACATTCAACTATTTTTTTTACTCCAAAAGGGGGTTCCAGATTGTGATAATTTTGCCCCTGCAGACCCTCACATTTCTTTTGGGGGAAAGGATGTGGCGATGAGGTCCTTGTCCCCATCAGCATGGTGTCTTTGCCACCCAGGCTGCATGCTTTGATATGGGTCTGGTCTGAGTTATAAGAAGAAACCAATCCTGTTTTTGTTTTCTGAAAGTGACAGTAAAAATAGATAAAATCAGCTTGTTTTTCCTCCCTGAATTCATAGAAGACCCTTATCCAGCAATTCAGTCTGAGCTCCATGACATTTTTTTCTCAGCACATTATTAAAAAATAAAGTGAGGTCCTCCTAAAATTTAACAAAAACCCCATAACACGCATGAAGTCTGGGTGGCCAGGAAAGGGGTGGGGATTAGCAATTGTGCACTGTTTAACCAGCCATGAAGAGATTTTGCTTTGAATAAGGGTCTTTTATTAAATTTTAGGGGGACCCTAAAATTGTTTAAAAAAATTGTGTACTGTCCTTTCAAAATCAAGCAAGCCAAGAAAAAAATCTGTAATGTTATTATGGACAGGATTGTGATAAGAGGACCTGTAATATTATTATAGACAGGATTGGGGTAAGAGGACCTGTAATGTTATTATGGACAGGATTGGGATAAGAGGACCTTTAATGTTATTATGGGACATAATTGGGATAAGAGGACCTGTAATGTCATTCTGGATTGGAATGGAAAATACAGTAAAAACGTTGAAATGGGGGGTAACTAGATGCGCAAACCACACTATTGGATACTAAATAACGGATAGACTACAGCAGCAGCCACAACGATTGGGTGTTCACACACTTATAACAGTAATTAAAGGTAATGTGTTGGGGCGCTCGCTAATTAAGAATATTAATAAATTAGTAAATAAATAATCTAAAATCCCAGAATGAAAAATCCCATGCAATTTCTGTGCATGACAAATTACAACATCAAAAATGTGCAGCACTAAGGTGCATGATAGGTAATAAGTGCTAATCAGGTGCATCCATACATTGAAAATAAATTCAAGCAAACGGCACTGAATGTGCAAAATAAGTCCAATGTAAACAATAAAAATAATATATATTTTATATATATATATATATATATATATATATATATATATATATATATATCTTCATACAATTGTGCAAAAACGCATTAAAAGGTGCAAAATTCCAAAATTCCGGATCAAAAATCCAAACATGCAAAAAAATTAAATAAGTGCTAATCAGGTGCATCCATACATTGAAAATAAATTCAGCAAACGGCACTGGATGTGCAAAAGGAGTCCAATGTAAACAATAAGAATAAATGTCTTCATGCAATTGTGCAAAAACGCATTAAAGGTGCAAAATTCCGGATCAAAATTCCAAACATGCAAAGAAAAATGTAAAAAGTAAAGTCCACAACGTTTTCCAAATGTGCAGTGCTCAGAACTAGCTCAGAAAGTGCTTCACTCCCCACGTGCCCAGTCTCACCAGCCTCTTACCTCTAAGGCCCCATACTCACGAGCAAACATGTCTGCTGAAACTGGCCCGCAGGCCAGTTTCAGCAGACATGTTTGGTCGTGTGTGGGCGCGAGCGGGCCGAATTCCAGCAAACATTTGCCCGCCGGGCCTTTTCCCAGCAGACAAATATTCCTGGACTTGTTTTAAAACAGCCCGCTGGAATTCAGCCCGCTCGGACATGTACGGTCGTCAGTACAGACCTACCGTACATGTCCAGCCGCCCGCCGTGCCTCGCATGCGTCGAATGACTTCGACGCATGCGTGGAAGCATTTTAAAGGCGGGCCGCCCACGTCGCCGCGTCATTGTCGCGGCGACACCGCGTCATCGACGCGGCGACACCGCGGACACGCCCCGCGTATTGTTTACGCGCGGACTTCTGTACGATGGTGTGTACAACCATCGTACAGAAGCCCTCTGGCAGACATGTATGGTGAAAACGGTCCGACGGACCGCTTTCACCATACATGTTTGTCCGTGTGTACCCGGCCTAAGAGGCTTAAAGTAAGCCTTATGTGAAATCCCAATGGCAGCTCCTCTTTCACTCCAACTGCAGCAGCGTTTGCAGATCACCTTCACTTCACAAAGGCAGCGCTTAGCCAGTGTACAAGCCCCTCTTCATTTGAATCAATGACTCCCCATAAGGCACATATGACTCCCCATAAGGCACATATGGAAGGAATAACGCTCACAATAGTGTAAAAGCAACAGCATAATTTTAATATAAACATAGTATACACTCAAATTTCAGTTAAGGATCTCAAACATCAGACATCAAACACAGTAGTTTCTCCACTCCCGGTCGAGAGCGGAGACGTCACCAACAGCTCACTTCCCTCTCGCCACTTAATCATAGGGTATGGAGCTGTGCTGACAAGGGTGACTATTTAAAACAATTTCCTTTCCTTTCTGGGGTGAAAGAGTCCTGTCGGGTTACGATAGGACCAGTAAACAGCGGAGCTCCCTCCACTGGTCAAAGGTAGTAATCGCACCTAATATCAACTAGGTAAGAATGATCTTCTTACTCCCTCCCCTGGTGGATATATAGCATAACACCCTTAAACGGAGATAATAAACAACAAAAAGGTATTGTAGTGTGAATAATAATTAATTAAGCCACTTGATGATTTCCTTGAAGCTCACAATTACACACGATAATCCTGAAAGGGTATAAATAATGATTCCCACATGATTGGGGATAAGGATGGAAGATAATTGTAATGGGACATAATAAATAAATAACACTGCTCCCTCCACTGGTCAAAAATAGTAATCGCACCTAATGTCAATTAGGCAAGAATGATCTACTTACTCCCTCCCCTTGTGGATATATAGCATAACACCCTTAAACGGAGATATTATATCAAAGAGGTAATAAGTAGGATCGGAGTGTGAATAATAATTAAAGCGGAGTTCCGGCCACAATTTCACTTTTTAAATATAAATACCCCTGTAATACACAAGCTTAATGTATTCTAGTAAAGTTAGTCTGTAAACTAAGGTCCGTTTTGTTAGGTTGTTACAGCATTTAGACACTTTATAAAATAGAAATTGACTGGGGCCATCTTAAGTGTGGGCATCATGAAGCCAGACTGTATGACTTCCTGGATTTCAGCCTTGCAGATCTCGCACATGCTCAGTGCTGCACAAGCAGTGTAATAGGTTTCAGATCAGGTTTCAGCACCTGTACTGTCCAAGTCACATGATTCTTCGAGACTGGGGAGTGCACAGACTCCTGGAAAGTTACACCCACTACATTCCCAGGAGTCTGTGCGGTGTAGGTTAGGAAGCTTAAGCACCTAGGTGCAGGAAGAGGGAAGATTAACTATTCTGCCTAGCAACAACACTTTGAAGGCATCTAAAAAAAAAAAAAAATTCTTAAAGGACTAATGACAATTTTTTAAAACTACTGATGTAATGTTATATTTATGGGTGGAACTCCACTTTAATTAGGCCACTTGATGATTTCTTTGAAGCTCAAAATTACACCCGATAATCCTAAAAGGATATCAATAATGATTCCCACATGATTGAGGATGAGGATGGAAGATAATTGTATAATAATAATAAATAACATTATAACAATAATAAATAATAAATAACACTGCTCCCTCCACTGGTCAAGAAGTGAAATTAACTCTCAACCTTGTTTAAAGGAGAGAATCCAAGTGGTCAACGGTCCCAGGAATGTATGAACAAATTGTAATTACTATATAGTATGAAACGACCACTTAATAATCTTCATACAATTAATCAATAATCCTATAGTGGGGATCAATGTATAAATAAATAATTCCACATAAAAATAAATGGGAATGCAGACAGCCATAGCAAAATATAACTAAATAGAAATAACATCAAACTGCATCACCAAGGTAATTGGGTGTCACATAAGTGACAGTACCATGATTAAGGGCCCTGTAAAGTACAACTTTCATATTTTAAAATGAATAAAAACTCACTAAAAGGTTAAAACTGGACAGAGGAAAATATAAAAAAATTGGAGATAAAACAGTTCAAATCAAACTCGACGTTGTGTCCATGGGGTACTAAAGTGCAAAGTTCATCTATCCAGTGGGATTCTAATTGGCTGATTTTTTTTACCTTATCATCCCCCCTCCAATGCGGTTTATATTTTTCAATTCCTCATACTTTTAACCTCCCTGGCGGTAAACCCGAGCGTGACTCGGGTTGATTTTTTATGCTAGGATCGGTAACCCCGAGTCACGCTCGGGCTGGACGTGCAGAGTGTGCAGCGGCGCGGCTTACCTTTCACTGGATCCACAGGCAAGTTACTCACCTTGTCCCTGGATCCAGCGATGCCACCCCGCTGTGTGAGCGAGCGGGACCTCCTCGCTCGATTCACAGTCTCCCCGTGTGCCGCCGATCTCCGTTCCCTGCGATGTTACGACGCACGGGAGCAGAGAACGGCGACAAATTCAAAAAAGTAAACAAACACCTTACATACAGTATACTGTAATCTTATAGATTACAGTACTGTATGTAAAAAATACACACCCCCCTTGTCCCTAGTGGTCTGCCCAGTGCCCTGCATGTACTTTTATAAAAATAAAAAATGTAATTTCTGCCTAAAAACTGTAGATTGTCCAAAAGTGTCCCTTTATGTCAAAAATGGTTTTAGATCAGCTAGAAAACAGCGATAATAAATTATAATCACTTGCAGAAATGGGGAAATTCGTCATAAAAAAAAAAAAAATAATGACAGCGACAATTCTGCAACTGAGCACATTTCAGTGATTTTGAGTTGATTACATTATTGAATAATTTTTATTATAATTATATTATTATTTGTTATAATTATTTATAATTATTTATTATATTATAATTTAAAAATTTGTTTTAAAAAAAAATCATACCCGGGATGCCTACAAGACTCTTGCTTGGTCAGATTTAAGTGAGTTATTTCTAAAAATTACAGGCCTACAGTATAAAACGCCAAATTTCCTTGCAAAATAATTGTACCGCTTTTGGTACGTAATTCCAGACAGAATCATACCGCCAGGGAGGTTAAGGACGAGGGATCTCTATTACGACATCTGTCAAAATGTCGGGACAAACTATGCTTCGGATAGCCATTTTTTATATTTTGTGTGTGTTCTCGAAGCCTTTTCCATAGTTCTCTTTTAGTTCTCCCCACATATTGAATCTGACATGGACATTCAAGGAGATAGACCACACCTTCAGTTTTGCATGAAATAAAGTCTTTGATCTTATACTCGTTCCCGGTAAGGGTAGATCTAAAACTTTCTTTCTTCTTTTTGCATTCTTTTGTATGTCTACATGTATAACACATTTTGCACGGATAAAAACCTTTCCCATTAAAAAATTAGAACGCTTTTTTTGTGGGTGGATCTAGAACATTCTTTGCAACCATATCTCTCAAGGTGGGAGCTCTGCGATATGTAAACATGGGTTTCTCAGGCAAGATTGTCCCTAGATGTCAATCAGCTTTGATGATATTCCAATATTTTTTACATATCGTCTCGATTTGTTTATGTTGGACGTTGTAGTCCATTACCAAAGGGACACCACATGCAAATGTATTATTTCTGGTTGAGTCCTGGATCAATGCTTCTCTTTCCATGGCAGATACATCTTCTATCTTCTTGTCAATGCAATCTTGTTTATATCCCTTTTCAACAAATCTTTGACCAATAAATTTAGCTTGTTTTAAGAATACTTCATTTTTAGTACAGTTTCTTCTTAATCTGAGGAGCTGACCTTTTGGTATATTTCCTAGCCACGGGGTGTGATGGCAACTATCCAATGGTAGATAGCTATTTATATCTATCGTTTTGAAGTGGGTCTGTGTTATTAATTTCATTCCTTCTTTCAAGATCTCCAAGTCCAAAAAATTGATTTTCTCGTCACTTATCTCCCATATGAGTTTGATATTTTTTCCATTCGAATTCAAGTTAAAACCAAAATCAATCAAACTTTCCCTATCCCCTGCCCAGATTACTATAATGTCATCAATAAAATGTTTAAAAAGTAATAACTGTTGGGGTTTCCTATTGTACAGGGCCTCTTCTTCCTATTCGGCCATATACAAATTGGCCACACTTGGCGTATACTTTGCGCCCATTGCGATTCCACAAATTTGTTTATAGTATTTTTTCTCATACCAAAAGTAATTGTGATCAAGACTATATTCAAGGCAATCACTGATAAATCTTTGTTGTGCATTTTTTAGATCACTAAGACCTTTCAGGGCCCAATTTGTTGCCTGTATGGCTTTCTTGTGGTTAATAATGGTGTATAATGACGATACGTCGGAAGTAGCTAGATATATCGGTCTATCGTCCAATTTGATGGTGTCTAGTAGCTGTATTAGATGTTTTGTATCTCTCAAGTACAATTCAGTTTTCTTCACCAAGGGTTGGAGGAACCAGTCAATGTATTCTCCGATACGTGAGCCCACTGAGTTTATCCCATTCACAATGGGTCTCCCTGGTGGGTTTTCCTTGGATTTGTGGATCTTGGGAAGAGTATAGATCACTGGGATTTTACACCCAAGGGGCTGAAGATATTTACCCTCTTTTTTGTTTAAAAGGCCCTTTTTTCTTCCTCTCCCTATTAGTGTAGCTAAATCATCTTTGTATCTTATTATTGGATTTCCAGATAATTTCAAATACGTATCACTATCACTCAGTTGGCGTTCAAGTTCTTGGGTGCATGCAATTTTCGACTGAATCACAATGGCACCCCCCTTATCAGCTTGTCTTACCACTATATCCTTTCTTTCCTCTAATTTTCTTATACCATTTTTCATATCTCCCGGATCATGGATCTTTTTTATTTTTTATTCATGCAAATCTTTCAATACCATTCTTCGAAAGGTTTCAATGTGCCCCTCATTCCCCATGGGTGGGTTGAACAAAGATTTATTCCTTAGATTGCTATATTGGAATTCTTTCTCCACATTGTTATTCCTTACTGTGCAATCAACAGGTTTGTTCATCATATACTTCTTTATGTGTAGATTTCTTGCAAATTTGTTAATATCTACATACGCATTGAATTTATTTAGATTCTTCTTTGGGCGAATTTTAGGCCTTTATCAAGTACCTTCAATTCTTTACTTAATTCCACCTCACTAATATTGATGATTCCTTCTCCTATTATTCTTTTTTTCCTCTTTTTCTTTGTTCCCGCCCTGCACCCTCTCCTTGACTTCTGTTTCCTCCAGACCGAGTCTCTGAAGACCTTCTTGGGACCGTTGACCACTTGGATTCTCTCCTTTAAACAAGGTTGAGAGTTAATTTCACTTCTTGACCAGTGGAGGGAGCAGTGTTATTTATTATTTAATATGTCCCATTACAATTATCTTCCATCCTCATCCCCAATCATGTGGGAATCATTATTGATATCCTTTTAGGATTATCGTGGGTGTAATTTTGAGCTTCAAGGAAATCATCAAGTGGCCTAATTAATTATTATTCACACTCCGATCCTACTTATTACCTCTTTGATATAATATCTCCATTTAAGGGTGTTATGCTATATATCCACCAGGGGAGGGAGTAAATAGATCATTCTTGCCTAATTGACATTAGGTGCGATTACTACCTTTGACCAGTGGAGGAAGCAGTGTTATTTATTTATTATGTCCCATTACAATTATCTTCCATCCTCATCCCCAATCATGTGGGAATCATTATTGATACCCTTTCAGGATTATCGTGTGTAATTGTGAGCTTCAAGGAAATCATCAAGTGGCTTAATTAATTATTATTCACACTACAATACCTTTTTGTTGTTTATTATCTCCGTTTAAGGGTGTTATGCTATATATCCACCAGGGGAGGGAGTAAGTAGATCATTCATGCCTAGTTGATATTAGGTGTGATTACTACCTTTGACCAGTGGAGGGAGCTCCGCTGTTTACTGGTCCTATTGTAACCCGACAGGACTCTTTCATCCCAGAAAGGAAAGGAAATTGTTTTAAATAGTCACCCTTGTCAGCACAGCTCCATACCCTATGATTAAGTGGCGTGCACAGCCACGATACGTGCAAGGGAAGTGAGCTAATGGTGACGTCGTCTCTGCTCTCGGCCGGGAGTGGAGAAACTACTGTGTTTGATGTCTGATGTTTGAGATCCTTAACTGAAATGTGAGTGTATACTGTTTATATTAAAATGATGCTGACATTTTTATATTATTGTGAGCGTTATTCCTTCCATATGTGCCTTATGGGGAGTCATTGATTCAAATGAAGAGGGGCTTGTACACTGGCTAAGCGCTGCCTTTGTGAAGTGAAGGTGATCTGCAAACGCTGCTGCAGTTGGAGTGAAAGAGGAGCTGCCATTGGGATTTCACATAAGGCTTACTTTAAGCCTCTTAGAGGTAAGAGGCTGGTGAGACTGGGCACGTGGGGAGTGAAGCACTTTCTGAGCTAGTTCTGAGCACTGCACATTTGGAAAACGTTGTGGACTTTACATTTTACATTTCTTTGCACGTTTGGAATTTTGATACACTACGCCACCGTAACTTACAGCACGAATTCTTTGGGGATTAAAAAAAAAAAAAGTTACGGCGGCGTAGTGTATCTTAGATACAATGCGCCCGGTGGAAATATGCACCAAGGTACGTGAATCTGCCCCATTATTTTTATTGTTTACATTGGACTTAATTTGCACATTCAGTGCCGTTTGCTTGAATTTATTTTTAATGTATGGATGCACCTGATTAGCACTTATTACCTATCATGCACCTTAGTGCTGCACATTTTTGATGTTGTAATTTGTCATGCACGGAAATTGCATGGGATTTTTCATTCTGGGATTTTAGATTATTTATTTACTAATTTATTAATATTCCTAATTAGCGAGCGCCCCAACACATTACCTTTAATTATAAGTAAAACAGCACTGCACGAAAATGTATGGATACCACAAAAGTATAGAGTGTTGGATGAAGATACACACGGATTAACAACATTTTTTTTTAAAGTTTGGGATTTAATTTATAGACAGAATAAATGGACTTATAATTCACCTTTAATTTCACTCACGGAAACTAATTTTTTTATCCCTGAGAAAGGGACTCGGCTGGGTACTAAAATGGGGGCAGCACAAATAAAGGACATCACAGATCAAGGAGAGATAAAAACATTCCGGGAGAAAAAAAAAAAACACATGGGATATTAGTGAATGGGAATATCTACAACTAAAACATCTGGTAAATTCAGTACCCTCGCCTATAAGAGACGAAAAGAAATAACAGCTCTAGAAAAACTATGCTCTACACAAACTCCATTAAGGCATGTGATATCAAGAACGTATCAAACCCTGACAGAATTAGCTCTACAAGGAAACCCCTATTTTATAGGGAAATGGAAAAATGAAATAAACAAGAAATTTGACGACCAACAAGTAGAAAGAATAATAGCATCCGTACATAACACCGCAACTGATATGAATACAATTGAAATTAACTATAAATGCATTTCGAGATGGCACAGGACACCTGAAGTGTCCTTCATATATATTGAAGTGATAACTGGGAAAAAGGTACCCAATACCATACAAACCTGTCTGTTTCACGAATCAAAAGAATAAAAAATGAGTTAGAAGAAAACACTAATTCCAACATTGATAAACGCCGCAAAGGGACTGACAAGGAAACCAGACATAACAGAATGGTTCGAAAGGGTGGAAAACTATAATAATCTGGAATACCTATGTAGTAGTAAAGAGGGCCAACTCAATATACATAATAAGAGATGGAGACAGTGGAAAGATTTTAAATTAACGGAGCAATACTTGGGAAAAATAATAGCAGAAAGTGGGTAATGTAAGGGGTTAGCTCGGTAGCGGGGTGTGTGACCCCCTGGATGGGTTCACTACACACTGAATTTATACAGACAGGCAGTCGAAGACGGTTGAAAACAAAGATTTTGGTTTATTCTTCCATCTTGCTGGAAACAAGTGCAAGCATCCAAACAGCATAAACAAAATCAAACATAAAATAAACCCTGGCCACTTGGGGCATCTACCTTCACCACACAGGAACCTATCTAGGGAGTCTGGCACAGCCTAGTGCTGGGTAGACACTGCTGGTCATACAGCAGAAAAACAATAGTCTATTTTTGATTTTTATCACACAGAAAAATCAATCACCTCCTCACCTCCTCAGAAGACTTTCAGCTACTGCTCTCCTTCACTCAGAAAGCCTCAGGATGCAGCAAATCAGTGGTAATCCTCTGGATTACTTATAGAGGCCTTAATTGCCTCATTCTGAACAGCTGAATTTTTCCAACGCCCTTAAAGAAGACTAAAAGGAAAGCAAGGGACAAACCATTAGGGGATGGGGGTGGGAGGGGGTGGGTACGGTTTATATTTACAAATAAACAAGAATTAATAATAAAAATATAGTGCCATTGGCTGGCACTGCTGTCAATCACAGCGGATGACACGGCGTGCGGGGGGCGGGGCCGAGGGATACAGTTGGCAGCTATGCCCGTCGCTGTATCATAGGAGCGTGCTCGCAATAGCTTTCCACCATCCGAGCTCGCTCGCATGAAGGTGGAAAGCTTTTGCGAGGAGGAGCCGAGACAGCCGGACCCCAGAAGACAGGGTTAGGGGACACTCTGTGCAAAACGAGCTGCACAGTGGAGATAAGTATAACATGTTTGGTATTTAAAAAAAAAATTGCCTTTAGTGACCCTTTAAACACTCATTACTCATGAAGTTTTAATTAAAATAAATGAACATGGATAGAAGAATGTAAAAAAAAAGAGAATTGTATAATAAAATAACTGAATTGTATGTTCTGATTGTATGATTCTCTGACACTTAACTCCAATGTTTTTACAGATGATGAATCTACGTTTATTATCTACGGTAAGGAACTTATCATACAATGCAACTGTCATGACTTCAATTATGTCTGCACAATTTGTTTGCCTTTGTTAACAATTCCCTGTTTAATCTAAAAGCCATACATTTTGCCATGAGATGGATGACTTTAGTTCCAGAAATGGTGGTTTGCCTATCACCTAATGTTATAATGATCAGCATCAGACATGTGCGGTTCATTTTGTTCTGAATTGAAATGCGGCCACAATTTGTATTATTGGGAAATGTGGATATGTTAGAGTTTCTAAATACTACAGTAACAAATTTAAACAAATCTGGCATATGACATCTCTGTTTCCCACCCACATTCGGCACTGGGAATGGGAGCTGTCAGTTGGCAGGTGCCTAGAAACGCCTATCACGGAACAGAATGAGGAGGTGGCGCGACTTTTCAAGAATGGCCACCCACTGCCTGACTCTGCAGTGCACCATAATCAGATAATCAGAACAAGGAGGAGGCGCGACTTTTCCACAATAGCCGCCCGCCGCCTGACTCTGCACCATAATCAGGTACACAGTCAGGAGTATAGACTCGAGTATAAGCCGAGGGGGGGGCATTTTCAGCCTAAAAAAAAGGGCTGAAAATCTTGGGTTATACTCGAGTATATAGTAGTTGGGATCCACCCAGGAGCCTGCTGCAACTACCTAGGTAAGTATGATTTAAAAAAGAAAGGCATACTTCTCTCTTAATTTTGGTGTGGGGTTCCTCTCCAAATCCATACCAGACCGGAAGGGCATGGTATGGATCGGAGGGGGGATCCCCACACTGTTTTTCTTTTAATTTCTTAACACCAGCAATTGTTTTGTTTATATTCTGCTGTCAGAGGGGAATCCTGCTGACAGTAGGTAAGTCATAGTTCTTAAGGACGTCATGCCTGAAGACTGTAACCCCTCACAGTTACTCTTGTTGCACGCAGGAATGGGCTCTGCTTTTAAAAATGTGTAAAAAAAATTGAAATTGCATGCCTGTCAAACAGGTGCATAAAAATTGGGCCTTGGGTGTTGGTGGTGACCTAAACCAAAAATATTGTTGGAAGCTAGCATAATCAAGGTTCAGGTATAGTATTGCCCTTGTGGCCTGCAGTATGTGGGCCGGACTAAACGACCCCTTCAGGTCCGCCTGAATGAGCACATTACCAATATCTAGTGCTGAAAAGTAAAAAAGTGACTTAAGCGCTAGCCAATAATGAAATAAGACTATTTAAAGGGAAAAATGTGCAATAAAATAAGAGTGCTGCTCAAGTCTAATTGTGTACAAACACTAACAAATAGATTGAAATAAATAAATAAATAAAAAAAATTTTTAGGTGACGAGCGCAATCAAATGCACTAAATCGTAAATATATGATAAATAATGGAATAATTCATCTAAGTGAGAATGGTGTGATATATTAAAAACCAAGTGGTGAGTGCAATCCTAATTAAGGTAAATTGTGGACAAAATAACCATGAATCTACAAACGAAAATAAATGACACCGCCGTGTCAAACAACTCAATTCAAATATAACACATGCAGGGATGCTGAATACACTGAATGATATGATAGTCTGTGAGTGATTTTGTGATAAGAGTCAATGAACTCAAAGTGGATGTCCAAAAAGCTGTCAGGTGAGTGCTAGCAAAAGCAACACATGTATGCTTCACAGATGAGTCTTCCTAGATGGTGGGCTCACAGAGCGCTTACCTCCCCCTTGTGTATCATCGGCCTGAAGTCACTGCAACCAAACTTGATAAGTGCTGAGGCGTCCTGGTATCTGCTATGCAAAACTTGGTCTTCAGCAAGATGGTGACTCAGCGTAGAATGTAGAAATCACCAGGAAAGAGACAAAATAAAAGCTTCCATCGTGAAGTACGTAGAATAAGGGAATCTATTAAAAATATAAATAGAGCTGCTTACAAGCATAAAATAAACACGAGCAATGAAAAATGCCGGTCGGACTGGGTTCCGCGTCACTTCCGGTCAACGTCTAGCTGTCCTTACGCATTACGTCATGACACGTGACTTCATCAGAGGATTCTGATTGGCTAGAAAGTGTTTCCTTATATTGAGTACTAAGCGCAAATAGGGCAGTGGCCATTTTGGAGACTGGTGTCTCCCACTATAGCGGCGGCCATTTTGCTGGAAGGAAAGGACTATACAAACTTATAGCCACAGCCGCTGGAACGCAAATCAGTCTCCCATCATGGCAGCAGCCATTTTATTGGAAGGGTGGGCTGATATAGTCCACGGAAAAGGCTATATGAATATAATTTTAATTTTATGGAGATTAATGCAAAGACATCTGATTGCCTAATAGACAATGGATATTCTGGTACATTACCACAGAAAAAAAATTATATAAGTGCAGGGTAATCAAATAACTCAAGAATATAAAAATATATAAAATATAAAGGATATATTAAATATTAAATATTAATGAATAATATAAAATATAGTGTATTTCATATAGACTGTGACGGGAATGACGCTTGACCCCATCCAACAGTCCTCATCATGCCAATAGTACAAATTTAATGTTCACATCAGGATATAACATAATCTGGCATTATATAATGGTGAATAAAATACTATTAAAAGGTTAAAAATTACTCAAAAAACTATGTCAAACTCACCATTCAGGCCATCCGGCACAAGTGTATGGAGGGAATTAATCCATTTAGATTCCTTCTGGCTCATCGTTCTAACCAGATGGGCACCCCTCCATGGTTTATTGAATTTATCAATACCCCAAAGGATAAGTGCCTCGGGTCTTTATTATGTACCTCTGCAATGTGTTTACTAACATTGTGCTTAGGAAAGCCCTTAATGATGTTTTTAACATGTTCCTTAATTCAAACCATCAAAGGTCTTTTAGTTCTCCCTACGTATTGTAGGTTGCACGTACACTGTAAAACGTATATCACTCCCTCCGTATGGCAGCTAATAAAGTTCTTAATAGGGTGGCAAACTCCAGTATTTGTAGCTGTAAATTCAGTCCTTTTTATTTGTGGACTTTTTGTGTGTGTACAGGCAAAACAATATTTACAAGGGAAAAACCCTTTCTTGTTAAAAAAAGTGTACCCACTCCGTGGAGGGGGTCAACCACATTCTTAACAAGAATGTCTCTAATAGTTGGTGCTCTTTTATAAATAATGTTGGGTCTATCTGGCAAGATGTCCTTCAGATGTTTATCACTTTTTAAAACATGCTAGTGTTTTTTTAATTTATTTCTCTACATCTTTATATTGAGTATTGTAATCTAATATTAACGCTGGTGCTTCCGATTGACGTTGTTTCTTATTTCCTTGCAACATATTGCTCCTATCCAATCCTGCAACTGACTGGATTTGTTGTTCGATTAAGTCTTCAGGGTAACCTTTCATTCTGAATCTCTTACCAATAAATTCAGCTTGGGCAAGAAAGTCGATCTCATTTGTACAGTTTCTTTTAATACGTACTATCTGTCCCTTCGGGATATTCAGTAGCCATGACTTATAGTGGCAGCTGTTCAAAGATTATTAACTCTTGGTGTCTATGTTTTTAAAGTGAGTTTTCATAATAAGTGTGATGTAATCTCTAAATCCCAAAAATTCACTGATTTGTCACTTATATTATACTGTATATCAGCTTAATGTTCTTATCGTTGATGTTAAGCTCCATAAGGAAAAACTCCAGTGTATCTTTGGTACCATTCCAAACTATCAGCACATCATATATTCCACCACGTTGATATGCAAACAACGAAAATTTCTAATCAAGTGTCTGGAGTTTTGTCTCAAATCCAATTATTTCTGGTACAACCAAACCTATTATAATCAAAGCACCGGAATAGCGATGGAGGCCAATTTTGCACCCTCGGTAGCGAATGCCTTTATGGCAGTGGGAGGAGAGTGTTATCTACTCCAATACCCCGACTAAATTGATTTTCTATAAACAGTACATAGATGATGTGCTGATAGTTTGGAATGGTACCAAAGATACACTGGAGTTGTTCCTTATGGAGCTTAACATCAACAATAAGAACATTAAGCTGATATATAATATAAGTGACAAATCAGTGATTTTTATGGATTTAGAGATCACATTGCTACACAACAAACTTATTACGAAAACTCACTTTAAAAACATAGGCTCGGATTCACAAAGCACTTATGCCGACGTATCTCGAGATACGCCGCGTAAGTGTAAATATGCGCCGTCGTATCTATGCGCCGGACTCTGAAACCAAGATACGCCTGAAAATAGGCTTCATCCGACCAACGTAACTTTCTTACTCCGGCGTATCGTGGGCGAAATGAGGGAGATACGTCGATTCACAAACGTACTTGCGCCCGGTGCATAATATACGCGGTTTGCGTAAGTCGTACGTCCGGCGTAAAGTTATTGCCCATATATGAGGTGCAACTCATGCTAAGGTATGGACCAGGGAACACAACTGTCATATTTTACGTTGTTTACGTAGTACTTGAATATGACTAGGCGTAGGTTACGTTCACGTCGTAGGCAGTGATCCATCGTATCTTAGGGAGTAGTTCCGACGTGATTCTGAGCATGCGCACTGGGATGCATCCACGGGACGGTGCATGCGCCGTTCGTTTTAAGTACTTGTATGGCACTCGGCCCATAATTTGCATGGGGTCACGCCTCATTAGCATGGCTCACGCCCACTTCCACCTACGACGGCTTACGCCGAGGGAACCCAGCGCAGTTTGGGAGGCAAGTGCTTTGTGAATTCGGTGCTTGCCTGTCTGCGCTGCTTCGTCGTAGCGTATATTAGATACGCTACGCCGGCATAAATATGCGCGGATGTATGTGAATCCGGGCCATAGACACCAATAGTTATTTTTCTTTGAACAGCTGCCACTATAAGTCATGGCTACTGAATATCCCGAAGGGACAGATAGTACGTATTAAAAGAAACTGTACAAATGAGATCGACTTTCTTGCCCAAGCTGAATTTATTGGTAAGAGATTCAGAATGAAAGGTTACCCTGAAGACTTCATCGAACAACAAATCCAGTCAGTTGCACAATTGGATAGGAGCAATATGTTGCAAGGAAATAAGAAACAACAACTTCAATCGGAAGCACCAGTGTTAATATTAGATTACAATACTCAATATAAAGATGTAGAGAAATTAATTAAAAAATACTGGCATGTTTTAAAAAGTGATAAACATCTGAAGGACATCTTGCCAGATAGACCCAACATTATTTATAAAAGAGCACCAACTATTAGAGACATTCTTGTTAAGAATGTGGTTGACCCCCCTCCACGGAGTGGGTACACTTTTTTTAACAAGAAAGGGTTTTTCCCTTGTAAATATTGTTTTGCCTCTACACACACAAAAAGTCCACAAATAAAAAGGACTGAATTTACAACCACAAATACTGGAGTTTGCCACCCTATTAAGAACTTTATTAGCTGCCATACGGAGATAGTGATATGCGTTTTACAGTGTACGTACAACCTACAATACGTAGGGAGAACTAAAAGACCTTTTGATGGTTTGAATTAAGGAACATGTTAAAAACATCATTAAGGGCTTTCCTAAGCACAATGTTAGGCTAGGTTCACACCACGGGCCAGATTCACAAAGAGATACGACGGTGTATCTACAGATACACCATCGTATCTCTGACTTACACTGGTCCTATCTATGCGCCTGATTCATAGAATCAGATACGCATAGATAGGACTAAGATCTGACAGTGTTACACTGTGTTACACTGTCGGATCTTTTTTTCAATTTAAAAATGGCGCCGGGGGCGTTCCCGCTGATTTACGATAAATAATATGTAAATCAGCGAGATGCGCAAATTCACGAACGTACGCGGACCCGTCACAGTGTTCTTACGTCGTTTCCGTAGCGGTTTTCCCGTCGTATACTTACCCCTGTTTTTAGCAGGTGCAGCCAATGTTAAGTATAGCTGGCGTTCCCGCGTCAAATTTGAATTTTCCAACGTCGTTTGCGTACGCCGATTCACGAACACGCGCGTCGCAAGTCCCGCTCACGTCGAAACCACTGACGTCCTAGTGACGTCAGTGGGAGCAATGCACGCCGGGAAATTCCCCGGACGGCGCATGTGCATTTAAATCGGCACGGGAACGCGCCTGATTTAAATAGTATACTCCCCTAGCCGCGGAATTTGAATTCCGCCGGGGGATTTAGGATCCGCCGTCGCAAGTTTGGAGGTAAGTGGTTTGTGAATTAGCCACTTGCCTCCTAAACTTGCGGGAGCGGATCTTAATTCACGTAGATCGAGCGGATCTATAGATCCGCTGAGCTACGTGAATCTGGCCCCACGATTTTTACATCCGATAATCGGACCGTTAAATCGGATGGAATTGTATATGACAAAATCGTATGTAATCGTATGTCAAAATTTTCACTAAAAAATCGGATCCTGATTTTTAATAATGTCTGGGAAAAAGCAGATTTTTTAAGTTATGGATATTCAGGGGAACCCCGCCGTCAATTTAAAACAAAAATGACGTGCGGTTCCCCCTAAATATCCATAACCAGACCCTTCAGGTCTGGTATGGATATTCAGGGGAACCCCGCCGTCAATTTAAAACAAAAATGACGTGCGGTTCCCCCTAAATATCCATAACCAGACCCGTTATCCGAGCACGTTGACCTGGCCGGCCGCAGAAAAGAGGGGGGGACAGAGTGCGGCCCCCCCCTCTCCTGAACCGCACCAGGCCACATGCCCTCAACATGGGGAGGATGTCCCCATGTTGATGGGGACAAGGGTCTCATCCCCACAACCCTTGCCCGGTGGTTGTGGGGGTATGCGGGCGGGAGGTTTATCAGAATCTGGAAGACCCCTTTAACAAAGGGGACCCCCAGATCCTGACCCCCCCTGTGTGAAATGGTAATGGGGTACACTGTGACCCCGCCCCCTCTGACGTACCCTCTGCTACGTCACTGACGAAGCCCAATGTCTTTCCTCTTCTTGGGCTTCCCCAGTGATAGCAGAGGGTACGTCAGAGGGGGCGGGGTGGGTGTCCCTGCCTGCTCTATATAAGTAATGTCACAGCTCCAGCGCATCATTCCGCTGGGCTGTGTCCGGCGATGAGGAGGTCGGGGATGCTGCGCTCCGGATGGATCTTCTCAGCGCTGGATCGGAGAACACCCGGCCGTCGCAGGATCTTCTCATCGCGGGAGATCAGCCCTCGCAGGATCAGGACAACGCTGGAAGCCGGGAACGAGTGTTTTTTTTTTTTTAATAAAGGACTTTATTCTAAGGTGTCAGTGTGTTTTTTTTACAATACTTTACACTTCCTTCGTGAAATGGTAGAGGTACAGTGTACCCCATTACCATTTCACACAGGGGGGGGTCAGGATCTGGGGGTCCCCTTTGTTAAAGGGGTCTTCCAGATTCTGATAAACCTCCCACCTGCATACCCCCACAACCACCGGGCAGGGGTTGTGGGGATGAGACCCTTGTCCCCATCAACATGGGGACATCCTCCCCATGTTGAGGGCATGTGGCCTGGTGCGGTTCAGGAGAGGGGGGGGCCGCACTCTGTCCCCTCCTTTTTTCTGCGGCCGGCCAGGTTAACATGCTTGGATAACGGGTCTGGTTATAGATATTTAGGGGGAACCGCACGTAATTTTTGTTTTAAATTGACGGCGGGGTTCCCCTGAATATCCATACCAGACCTAAAGGGTCTGGTTATTGAATTTGCGGGGACCTCCGTTCAGATTTGCTCAACCCTAGTAATAAAAAATTGGGTACGATTAATCGCACAGTCATCCGATTTAGTACGATTTAGATTGACCACAATATAAAAAAAAACGGACACGATTTTAATACGATTTCAAATCAGGACCAAAAATCGTGGTCAAACACGATTTTTGATGCGATTTTAAATCGTATCAAATCTGATGCGGATCAAATCGGATGCACTTGGGGACCTAAATTAATGAATGGAAGTGAATGTATACGTTTTGCCATACAGATTTGTACGATTTTAAAGCTAAAATCGTGAGAACAAGTAGGATGACAAAATCGTGGTGTGAATGCACCCTTAGTAAACACTTTGCAGAGGTACATAATAAAGACCCGAGGCACTTATAATTTTGGGGTATTGATAAATTCAATAAACCATGGAGGGGGTGCCCATCTGGTTAGAACGATGAGCCAGAAGGAATCTAAATGGATTCATTCCCTCCATACACTTGTGCCGGATGGCCTGAATGTTGAGTTCGACATAAATAGATTTTTGAGTAATTTTTAACCTTGTAATAGTATTTTATTCACCATTATATAATGCCAGATTATGTTATATCCTGATGTGAACATTAAATTTGTACTATTGGCATGATGAGGACTGTTGGATGGGGTCATGCGTCATTCCCGTCACAGTCTATATGAAATACACTATAGTTTATATTATTCATTAATATTTAATATATCCTTTATATTTTATATATTTTTATATGCTTGAGTTATTTGATTACCCTGCACTTATATAATTGTTTTGCTTTGGTAATGTACCAGAATATCCATTGTCTATTAGGCAATCAGATGTCTTTGCATTAATCTCCATATAATTATAATTATATTCATATAGCCTTTTCCGTGGACTCTATCAGCCCACCCTTCCAATAAAATGGCTGCTGCCATGATGGGAGACTGATTTGTGTTCCAGCGGCTGTGGCTATAAGTTTGTATAGTCCTTTCCTTCCAGCAAAATGGCCGCCGCTATAGTGGGAGACACCAGTCTCCAAAATGGCCGCTGCCCTATTTCTGCTTAGTACTCAATATAGGGAAACACTTTTTAGCCAATCAGAATCCTCTGTAAAAGTCACGTGTCGTGACGTAACGCGTAAGGACAGCTAGACGTTGACCGGAAGTGACGAGGAACCCAGTCCGACCGGCATTTTTCATTGCTCGCGTTTATTTTATGCTTGTAAGCAGCTCTATTTATATTTTTGAATAAATTCCCTTATTCCACATACTTCACGATGGAAGCTTTTATTTTGTCTCTTTCCTGGTGATTTCTACATTCGTAGCCATCTTGCTGAAGACCAAGTTTTGCATAGCAGATACCAGGAAGCCTCAGCACTTATCAAGTTTGGCTGCAGTGACTTCAGGCTGATGATACACAAGGGGGAGGTAAGCGTTCTGTGAGCCCACCATCTAGGAAGACTCATCTGTGAAGCATACATGTGTTGCTATTGCTAGCACTCACCTGACAGCTTTTTGGACATCCACTTTGAGTTCATTGACTCTTATCACAAAATCACTCACAGACTATCATATCATTCAGTGTATTCAGCATTCCTGCACGTGTTATATTTGGATTGAGTTGTATGGCACGGCAGTGTCATTTATTTTCGTTTGTAGATTCATGGTTATTTGTCCACAATTTACCTTAATTAGGATTGCACTCACCACTTGTTTTTTTATATATCACACCATGTTCACTTTGATGAATTAATCCATTATTTATCATATATTTACGATTTAGTGCATTTGATTGCGCTCGTCACCTTCTTTTTATTCCACATTACCAATATCGTCACAGGGTTCAAGAATCACTCAGTGTCTAAGCATTATCTTCTAAAACATAATCGAGACCCGTCCAATACTCTATTCTTGGGCATTGACAAGTTTAGGCCTAATTTTAGGGGTAGTGCTCTGGTGAGAGAGATATCCAAGCTAGAAATGGCTTGGATCCACTGGTTGAAGTCCTATACACCATATGGCTTAAACATTGACACTGACGTCAATGCGTTTATAAATAATGCTTGAGGGTATATTTCTATCTGATTCTGACAATTATTGTAAAAGTCTGGTCTTGTCACACAAGGATGGGAGTTTCCCCCCACCCCTTTTTTTCCGGTTTTCTGTATGTAAACTACAATGAGAATACTATTTTATGAATATATTCAAAAACATTTTTTATTGTTTTTTTACATTTTCAAAATAGTTTTTTTGTGCACCCAAATACTTAATAGGCATCACTTTGCGCTCTCCCCTTCTTGGGAAGGGGTCTTATTATATTGTAAAATACAATTTCTATTCACTTTACGTATCACAATGCTCTATGGGCCAGATTCACGTAGAATCGCGGCGGCGTAACGTATCTTAGATACGTTACACCGACGCAAGTTTTCATTGCAAGTGCCTGTTTCACAAAGCACTTGCGTAAAAACTTACGCCGGCGGCCTCCGGCGTAAGCCCGCGTAATTCAAAGGGGCGTGTGCCATTTAAATTAGGCGCGCTCCCGCGCCGGACCTACTGCGCATGCTCTGTTTTGAAATTCCTGCCGTGCTTTGCGCGAAGTGACGTCATTTTTTCGAACGGCGACGTGCGTAGCGTACTTTCGTATTCCCGGACGTCTTACGCAAGAATTTTTTTTTTTTAAATTCGACGCCGGAACGACGGTCATACTTTAACATGGGCTGTGTAAAGTTAGGGAAGCTAAAACGACGACTAACTTTGCGACGGAAAACTAGACTAGCAGCGACGTAACGAACGCGAAAAACCGTTGTGGATCGCCGTAACTACTAATTTGCATACCCGACGCTGGTTTACGATGCAAACTCCCCCCAGCGGTGGCCGAGATATTGCATCCTAAGATCCGACAGTGTAATTCAATTACACCTGTCGGATCTTAGGGCAAACTATGCGTAACTGATTCTATGAATCAGTCGCATAGTTAGGAAGACCCTAAAACAGAGATACGACGGCGTATCAGGAGATACGCCGTCGTATCTCTTTTGTGAATCTGGCCCTATGGTCTTAGATATAGGCCTGCAAGGTCTTTACTTTTATGGTTATTATTTATGTTCACACTAAGTGCAATATGATAATACAGTGCCATATGTCCACTATGGATGTGGTGGAGTTTACACACGATCTGATTTTTTCACAATTTATCGTGGTGTCACATCTAGCAGACACATCTTACACTTTTCAAAGATAGTGTTTATTTGTAGTTGAAGGGAGACATTCATTCTTTCCTTAATAGGGGTTCCGGGTTGTTGGCACGGCAATCTGTTATAAGTTGCTGGTGCTTTTAATTTTATATACATTTTTTTAACTATGGAGCGGATTTTTTTATTAGTAATCTGCTTTTTAAATTTTCTAAAAAAAAAAAAAAATTTGAGTCCATATTTTTTAGTAAACACAAAATTAATATATGGGTTCTTTTCCTAGTTCCGTTATGGGCTGGATTAGTCCCTTTCGCATATTCAATATGGCGTTTTTTCTATTTCCTGTTCCTTGACGACCAAAACGAGGCTTGGGTATATATAGCGGTGAATCACTGCAGAGCCCATCCCCATTGAAAACGTCAAACTTATGACGAAACGCGTCTAGAATGGCGTGCAGTGACGTCACCGCGTTCAACACAAGGAGGAAGGGCTCCTATCGTGCCGGCCGGTTTTTGTTTTGTACATGTTTGTGAGTAAGATTTTACCTTTAATAAACCCATGTTTTAAACATTATCACGCTATTTTCTGGTTTCTTTCAATTCAATTTATGACCCACGGATGGATTGCATGATACGGATCTGTGCTTCCACGATCTGATGACATCTTGTTGTGGCTTTGGAATATCCTGCGTTCATTTGATATTGGATTACCATACCTTGCTGTCTTTATCTGTCATTTGGTAAGCTGCTCTCCATATGGACGCCATATAAGGCGTCTGTGACGGTATTGGTATGATATCCCCGTCAAAGATTCCCTTCTTCCATAAGAACGTCACCCAATATTACACTAGGAGGAATATTCCTGAGATCGCCCATTAAGCCACACATTAGTCCAGGCTTACTGCTAGAACAAGACAGACTTTAATGTTATCACACACAGCTTATATGTCATTTCCAAAACTGTTACAATGACAAATCTCCGCCCCCCTCACACTGGGGCTTACAGATTATAGGCAGACACGACGGAGCCGATGCTGAAAACACATTTTCTTTAGACAATGACATCAAGGACGCTGATTACTAGTTGTACTGAATACATTAACTAGACCGCTCGACCCCGCATATAGAGAGATAATTACCACACTGGAGCAATCAGAATAATTAACACAAGCCACTTAAACACAGATCTCCTTCACACAACACAATAGATCAATTAACCTTTAGAAATAGAGAGGGGACATTAGCACGTCAATAACCTGTTAGCCGAGGACAGAATTACAGGGCAAGCAGGGAGAATTACACTGAGACATATAGGCAAATGCATCACAATGGCCCCCCTTTTTCTCCCTGCTACGGCAAACCCGGTTGGACCTTCCCTGGTCCAGTAGGGTTGACGGGTTCAGAGCTTTTAGTCCGAGGTTAACTCCGTTTGGCGTGACTGACCTCCCTTGGCAACTGCTTCAGACTCAGGTATGCCACCGGGTCGTCAGATCACACGCCGGTCAGTCCCCAAGTCTTTGTGCGATCTGCAAAGTCACCAGAAGTCAGTGTGAAGACGGCGAATGGGTCTGTGCGCCGCCATCTAGGTGTCCCGCTATGGGAGGGGCAGGTTATGGCTCTGAAGTGACAGTCACAGGAGATTCATAAAAAGAAAAAGTTATATTTGTTGAAATGCTGTAGCACCGGTGCTCAGAGTTCGGGGGGGGGGGATCAGGGCCCCATAGGGTCAGCCACCCTCTGCTCCCTCCGCAGCCGCCAGTTCTCCTCTTTGAGCTTCTCCAGCTCCCTCTCCAGTTCATGGAGCCTGGGGGGGTCAGCCTGCTGTGACCTCAGGCGGTTGTTCTCCTCCTCCATGCGGCTTATGCACTCCTCCAGCTCTATGTACTCACGGATCAGATCCTGCTTGCTCATGTCCTGCAGGCTCTCCACGTGGTCCTTCATCATCAGGAACTGGGTGGTGGTGTAAGGGGCCACCGGTGGGCCCTTGGCGAACATCTCGGCCCGCATCTGGGACGCCCGCTGCGACTCCCTCTCCTCCAGTCGCTTCTTATCCTCCCAGGTCAGCTTGTTATACGGCTTCCAGGACCTCTTCTTCTTGGGGGGTAGCCGGCGGTGCCTCTTTCTGCCCAGCTCCCTCCAGGGCCCCTCCGGCTCATGGCTGTCGCCCATGACCAGCTGACAATGGTGTTCCCTGTTGTCCGTAATAACAGATTGTACCATGAGGGCTTCGTAAGGGGTGCCCAATGGTTCTTCCTGACCCAGCTCCTGGAGATCCCAAGCCGAGTCTACACAATGGGCTGCTGCTGGAGGGCGGTACCCAGGTTGAGACCAATTTGACCTGGTGTTGTCATTCATGGGGCAATTCTGCTTGAAGTGACCCAGCTGTTTGCACCGGAAGCAGCGTTGTTCGTTGTCCTCCTGGCGTGGATAGCGAGGGCTAGATGTCATCGGTCTGTTAGGAGGTTGGTATCTAGCGGCTGGTGGGTGTGAGGGCACCGTTGGTCGTGGAGGTTGTACCCGTGGTGTGACCTGGTTCGTCTTGCGAGTATCCGCATAGTCATCCGCCAACTTCGCGGCCTCTGGTAGAGTCATGGGCCTGCCATCTCTCACCCAATCTTTGACATCCGTCTGGATGTGATTGTAAAATTGCTCCAGGAGCATTAGTTGCAAAATGTCCTCTGCGGTGGTGGCCTGGCTGCTGTTAACCCAGTTAGAGGCCGACAGGGACAACTGGCATGCCCATTCCGCGTAAGATTCTTTCGTGGTTTTGCGTGAGTCCCTGAACTTCTGTCGGTGGGACTCTGGGGTTACTGCATAATGAGCTAGGAGCACTTCTTTAACCCGGGCGTAGCTATGGATATCCTGATCTGGCACGGTCCGGAAAGCATCAGAAGCTTTGCCTGACAATATTGCAACCCAGTCTCCTCTAGCTATTCGGTGCAGGTTACATTGTCGCTCAAAGTCTGCCAGGTAGTTATCAATCTCACAGTCCTTTTCATCAAAAGCTTTAAAAGCGCTAAACGGAATCTTCCTTGCGTCTGCTGTGCTGTACTCACTGTTTGGAGAATGTGCGGCTGCTTGTTGGACTGCTGCCAGTTTTAACTGTAGCTCTGCGTCTCTTATGTGTTTATCCTTCTGTAGTTTTGCGTCTCTTATTTCTTTAGCCTTCTGTAGCTCTTTACTAACAGGTCCATCACTTTCAGCACCACATACGGCGTTGGGTTCGGGCCGAACCATGCTAGCTTCTCTCTCATTAGCTTGTTGGCTGGCGATTCCTCCTCCTGAATCACTGGTGTCTCCATCTCTTGTACTGCTGGCGTTGCTGCAATCCCGTCCTCCTGGTCTATCTCCATTGATTCTGCTATGATGACCTGCTTGGTTTTGTTGCTAGCAATCCTTCCACGAACTTCCAGTAGTTCTTCCAGTGTCTGCTTGGAATCCGGGTGTGAAGGGGAATAGAAGGGAAAATCCCACTGCTACCACCAATTGTGACGGTAGTGGTATGATATCCTCGTCAAAGATTCCCTTCTTCCATAAGAACGTCACCCAATATTCCACTAGGAGGAATATTCCTGAGATCGCCCATTAAGCCACACATTAGTCCAGGCTTACTGCTAGAACAAGACAGACTTTAATGTTATCACACACAGCTTATATGTCATTTCCAAAACTGTTACAATGACAAATCTCCGCCCCCCTCACACTGGGGCTTCCATACAGATTATAGACAGACACGACGGAGCCGATGCTGAAAACACATTTTCTTTAGACAATGACATCAAGGACGCTGATTACTAGTTGTACTGAATACATTAACTAGACCGCTCGACCCCGCATATAGAGAGATAATTACCACACTGGAGCAATCAGAATAATTAACACAAGCCACTTAAACACAGATCTCCTTCACACAACACAATAGATCAATTAACCTTTAGAAATAGAGAGGGGACATTAGCACGTCAATAACCTGTTAGCCGAGGACAGAATTACAGGGCAAGCAGGGAGAATTACACTGAGACATTTCTTTAGCCTTCTGTAGCTCTTTACTAACAGGTCCATCACTTTCAGCACCACATACGGCGTTGGGTTCGGGCCGAACCATGCTAGCTTCTCTCTCATTAGCTTGTTGGCTGGCGATTCCTCCTCCTGAATCACTGGTGTCTCCATCTCTTGTACTGCTGGCGTTGCTGCAATCCCGTCCTCCTGGTCTATCTCCATTGATTCTGCTATGATGACCTGCTTGGTTTTGTTGCTAGCAATCCTTCCACGAACTTCCAGTAGTTCTTCCAGTGTCTGCTTGGAATCCGGGTGTGAAGGGGAATAGAAGGGAAAATCCCACTGCTACCACCAATTGTGACGGTAGTGGTATGATATCCCCGTCAAAGATTCCCTTCTTCCATAAGAACGTCACCCAATATTCCACTAGGAGGAATATTCCTGAGATCGCCCATTAAGCCACACATTAGTCCAGGCTTACTGCTAGAACAAGACAGACTTTAATGTTATCACACACAGCTTATATGTCATTTCCAAAACTGTTACAATGACAAATCTCCGCCCCCCTCACACTGGGGCTTCCATACAGATTATAGACAGACACGACGGAGCCGATGCTGAAAACACATTTTCTTTAGACAATGACATCAAGGACGCTGATTACTAGTTGTACTGAATACATTAACTAGACCGCTCGACCCCGCATATAGAGAGATAATTACCACACTGGAGCAATCAGAATAATTAACACAAGCCACTTAAACACAGATCTCCTTCACACAACACAATAGATCAATTAACCTTTAGAAATAGAGAGGGGACATTAGCACGTCAATTACCTGTTAGCCGAGGACAGAATTACAGGGCAAGCAGGGAGAATTACACTGAGACATATAGGCAAATACATCACAGCGTCCATTCAATATTTATTTGGACTTTGTTTACACTGTCATATTTAAGCCAGCCTTGATTGCTGAGTATATATATATAAAAGTTGGCGCAGTTTTTCTTTTCCATAGTATAGGCAGCATAGGCAGTCTTCAAGGGATCCCAGTTCCCTAGCAAATGTAATCAGTTACATCAGCATTAGGGGCTTGATAGCTGCTTATCCAGGACTGATTCATTTTGATAAATGTAAACCAACAGGGTCTATGGACAGGTGCACTCTTTAATCCGTTACAAACCATCCAGAAGCACTGAATGTCCATTCAGAAAGCACGCTGGATGCAGGAGAGGCCAGTAGCCTTATTGCATATTGCACAAGTTTTGGCCAGTGCTCCATCCTCAAGACCCAGTAGATGCTCAGTTGGAAAGGTCTCCAAGTCTGCTCTTGCCCCTAGATATTCCTGCACCATATAATGCAGATGCTGCCGATGGTTGCTTAAACCTAACAGTCCTGGGTGCTGAGGACTAAAGATTTTTATTTAAAAGGCATCGGTCAGCTGGCAACCTTCTTAGCTGCTCTTCCTCCGACCAAATGAAGCTTCAGAAACACGTTGTCCTAGGGTCTGGAAAGGCGTTACACAAAGTTTTCTTCGAGGCATCCTGAAGAAGTTTTAACCTCTGCTCCCTCTGCAAAGGTAGGATGAGCTTTGCAACTTTACCCTTGTAACGTGGATCAAGAAGGGTTGCCAGCCAGAAATTATCCCTTTCCTTGATACCACAAATCCTCGGGTATTTTCACAGGCTTTGCAGAATCAGGGAGCCCATGCACTGTAAGTTTGAAGAGGCATGAGATTCTGAGTCCTCTGGGTCACTAAGGATGACATTGTCAGGAACTACCTCCTCCCAGCCATGTACAACTCCTTGGGTTTCTGGAAACTGAAAATCATCCCTTGAAGACTGCTGCATGTTATCCTCTACATCCATGCTGACACAATCCTCCTCTTTATCCTGTGTGTTTGGCGGCCCCACAGGAATGGAATTTGCATAAAGGGGGCCTTGAGAGTAAAGGTAGTCCTTCTCTTCCTCCTGCTATTCTGCCTTTAGTGCCCTGTCCATGATTCCACAAAGACTAATGTGGCATTGTCGCTTGTGGCCACCTCAAATGGTGACAGGACAGTGCAAGCATTCTTTATCAGCAGCCACTGGTGTGGCAAAAAGAAGCCAAGCTCCTCTGAGCCTGTCCTGGTGCCATACTCACACAGGTACTTATTGATGGCCCTCTGCTGTGTGTGCAGCTGCTCCAGCATTGCCAATGTTGAGTTCCACCTGGTGGGCATGTCACAAATGAGGCAGTTGATGGGCAGGTTGAATTCCCGTTGAATGTCAGACACATTCGTCCACAGACACGAATGCCGCACTCGGCCCCACCCCCGGTGCCCGCGTCATTGGATTTCATTGAAAGCAGTGGGAGCCAATGTCTGCGCTGCTATCAATCTATTCAATCAAGACCCGGGAATCCAGGGAGAGATGAACAGAGCATCTCCCATTCCAGGGATCCCCCTCTGCCCCCATCTCAGGGATCCCTCTCTGCCCCCATCCCAGGGATCCCTCTCTGCCCCATCACAGGGATCCCTCTCTGCTCCCAGCCCAGGGATCCCTCTCTGCTCCCAGCCCAGGGGTCCCTCTCTGCTCCCAGCCCAGGGGTCCCTCTCTGCTCCCAGCCCCAGGGTCCCTCTCTGCTCCCATTCCAGGGATCCCTCTCTGCTCTCATCCCAGGGATCGATCCTTGCCCCCATCCCAGTGATCCCTCTCTGCCCCATCCCAGGGATCCCTCTCTGCCCCCAGCCCAGGGATCCCTCTCTGCCCCCAGCCCAGGGGTCTCTCTCTGCCCCCAGCCCAGGGGTCCCTCTATGCCCCTATCCCAGTGATCCCTCTCTGCCCCCAGCCCAGGGGTCCCTCTCTGCTCCCATTTCAAGGTTCCCTCTCTGCTCCCATCCCAGGGGTCTCTCTCTGCCCCCATCCCAGGGGTCCCTCTCTGCCCCCATCCCAGGGATCCCTCTCTGCTCCCATTCCAGGGATCCCTCTCTGCCCCCATCCCAGGGGTCCCTCTCTTCAAGCCCAGGGGTCCCTCTCTGCCCCCACCCCAAGGGTCCCTCTCTGCTTCCAGCCCAGGGGTCCCTCTCTACTCCCAGCCCAGAGGTCCCTCTCTGCCCCCATCCCAGGGATCCCTCTCTGCCCCCATCCCAGGGGTCCCTCTCTGCCCCCATCCCAGTGATCATTGCCCCCATCCCAGGGATCCCTCTCTGCCCCCAGCCCAGAGGTCCCTCTCTGCTCCCATCCCATCGATCCCTCTCTGCCCCCAGTACAGGGATCCCTCTCTGCTCCCACCCCAAGGGTCCCTCTCTGCTCCCACCCCAAGGGTCCCTCTCTGCTCCCATCCCAGGGGTCCCTCTCTTCCACTATCCCAGGGGTCCCTCTCTGCTCCAATCCCATGGGTCCCTCTCTGCTCCCATCCCAGGGGTCCCTCTCTGCTCCCATCCCAGGGGTCTTTCTCTGCTCCAACCCCAGAGGTCCCTCTCTGCTCCCATACCAGGGGTCCAGTGGTATACACATGTGGCCCTATTCACTTGATTGGGTCACGATCACCCACCAAAAGAAGCAACAGGGGGTATAATTCCTGCCGCAGCATGTGTACATTCTCAGCTGTTGCCTCTGCAGCTAAAGGGGGTAGAGACCAATGTATGTAATGTGGGCAGTGTGGCAGGGACACGGGGGGGCCTGATCTAGTTGTCAGTCCGCCCCTGCTGTTGCCTCTTATATGTTCAAGGTCTAACAGTTTTTAGCCCTAATATACAGTATATAAGGTTTCACACTTCAACTGTGTTAACTGGGTGTGTTAGAGTGGTGCGGATATCCACACAGTTGAGACTGGTATCAGAGGAGAACTTGAACCAGCACCTCCTTAGGGGGTGCACTACACAAAAAAAAAAAAAGCTGTTGTTATAACTGCTCGTGTGACTGGAATTTGGCTTCAATTTGTTAGTGTATCTAAATTTCTTAGTGCTTCTAACCAGGGCAGCCATCAGAAATGTTGGGGCCCCTTACACAGCTTTAGGCATATGGGCGAGTAGAGAACTGGGGGGTGCCCCTGGGTACATTCGGGCCCCTTGCATCCTTACATGTGTAATGCCTGTACCCATGGGCGTCCGCTCCATAGGGCAAGGGGGGTCGTTTGCCCCCCCTGGAATTGCCAGGGAGAGCCAGGAGCAGGGCCGAACTGGCCCTGGGGCCACTTTAAGCGGCGACTGCAGAGCTACCCTCCTTCTGTTCTCCGGTGCTTGCATCGTATGTCATGGAGCTGGGTCTGTGTGCAAGGACCCGCCCCCTAATTCGACTCGTCTGATAATCTTCAAGTGTTTCGCCTATGACACGAGCCGAAATAGGGGGCGGGACCTTGCACACAGACCCAGCTCCGTGACATATGATACGAGTGCCAGAGGACAGAAGGAGGGGAGCGACGTTTTATATAGTTCACCAGGCCTGGGCTTTGTTTGTTCCAACATCTGTTGCCACAGGTAACACTAGACTATTTTCTGATGTGTTTGTAGCAAGTCTGGAAACGCAGAGCAAACACAACACAGAGTTGTAGCCTACGGCATAGTATCTAGTTGTCCCTTATTTGGAGTGCCTGTCCCTCTTCTGGAATCAAATCCATGTGTCCCTCATTCCAAAAGGTTCCTCTTTTAGACCTGAAATAAATATACTGTCAATATAGTGTAGTGTTTAAGTCAAGGGAAAGGGGTGCTGTGTAATGTAAAGGGGGCCAGTGATGCAGGGTGCTGTGTAATGTAAAGGGGTCCAGTGGTGCAGGGTGCTGTGTAATGTAAAGGGGTCCAGTGATGCAGGGTGCTGTGTAATGTAAAGGGGTCCAGTGGTGCACGGTGCTGTGTAATGTAAAGGGGTCCATTGATGCAGGGTACTATGTAATGTAAAGGGGTCCAGTGGTGCAGGGTGCTGTGTAATGTAAAGGGGTCCAGTGATGCAGGGTGCTGTGTAATGTAAAGGGGGCCAGAGCTGTGGGGTGCTGTGTAATGTAAAGGGGGCAGTGATGCAGGGTGCTGTGTAATGTAAAGGGGGCCAGTTATGCAGGGTGCTGTGTAATGTAAAGGGGTCCAGTGATGCAGGGTGCTGTGTAATGTAAAGGGGTCCAGTGATGCAGGGTGCTGTGTAATGTAAAGGGGTCCAGTGATGCAGGGTGCTGTGTAATGTAAAGGGGGCCAGAGCTGTGGGGTGCTGTGTAATGTAAAGGGGTCCAGAGGTGCAGTTGTGGTGAGGGGGTACACAGTAGTGACAAAGAGATATTGAAAGATGCAAGGGGCACAGTGGGGTGTTTTTCATTTTAACGTGGGGGGGGCACTTTTAACCCCTGCTAGCAATTGAAGAAAGGGTGAAAGTGTATCGCCGCTGCCGAAGCCCCCCCCCTGAAAAAATGCCAGCGGACGCCCATACCTGTACCGCCTGATGGCGGCCCTGCTTCTAACACTCCCCACCTCCACACTGACAAAGCTGATCTACAAAGGTGTCCTTGTCTATTCTTCATCCAGAGTAGGAGGCACTCTATTACAGGGAGTATGTTACTGGCCAGATCACCAGGTGAAAACAGAGGGGGAAAAAAACAAAACTAATGCAACCACCACATCTAATGACTGGTAAGCTGCAATATATTACATTATTTGTTTTAAGTTTAAAAATGCTTTAAAGAAAAGTTAAATGTATCTTGTTAATGTATTATACTAATATTAGATATTTACTTTCCAGATATGTTATATAAAATTATGCAGGACATTAATACTTCAGTCAGACATTGGAGTGTAACCAGGCTTGTCCCATCATTCTACACTGTTGTGTTCCTTGTGGCTCTTCCTCTCAATATCATGGCGATCGTCATGTTCCTGGTGAAGATGAAGGTCAGGAAGCCGGCAGTGGTCTACATGCTGAACCTCGCCATAGCAGATACCTTGCTTGTTAGCGTTCTGCCTTTTTATATTGTCTACAGATTCTTGGGAAATGACTGGATCTTCGGAGAAGGAATGTGTCGCTTTGTCACGTCAGCATATTACTGTAACATGTACTGCTCCGTCCTGCTCATGACAAGTATCAGTGTGGACCGTTTCCTGGGGGTTGTCTACCCGGTGCGGTCTCTCCCCTGGCGCACAGTGAAGCGAGCCTGGCTGGTGTGTGGTGCCATCTGGGTCATCTCATTGGCCATCACTGTGCCCCTTCTCATAAGAGAACAAACCCAGAAATTGTATAAACTAGATAACATAATTTGTCATGATATTCAGTACATTATGTTTCATCTGGATTTCTATTTTGATTATTTGATCACTGTTATCTCACTTTTCTTTTTCTTACCGTTATTCATCACAACTTTCTGTTACATTAGAATCATCCGCAGTCTCAGCAGATCACAATTTGATCGCACCCATAAGAGATCACGAGCTATCCGCCTATCCGTGATTGTACTGAGTGTGTTTGTCCTTTGCTTTGGCCCCTCCAATGTCATCTATTTAATGCATTATGTGCAGATGTATAAGAGTGAGGATCGCTCTCTGTATATTCCCTACATTGTTTCTTCTGGTATCAGCACCATCAACTGTTGTCTGGATCCTCTTATCTATTATTTTGCATCCTCTGAGTATAAGAGATACATCTACAGCTTTCTGCACTGTAAGAAAGATTATCGCCCTCCAGTAAAATAGAAGTCTATCCTTAACCCCTTGTCTACTGGGAAATATTACCCCCTTCCTGCCCAGGCCAATTCCCAGCTTTTAGTTCGCACTTTGAATGACAATTGTGCGGTCATGCAACCCTGTACTCATATGACTTTTTTATATATTTTTCACACAAATAGAGCTTTCTTTTTTTTTTTCCAAAAAAATGTATTCAAGTTTTCATTTTTCATTGACAAACAAAATAAATCAGTCAAGCGAAAAGTCGCAACAGATGACTAGAAATAACACAAGAGCAATGTGGTGGTCAAATAACGCCTTATACAATACAATAGAAGATAACAGTGTATGGCAAACTACAGCAGTTCTCAGGTATGAATAAAGGTACTTGGCTAGGGGTTCATGAAGTGTATTCACCAGACGGACCGTCCCTAGCTCCGGGCACCCCCAACTGGGTTCAAGACTGTGACCAGAGCCCGGGTCGCCCCCCCCCTTTTCCTAACGTGATCCAGATATCTCAAGGTAAAACAAGTGGAGTCATACAGTTTCTTTCATATCAGGTTGACCACTCGTGCCATTTCTTAGCGGCACTAACTTTATTCACATCCCTGAGTGCCAGTGTTGTCTCATATATGTAGTGCAGTTGGGAGGTTTGTATAACATCCCCAATAGTAGGTGGTAGGGTTTTTTTCCAGTTTATTGTTATGCATAGCCTAGCAGAAAACAAAATGTGTAAGACGGTGTGTTTCGACTGAGCAGGAAATTGGTCCAGACCGAGTGATAGGAGCGCCAATCCAGGTTGGGGATCGGCTACCGAGTGAGAGGCGTCGGAGATCACGCGGAAGATCGACGCCCAGAATTGTGCTAATTTGGGGCAGCTCCAGAATGTATGGAGCAAAGTCCCCTGGGACCCACATTTCCTCCAACACCTATCACTCTGCAGCCCTCCAAATTTAGATAATATTGCCGGAGCTGGGTCTGTGTGCAAGGACCCGCCCCCTAATTCGACTCGTCTGATAATCTTCAAGTGTTTCGCCTATGACACGAGCCGAAATAGGGGGCGGGACCTTGCACACAGACCCAGCTCCGTGACATATGATACGAGTGCCAGAGGACAGAAGGAGGGGAGCGACGTTTTATATCGTTCACCAGGCCTGGGCTTTGTTTGTTCCAACATCTGTTGCCACAGGTAACACTAGACTATTTTCTGATGTGTTTGTAGCAAGTCTGGAAACGCAGAGCAAACACAACACAGAGTTGTAGCCTACGGCATAGTATCTAGTTGTCCCTTATTTGGAGTGCCTGTCCCTCTTCTGGAATCAAATCCATGTGTCCCTCATTCCAAAAGGTTCCTCTTTTAGACCTGAAATAAATATACTGTCAATATAGTGTAGTGTTTAAGTCAAGGGAAAGGGGTGCTGTGTAATGTAAAGGGGGCCAGTGATGCAGGGTGCTGTGTAATGGAAAGGGGTCCAGTGGTGCAGGGTGCTGTGTAATGTAAAGGGGTCCAGTGATGCAGGGTGCTGTGTAATGTAAAGGGGTCCAGTGGTGCAAGGTGCTGTGTAATGTAAAGGGGTCCATTGATGCAGGGTACTATGTAATGTAAAGGGGTCCAGTGGTGCAGGGTGCTGTGTAATGTAAAGGGGTCCAGTGATGCAGGGTGCTGTGTAATGTAAAGGGGGCCAGAGCTGTGGGGTGCTGTGTAATGTAAAGGGGGCAGTGATGCAGGGTGCTGTGTAATGTAAAGGGGGCCAGTTATGCAGGGTGCTGTGTAATGTAAAGGGGTCCAGTGATGCAGGGTGCTGTGTAATGTAAAGGGGTCCAGTGATGCAGGGTGCTGTGTAATGTAAAGGGGGCCAGAGCTGTGGGGTGCTGTGTAATGTAAAGGGGTCCAGAGGTGCAGTTGTGGTGAGGGGGTACACAGTAGTGACAAAGAGATATTGAAAGATGCAAGGGGCACAGTGGGGTGTTTTTCATTTTAACGTGGGGGGGGGCACTTTTAACCCCTGCTAGCAATTGAAGAAAGGGTGAAAGTGTATCGCCGCTGCCGAAGCCCCCCCCCTGAAAAAATGCCAGCGGACGCCCATACCTGTACCGCCTGATGGCGGCCCTGCTTCTAACACTCCCCACCTCCACACTGACAAAGCTGCTCTACAAAGGTGTCCTTGTCTATTCTTCATCCAGAGTAGGAGGCACTCTATTACAGGGAGTATGTTACTGGCCAGATCACCAGGTGAAAACAGAGGGGGAAAAAAACAAAACTAATGCAACCACCACATCTAATGACTGGTAAGCTGCAATATATTACATTATTTGTTTTAAGTTTAAAAATGCTTTAAAGAAAAGTTAAATGTATCTTGTTAATGTATTATACTAATATTAGATATTTACTTTCCAGATATTTTATATAGAATTATGCAGGACATTAATACTTCAGTCAGACATTGGAGTGTAACCAGGCTTGTCCCATCATTCTACACTGTTGTGTTCCTTGTGGCTCTTCCTCTCAATATCATGGCGATCGTCATGTTCCTGGTGAAGATGAAGGTCAGGAAGCCGGCAGTGGTCTACATGCTGAACCTCGCCATAGCAGATACCTTGCTTGTTATCATTCTGCCTTTTTATATTGTCTACAGATTCTTGGGAAATGACTGGATCTTCGGAGAAGGAATGTGTCGCTTTGTCACGTCAGCATATTACTGTAACATGTACTGCTCCGTCCTGCTCATGACAAGTATCAGTGTGGACCGTTTCCTGGGGGTTGTCTACCCGGTGCGGTCTCTCCCCTGGCGCACAGTGAAGCGAGCCTGGCTGGTGTGTGGTGCCATCTGGGTCATCTCATTGGCCATCACTGTGCCCCTTCTCATAAGAGAACAAACCCAGAAATTGTATAAACTAGATAACATAATTTGTCATGATATTCAGTACATTATGTTTCATCTGGATTTCTATTTTGATTATTTGATCACTGTTATCTCACTTTTCTTTTTCTTACCGTTATTCATCACAACTTTCTGTTACATTAGAATCATCCGCAGTCTCAGCAGATCACAATTTGATCGCACCCATAAGAGATCACGAGCTATCCGCCTATCCGTGATTGTACTGAGTGTGTTTGTCCTTTGCTTTGGCCCCTCCAATGTCATCTATTTAATGCATTATGTGCAGATGTATAAGAGTGAGGATCGCTCTCTGTATATTCCCTACATTGTTTCTTCTGGTATCAGCACCATCAACTGTTGTCTGGATCCTCTTATCTATTATTTTGCATCCTCTGAGTATAAGAGATACATCTACAGCTTTCTGCACTGTAAGAAAGATTATCGCCCTCCAGTAAAATAGAAGTCTATCCTTAACCCCTTGTCTACTGGGAAATATTACCCCCTTCCTGCCCAGGCCAATTCCCAGCTTTTAGTTCGCACTTTGAATGACAATTGTGCGGTCATGCAACCCTGTACTCATATGACTTTTTTATATATTTTTCACACAAATAGAGCTTTCTTTTTTTTTTCCAAAAAAATGTATTCAAGTTTTCATTTTTCATTGACAAACAAAATAAATCAGTCAAGCGAAAAGTCGCAACAGATGACTAGAAATAACACAAGAGCAATGTGGTGGTCAAATAACGCCTTATACAATACAATAGAAGATAACAGTGTATGGCAAACTACAGCAGTTCTCAGGTATGAATAAAGGTACTTGGCTAGGGGTTCATGAAGTGTATTCACCAGACGGACCGTCCCTAGCTCCGGGCACCCCCAACTGGGTTCAAGACTGTGACCAGAGCCCGGGTCGCCCCCCCCTTTTCCTAACGTGATCCAGATATCTCAAGGTAAAACAAGTGGAGTCATACAGTTTCTTTCATATCAGGTTGACCACTCGTGCCATTTCTTAGCGGCACTAACTTTATTCACATCCCTGAGTGCCAGTGTTGTCTCATATATGTAGTGCAGTTGGGAGGTTTGTATAACATCCCCAATAGTAGGTGGTAGGGTTTTTTTCCAGTTTATTGTTATGCATAGCCTAGCAGAAAACAAAATGTGTAAGACGGTGTGTTTCGACTGAGCAGGAAATTGGTCCAGACCGAGTGATAGGAGCGCCAATCCAGGTTGGGGATCGGCTACCGAGTGAGAGGCGTCGGAGATCACGCGGAAGATCGACGCCCAGAATTGTGCTAATTTGGGGCAGCTCCAGAATGTATGGAGCAAAGTCCCCTGGGACCCACATTTCCTCCAACACCCATCACTCTGCAGCCCTCCAAATTTAGATAATATTGCCGGAGCTGGGTCTGTGTGCAAGGACCCGCCCCCTAATTCGACTCGTCTGATAATCTTCAAGTGTTTCGCCTATGACACGAGCCGAAATAGGGGGCGGGACCTTGCACACAGACCCAGCTCCGTGACATATGATACGAGTGCCAGAGGACAGAAGGAGGGGAGCGACGTTTTATATCGTTCACCAGGCCTGGGCTTTGTTTGTTCCAACATCTGTTGCCACAGGTAACACTAGACTATTTTCTGATGTGTTTGTAGCAAGTCTGGAAACGCAGAGCAAACACAACACAGAGTTGTAGCCTACGGCATAGTATCTAGTTGTCCCTTATTTGGAGTGCCTGTCCCTCTTCTGGAATCAAATCCATGTGTCCCTCATTCCAAAAGGTTCCTCTTTTAGACCTGAAATAAATATACTGTCAATATAGTGTAGTGTTTAAGTCAAGGGAAAGGGGTGCTGTGTAATGTAAAGGGGGCCAGTGATGCAGGGTGCTGTGTAATGTAAAGGGGTCCAGTGGTGCAGGGTGCTGTGTAATGTAAAGGGGTCCAGTGATGCAGGGTGCTGTGTAATGTAAAGGGGTCCAGTGGTGCACGGTGCTGTGTAATGTAAAGGGGTCCATTGATGCAGGGTACTATGTAATGTAAAGGGGTCCAGTGGTGCAGGGTGCTGTGTAATGTAAAGGGGTCCAGTGATGCAGGGTGCTGTGTAATGTAAAGGGGGCCAGAGCTGTGGGGTGCTGTGTAATGTAAAGGGGGCAGTGATGCAGGGTGCTGTGTAATGTAAAGGGGGCCAGTTATGCAGGGTGCTGTGTAATGTAAAGGGGTCCAGTGATGCAGGGTGCTGTGTAATGTAAAGGGGTCCAGTGATGCAGGGTGCTGTGTAATGTAAAGGGGGCCAGAGCTGTGGGGTGCTGTGTAATGTAAAGGGGTCCAGAGGTGCAGTTGTGGTGAGGGGGTACACAGTAGTGACAAAGAGATATTGAAAGATGCAAGGGGCACAGTGGGGTGTTTTTCATTTTAACGTGGGGGGGGGCACTTTTAACCCCTGCTAGCAATTGAAGAAAGGGTGAAAGTGTATCGCCGCTGCCGAAGCCCCCCCCCTGAAAAAATGCCAGCGGACGCCCATACCTGTACCGCCTGATGGCGGCCCTGCTTCTAACACTCCCCACCTCCACACTGACAAAGCTGCTCTACAAAGGTGTCCTTGTCTATTCTTCATCCAGAGTAGGAGGCACTCTATTACAGGGAGTATGTTACTGGCCAGATCACCAGGTGAAAACAGAGGGGGAAAAAAACAAAACTAATGCAACCACCACATCTAATGACTGGTAAGCTGCAATATATTACATTATTTGTTTTAAGTTTAAAAATGCTTTAAAGAAAAGTTAAATGTATCTTGTTAATGTATTATACTAATATTAGATATTTACTTTCCAGATATTTTATATAGAATTATGCAGGACATTAATACTTCAGTCAGACATTGGAGTGTAACCAGGCTTGTCCCATCATTCTACACTGTTGTGTTCCTTGTGGCTCTTCCTCTCAATATCATGGCGATCGTCATGTTCCTGGTGAAGATGAAGGTCAGGAAGCCGGCAGTGGTCTACATGCTGAACCTCGCCATAGCAGATACCTTGCTTGTTAGCGTTCTGCCTTTTTATATTGTCTACAGATTCTTGGGAAATGACTGGATCTTCGGAGAAGGAATGTGTCGCTTTGTCACGTCAGCATATTACTGTAACATGTACTGCTCCGTCCTGCTCATGACAAGTATCAGTGTGGACCGTTTCCTGGGGGTTGTCTACCCGGTGCGGTCTCTCCCCTGGCGCACAGTGAAGCGAGCCTGGCTGGTGTGTGGTGCCATCTGGGTCATCTCATTGGCCATCACTGTGCCCCTTCTCATAAGAGAACAAACCCAGAAATTGTATAAACTAGATAACATAATTTGTCATGATATTCAGTACATTATGTTTCATCTGGATTTCTATTTTGATTATTTGATCACTGTTATCTCACTTTTCTTTTTCTTACCGTTATTCATCACAACTTTCTGTTACATTAGAATCATCCGCAGTCTCAGCAGATCACAATTTGATCGCACCCATAAGAGATCACGAGCTATCCGCCTATCCGTGATTGTACTGAGTGTGTTTGTCCTTTGCTTTGGCCCCTCCAATGTCATCTATTTAATGCATTATGTGCAGATGTATAAGAGTGAGGATCGCTCTCTGTATATTCCCTACATTGTTTCTTCTGGTATCAGCACCATCAACTGTTGTCTGGATCCTCTTATCTATTATTTTGCATCCTCTGAGTATAAGAGATACATCTACAGCTTTCTGCACTGTAAGAAAGATTATCGCCCTCCAGTAAAATAGAAGTCTATCCTTAACCCCTTGTCTACTGGGAAATATTACCCCCTTCCTGCCCAGGCCAATTCCCAGCTTTTAGTTCGCACTTTGAATGACAATTGTGCGGTCATGCAACCCTGTACTCATATGACTTTTTTATATATTTTTCACACAAATAGAGCTTTCTTTTTTTTTTTCCAAAAAAATGTATTCAAGTTTTCATTTTTCATTGACAAACAAAATAAATCAGTCAAGCGAAAAGTCGCAACAGATGACTAGAAATAACACAAGAGCAATGTGGTGGTCAAATAACGCCTTATACAATACAATAGAAGATAACAGTGTATGGCAAACTACAGCAGTTCTCAGGTATGAATAAAGGTACTTGGCTAGGGGTTCATGAAGTGTATTCACCAGACGGACCGTCCCTAGCTCCGGGCACCCCCAACTGGGTTCAAGACTGTGACCAGAGCCCGGGTCGCCCCCCCCTTTTCCTAACGTGATCCAGATATCTCAAGGTAAAACAAGTGGAGTCATACAGTTTCTTTCATATCAGGTTGACCACTCGTGCCATTTCTTAGCGGCACTAACTTTATTCACATCCCTGAGTGCCAGTGTTGTCTCATATATGTAGTGCAGTTGGGAGGTTTGTATAACATCCCCAATAGTAGGTGGTAGGGTTTTTTTCCAGTTTATTGTTATGCATAGCCTAGCAGAAAACAAAATGTGTAAGACGGTGTGTTTCGACTGAGCAGGAAATTGGTCCAGACCGAGTGATAGGAGCGCCAATCCAGGTTGGGGATCGGCTACCGAGTGAGAGGCGTCGGAGATCACGCGGAAGATCGACGCCCAGAATTGTGCTAATTTGGGGCAGCTCCAGAATGTATGGAGCAAAGTCCCCTGGGACCCACATTTCCTCCAACACCTATCACTCTGCAGCCCTCCAAATTTAGATAATATTGCCGGAGCTGGGTCTGTGTGCAAGGACCCGCCCCCTAATTCGACTCGTCTGATAATCTTCAAGTGTTTCGCCTATGACACGAGCCGAAATAGGGGGCGGGACCTTGCACACAGACCCAGCTCCGTGACATATGATACGAGTGCCAGAGGACAGAAGGAGGGGAGCGACGTTTTATATCGTTCACCAGGCCTGGGCTTTGTTTGTTCCAACATCTGTTGCCACAGGTAACACTAGACTATTTTCTGATGTGTTTGTAGCAAGTCTGGAAACGCAGAGCAAACACAACACAGAGTTGTAGCCTACGGCATAGTATCTAGTTGTCCCTTATTTGGAGTGCCTGTCCCTCTTCTGGAATCAAATCCATGTGTCCCTCATTCCAAAAGGTTCCTCTTTTAGACCTGAAATAAATATACTGTCAATATAGTGTAGTGTTTAAGTCAAGGGAAAGGGGTGCTGTGTAATGTAAAGGGGGCCAGTGATGCAGGGTGCTGTGTAATGTAAAGGGGTCCAGTGGTGCAGGGTGCTGTGTAATGTAAAGGGGTCCAGTGATGCAGGGTGCTGTGTAATGTAAAGGGGTCCAGTGGTGCAGGGTGCTGTGTAATGTAAAGGGGTCCATTGATGCAGGGTACTATGTAATGTAAAGGGGTCCAGTGGTGCAGGGTGCTGTGTAATGTAAAGGGGTCCAGTGATGCAGGGTGCTGTGTAATGTAAAGGGGGCCAGAGCTGTGGGGTGCTGTGTAATGTAAAGGGGGCAGTGATGCAGGGTGCTGTGTAATGTAAAGGGGGCCAGTTATGCAGGGTGCTGTGTAATGTAAAGGGGTCCAGTGATGCAGGGTGCTGTGTAATGTAAAGGGGTCCAGTGATGCAGGGTGCTGTGTAATGTAAAGGGGGCCAGAGCTGTGGGGTGCTGTGTAATGTAAAGGGGTCCAGAGGTGCAGTTGTGGTGAGGGGGTACACAGTAGTGACAAAGAGATATTGAAAGATGCAAGGGGCACAGTGGGGTGTTTTTCATTTTAACGTGGGGGGGGGCACTTTTAACCCCTGCTAGCAATTGAAGAAAGGGTGAAAGTGTATCGCCGCTGCCGAAGCCCCCCCCCTGAAAAAATGCCAGCGGACGCCCATACCTGTACCGCCTGATGGCGGCCCTGCTTCTAACACTCCCCACCTCCACACTGACAAAGCTGCTCTACAAAGGTGTCCTTGTCTATTCTTCATCCAGAGTAGGAGGCACTCTATTACAGGGAGTATGTTACTGGCCAGATCACCAGGTGAAAACAGAGGGGGAAAAAAACAAAACTAATGCAACCACCACATCTAATGACTGGTAAGCTGCAATATATTACATTATTTGTTTTAAGTTTAAAAATGCTTTAAAGAAAAGTTAAATGTATCTTGTTAATGTATTATACTAATATTAGATATTTACTTTCCAGATATTTTATATAGAATTATGCAGGACATTAATACTTCAGTCAGACATTGGAGTGTAACCAGGCTTGTCCCATCATTCTACACTGTTGTGTTCCTTGTGGCTCTTCCTCTCAATATCATGGCGATCGTCATGTTCCTGGTGAAGATGAAGGTCAGGAAGCCGGCAGTGGTCTACATGCTGAACCTCGCCATAGCAGATACCTTGCTTGTTAGCGTTCTGCCTTTTTATATTGTCTACAGATTCTTGGGAAATGACTGGATCTTCGGAGAAGGAATGTGTCGCTTTGTCACGTCAGCATATTACTGTAACATGTACTGCTCCGTCCTGCTCATGACAAGTATCAGTGTGGACCGTTTCCTGGGGGTTGTCTACCCGGTGCGGTCTCTCCCCTGGCGCACAGTGAAGCGAGCCTGGCTGGTGTGTGGTGCCATCTGGGTCATCTCATTGGCCATCACTGTGCCCCTTCTCATAAGAGAACAAACCCAGAAATTGTATAAACTAGATAACATAATTTGTCATGATATTCAGTACATTATGTTTCATCTGGATTTCTATTTTGATTATTTGATCACTGTTATCTCACTTTTCTTTTTCTTACCGTTATTCATCACAACTTTCTGTTACATTAGAATCATCCGCAGTCTCAGCAGATCACAATTTGATCGCACCCATAAGAGATCACGAGCTATCCGCCTATCCGTGATTGTACTGAGTGTGTTTGTCCTTTGCTTTGGCCCCTCCAATGTCATCTATTTAATGCATTATGTGCAGATGTATAAGAGTGAGGATCGCTCTCTGTATATTCCCTACATTGTTTCTTCTGGTATCAGCACCATCAACTGTTGTCTGGATCCTCTTATCTATTATTTTGCATCCTCTGAGTATAAGAGATACATCTACAGCTTTCTGCACTGTAAGAAAGATTATCGCCCTCCAGTAAAATAGAAGTCTATCCTTAACCCCTTGTCTACTGGGAAATATTACCCCCTTCCTGCCCAGGCCAATTCCCAGCTTTTAGTTCGCACTTTGAATGACAATTGTGCGGTCATGCAACCCTGTACTCATATGACTTTTTTATATATTTTTCACACAAATAGAGCTTTCTTTTTTTTTTCCAAAAAAATGTATTCAAGTTTTCATTTTTCATTGACAAACAAAATAAATCAGTCAAGCGAAAAGTCGCAACAGATGACTAGAAATAACACAAGAGCAATGTGGTGGTCAAATAACGCCTTATACAATACAATAGAAGATAACAGTGTATGGCAAACTACAGCAGTTCTCAGGTATGAATAAAGGTACTTGGCTAGGGGTTCATGAAGTGTATTCACCAGACGGACCGTCCCTAGCTCCGGGCACCCCCAACTGGGTTCAAGACTGTGACCAGAGCCCGGGTCGCCCCCCCCTTTTCCTAACGTGATCCAGATATCTCAAGGTAAAACAAGTGGAGTCATACAGTTTCTTTCATATCAGGTTGACCACTCGTGCCATTTCTTAGCGGCACTAACTTTATTCACATCCCTGAGTGCCAGTGTTGTCTCATATATGTAGTGCAGTTGGGAGGTTTGTATAACATCCCCAATAGTAGGTGGTAGGGTTTTTTTCCAGTTTATTGTTATGCATAGCCTAGCAGAAAACAAAATGTGTAAGACGGTGTGTTTCGACTGAGCAGGAAATTGGTCCAGACCGAGTGATAGGAGCGCCAATCCAGGTTGGGGATCGGCTACCGAGTGAGAGGCGTCGGAGATCACGCGGAAGATCGACGCCCAGAATTGTGCTAATTTGGGGCAGCTCCAGAATGTATGGAGCAAAGTCCCCTGGGACCCACATTTCCTCCAACACCTATCACTCTGCAGCCCTCCAAATTTAGATAATATTGCCGGAGTTAAAGGGTCACTAAAGGAAAAAAAAATGTTTGCTGAAATTACTGTTTACAGGGTATAGAGACATAATAGTTAACTGATTCCTTTTAAAAAATGATTAAAAATAGATAAAAAACAACCATATAATGTGCCTACAGTTTAGTTTCGTTTTGCTGTTGTTTCCTGGTTCTCTGATGTACAGAGACAACGAGCCAATAGAGGGCAGTGAAGGTTTTGCAAAACGAAACTGGATTGTTGCTGAGGGGTTATAGACACACCTCCTTGATTAGTCACCACAGTGAGAAATCTCCCAGTACTGTGGTGATCAGGAAACAGACAACCAGGAAGTGTCCATAACAGAGAGGAATTACAGCAACATCAAAGCAAAAACTAACAATGAGGACATGAAACCAGGACTGCAGTAAGGAAGCTATTTAGCTTAATTTTTTTTTCCTTTAGTGACCCTTTAAGTACTATCTTAGTGAAATTTTGGTAGACAGTTCCCAAAGGGTAGAGCAACTGGTAACCGTATAAACGGATTTGCAAGCTTTGGCCCATTGTTGTGTGGGATAGAAACAGCCTAGGTCTGATTCCCATTTAAGTAGAGCGGCTGATTTTGTAAAGGTGGTTTTCTTCTGGAGAATATTATAAAAGAGCGATATGCCTTTCTGGGTGGAGGAGGGGTTACTAAGGAAGAGCCTAGTAGGCAAGGGTATACAGCGTTCCCAATGGGGGAAGGTAGCCAAGAAGTGTTTAGTTCTAAGATATAAGTATAAATCCGTATCGGGCAATTTGTAGTCTTTTTGTAGATCAGGGAACGGTTTGATGTTTCCTTTATCTAAAATGTCGTTTACAAATAGCATGCCTTGGTTATACCAATGCTTGTAAGAGATCAGGTCTATGTGATTTTGTAGAGTCTCAATCGGGATTTTCAATGTAATATTATCGGGAAACCCGTGGCAGAGGTGAATACATTTGTTCCATGTCCTTACAGTGGCTGACATAGTGGGGGAGACAGAGGAAGGAATCTTAGTGGATGAGGTGGTAGAGAGCAACCATGGAGCTAGGTCTGTGCCAGGTGTGAGGGCGGATTCCAACTGGCCCCACGTGGTGCGTGGCGCAGGTGAAAACCATTCCCTGGATTGGGTAAGAACAGAGGCCATGTAGTAATGTTGGAAGTCCACATATCCAGTGCCGCCTGCCTTGCGATTTTTAATAAAGGTGGCGTGAGCGCATCTAGCCCTCTTGCCTTGCCAGATGAAGAAAGAAAAAAAAGACTGGAGTGACTTATAGTACTGGGCAGGAACGGGAAATGGTAGGGTCCTGAAGAGATAGAGGAATTGGGGCAAGTGAAACATTTTGAATGCCGCTAAGCGACCTGTTCATGTTAGTTCCTGAGATGCCAGCTTGTGGAGTTCAGCTTGGAGTTTGCTACGAAAAGGGACATAGTTTTGGTGGAACAGTTGGTTAGTAGATTTGGTCAGTTGGATACCTAGATAAGTGATGCTTGTATCCGCCCATGTGTACGGGAATTGGCATTGTAACAGTAGACTTGTAGGGGCATTAACTCCTAGATTTAAAGTATGACATTTGGATTCATTGACCTTATAGTAGGACACCTTACTGAAGCAAGCTAGCGTCTCTTGAACAGCCGGGAGTGAGGTGGAAGGGTCAGACAGCATGAGTATGACTTCATCAGCGAATAAGCTGATTTTTTATTCACAACCTCCTGCTGAGATACCAGTAATAAGCCGATTTGATCGAGTGGATTGGGATAATGTTTCCATTAATAAGTTGAAAATTAGAGGGGAAAGGGGGCATCCCTGTCTAGTTCCGTTAGTAATAGTAAAGGGAGATGATAAAGAGTCTGCTGAGTATACTTGGGTCGAGGGATTAGAGTATAGGGCCATGATTGCCCTATGTATCTGTCCCGTAAATCCGAATTTAGAGAGGACCGAGGATAAGAATCCCCAATGTACCCTGTCAAACGCTTTTTCAGCGTCTAGGGTCAGGAGTACAGAGGGGGCCCCAGAAATTGCTGCCTGATGGATGACGTTGACCATTCGTCTTGTGGCGTCTGAAGCCTGGCGGCCCTTGGTGAATCCCGATTGATCCTTGTGAATAAGTGTGGGGAGAATGTCGTTCAATCTATTAGCTATCAGTTTGGCATATAATTTGGCGTCCACATTGAGAAGAGAAATGGGGCAAAAGTTTTGGGGCGAGGACGGGTCCTTGCCCGGTTTCGGGAGAGTGACTATTATAGCATTTAGCATGTCTGGGGGAAAGGACGAGGCTGTCGCGGCCGAGTTGAATACTTCACAGAGGGTGGGGTTCAGAACCTGTAGGAAACTCTTATAGTATTCTCCGGTGAACCCGTCGGGTCCCGGTGATTTAGAATTAGGAAGATTGGCAATAGTATGGTCTAGTTCGGTGGTCGCGAAGGGGGCATTAAGGGACTCTAACTGGTCGTTGGATAGCGAAGGGAGGCTAATTCTCTCCAGAAAGGTCGCTATGTCCTGTTGGGTCGGTTGGTTGGTAGCTTTGTCATCTCTTATGTTGTATAGATCAGCATAGTATGTACTAAAGGCAGTAGATATCTCATGGGGTTTCAGTAACTTGCCCTGGATCTTTTTGCTCTTGCTCCTAATTGGATAAACACACCCCTAATGACGGCCTTGTGGGCGGCCCACACCACCACCGGGTCGGATACCAAATGAGAATTTATGGAGAAATATTCCTCCAGGTGTTGCTGTATGATGCTTGCAGTGGATGGGTCTCGGATTAGGAAGTTGTTAACTCTCCAGAGGTAAGAGTTTGTTTGCGGGGTCTTTGTATCAATAGTGATGCTAACAGGGGCATGATCCGACCAGGTGGTGGGGTGAATCACCGAAGCCGAAACTCTTTGGAGCAATGATCAGTCCGACAGAAACAGGTCTATGCGCGAGTAGGTGTTGTAGCGCAGGGAAAGGTAGGTGTAATCGCGTTCGCTCGCATGACAACACCGCCACACATCAAATAAGTTATTAGGGGGGGCGTGTCCTGGCTATGGAGGAGTGAGGACGTGCATCTCCTGAGCTCCGTCCCACCGCCGCACAGATCATAGCCTGGAGGGAGAATCTTACCCCATCCGCAGCCCAGAATGTCACAGCGGAACCGGTCCACCTCCCAGCCGCCGAGACCGGACCGGACCAAGCAAGGGCAGCTTGATTTTTTCGCCGGGAGCAGCACACGCAGCTGCGAGGCTCCAAAGATGGCGGCGGCGACGAAGGCCGCAAAGACACCCAAGGCCTCGCTGCACACCAGGTCGCAAGCCCTGGAGGAATCCCCGGTCCCGTCGCCAGAATCGGTGAGTGACTCTCTCCCACGGGGCTCCCCAGATTCCCCCAGGCTTAGGGGAGACGATCGTGAGGCCCCCGATCCTATGGATGACCTAGAAGTTCGGCGCCATATTTTCTCCCTCCCCACTAAGGCAGACCTGGAACGGTTTGCTGACAGGGTAGAACGGGCCCTAAAAGAGGAGATAGCCCAGGTCCGGGCCGATACTGCACATCTAGGGGGGAGGCTGGAGACCCTGGAGCAAAAATTTGAAGAATCCCTGCCGGTCATCTCCATGCTCAGAGACAAATGCACTACCCAAGATCACCAAATAGAAGCCCTGCTGTGCCAGATTGACGATATGGAGAACCGCAGTCGCAGGGCCAATATTAGGGTCCGCGGCCTGCCGGAAGCCACAGGAGCCAGGGACATTATCCCAACCCTGGAAGGAGTCTTTAAAGAAATCCTGGGCCTCCCGGCTACAGCCACTATTGAGATAGACCGGGCGAACAGGGCCCTGAAGCCCCCCTCCCAAGATGTAAATAACCCCAGAGACATTATCTGTAAACTTCACAAATATACTCTAAAAGACCGCATCATGCAGAAAATGAGAGGGAAACCCTTCTTTGATTTTGATGGCACCCATCTAGCCTTTTACCAAGACATTTCAAGGCGCACTCTCATGCAGCGCAGAGCATTGCGCCCCCTGCTGACAGCTCTCCAAGATGCAGGCCTGACATATCGCTGGGGGTTCCCCTTTTACCTGCAAGCCACTAAAGAAGGCAGGACTGTGACACTTCGCACCAAAGATGACCTCCCGAACTTTTTAGATTCCCTCGGCTTGGATCCGGTGGACTTCCCTGACTGGAGAGGCTGGACAGACCAACCGACGCTAAACCTGCCACAGCCCCAACCATGGCAATCATCCTCTCGCAGGAATCGCAGAAGAGACCGCAACCGCCGCCCATCAGATCTCCCAATGGACCCGTCCTTTTGAAACGACAGCCGGCGTTGCTGCACAATGATACTACAATTCAAGCTGCTACCATAGGAGCAATTCCCCTAACTGTTGTGCTGAAGATCTCACCACTGCCCTGGCCCTAGGGCCATATATGCTTTAATTTTTTGATCTGTTCCCCCCTTGTTTTCTTTTACCGGTTTCTATACCGTGCCACTTTTATCCGCCCCCCAATTTGCTTTTACAATCAGATATGCCCCCCCCCCCCTTTTTTTTTTTTTTTTTTTACTGCGGGTTATTGAACATGACTATGCCCATTGCTATGGCCCGGAACAAGATTGTAGAGCTCGGCTCACCCAGAGGGGAACGGACAGTTCCTCCCCATACGAACATACCCTCCCTGGTTCTCCCCCCCTTCACACTACGCTAGACGAGGTGGGCGGAGCTGGGAGTATTCCCGTCCATTCCCCAGGTTGGCTCACGTATCCCCAGTAGGCCACCCTCCTTAGGGTGATGGTCCCAGTTGGGACCCCAGGTCATACTCCCGGAACCTCTCCCCATATAGGGGACAGGGCCCTGGACGAGGCCTTTAGTATGGACTGTGTATGTAGTGGCAAAGGCCACTGTGATGTACAAATTGTCTACCTGTTACTTACCTTCTGTGTTTTCCTCCCCCTCACCCCCTACTCTTTACTCTTGACTCTACTCTTGCTCTCTCTAGACCACCTATACCAGGTGTGCCAAGCTGCTGGATCGCCTCGCCGGGCTCGACTTCAGCCAACTGAACTAGTGGACCCCCGATCTCTCCCATGGCATCTTTAAAGGTAAGCACTTACAATGTTAGGGGGCTTTGTTCCCCCCACAAACGCAGTAAACTGTGGTGGGAACTAAAGCGTTTAAAAACACAAGTGCTCTTCCTACAGGAGACACACTTCACGCCCCAATCCCTTCCCAGACTACCTACCCACCTCTTTAACCAATGGTTCCTTAGCAATTCACCAACACCCAAATCTAGAGGGACAGCCATAGCAATTCACAAATCATGCCCCTTCTTGACCCTAGGGAGCGAAATAGACCCTCGGGGCAGATATGTGTTTCTTAAAGGTAGCATTGCAGGTCAGATGTACACGTTTGCAACGATCTATGCCCCAAACACAGACCAACTCACCTTTCTTGACTCAACTCTAGACCGACTGACAGACTTCAGGGAGGGCAGACTGGTCCTGGGAGGAGACTTCAACATCAGCCCAGACCCCTTCTGGACACTTCCCACACGAAGACCACACACTCTTACGCATTTCTAAGACGCTTTCGGAAAACACTCCAATCTCACCTATTGGTAGATTGCTGGCGTACGCTAAACCCAACGGGTCGTGACTTCAGTTACTACTCCAAAGTGCACGACGTATACACTCGGATAGACCACATATATGTGGACCTCAGGACACTAGACCTACTTCAGACCGCGGCCATTGTCAACATATCCATATCGGATCATGCACCGGTCACCGTTGCCTTAGATTTGCCGGCAGGCTTGAACAAAGCCTGGACATGGCGGTTAAATGACAACTTATTGGATGACCCGGTCGCGGTGAAGAAAGTGTCGGACACATTGCCACACTACTTTGCCGAAAATTCGGCGGACGGGCTGGAGGACGGTCTGGTGTGGGAGGCCCACAAAGCGGTGGTTCGGGGGGAGCTGATTTCACAGGGGGCGAGGCTCAAGCGGGAAAGGGGTGCGGACTTTCTCAGGGTACATACTGCCCTGGGAAGGGCAGAACTACAACACAAGGCGAACGGCACCCCAGAGGCCCTAAAGGAACTGACGGAACTAAGGGAGCTTTTCCTACGCCTCCTTGACCGTCAAACCCGTAAGCAATTTCGGTATGTGGCCCATAAATATTACGAACATGGAAACAAATGTGGACGGATGCTAGCACGTGCAATTAAAAAACAAAATGCTACATCTCACGTCCAGAAATTGCGCTCCTCGTCGGGCGAATTGGTGGCCCACTCTTCCAAAATAGCTTCAGGATTTAGGGACTACTACACAGGTCTTTACAATTTAAACCCTGACATACCCCCCAACACACAAGACGTCAGACGACAGACGATCCGGAATTACCTTGACTCAGCTAACCTCCCCCCACTCACTGACGATCAGACTGCGACACTGGAACTCCCTATCACCGTTAATGAAATTGGGACCACAGTGGGGTCCTTGCCCAACGGGAAGAGCCCAGGTCCTGACGGGTTCACTAAACCGTACTATACGACTTTCCTTTCCCACCTGGCATTGCCCATGTGTAAGTATTTTAATTCCCTGGCAGAGGGTAAGACTATCCCCTCCGAAGCCTTATTGGCACACATAACGGTTATTCCGAAAGAGGGCAAGGATCCCACTGTCCCCCAGAGCTATCGCCCCATCTCCCTTCTCAATTTGGATATTAAATTGCTAGCAAAAATTTTGGCAAACAGGCTTAAACATCTTCTGCCCAACATCATACACCCTGACCAAACAGGCTTTATAGTCGGCCGAGAGGCCAGAGACAACTCCCTTAGAGCGGTCCAACTCATCCACTGGGCCCGAACTTGCCCAGACCCCACGCCTTATATTGTCCTGTCAACTGACGCCGAAAAGGCCTTCGACCGCGTGGACTGGCCGTACATGACGGAGGTCCTGCGGTCGATCGGCCTAGGCCCGCGCACACTGACCACGATCCTGGCGTTATACTCCACGCCCTGCGCCCAAGTCAAAGTTAATGGCACCTTATCCACTAGATTTCCCATCAGAAATGGCACACGGCAGGGGTGCCCATTGTCACCCCTCCTGTTTGCCCTGGTCCTGGAACCCCTACTCCGGACCATCCGAGCTAACCCAGATATCAAGGGCCTTCAGGTAGGTAACGCAGAACATAAGCTTTCTGCATACGCAGATGATGTCCTGTTTCATCTATCAAACCCGCTGATATCATTGCCCAACCTAATGAAAGAGCTAAAGCTATTTGGGACCTTGTCCAACTTCAAAATCAATTTGACAAAGTCCGAGATTCTTCCTATCAACCTCCCTGCACATGTAGCCAGTGGTCTCCGGACCTCCTTTCCCTTCACCTGGGCCACGACATCCCTGCGATACTTGGGTATACAACTGACAGATAAATTTTACACCTTGTATACTGCTAATTATACCCCATTACTAACGGCTGTTAAAAGTGACCTACAACGCTGGACGCGTACGGCTTTCACCTGGCTGGGTCGGGTTAATATTATCAAGATGACTGTACTGCCCCGCATCCTTTTTTACTTACAGATGCTTCCGATCCCCCTGCCCAAACAATTTTTCCACCGCATCTCTAGCATGATGATCGCTTTCATCTGGAACGCACGTAAATCTAGAATAGCGCTCAGAATACTGCGACGTTCAAAACGCACAGGAGGCCTGGGAGTTCCCGACGTTAAACAATACTACCGAGCAATAGCTCTGCAAAGGATCCTGAACTGGCGCTTCCATACCCACACCAAGGTCTGGGTGCCTCTTGAGAAAAGCCTGGCGGGTAGGAATTTATCCTACGCACCGTGGCTGTCGCGGGAACACAGGGGGTTGTCGGACACAACTTCACCTCTGACGACCCATGTTCTAAACGTCTGGGACAAGGCCAATACCGAGTTCGGCTTGGCCCCCCCGGTGTCCCCGCTGGCCCCCCTGGGAGGTTTCCGATGGTTTCCCCCAGGAGAACAAATTTCCTTCTTTGACCCGTGGGTGGATGATGGGAACGCCAGCTGTGGGAAACTCATGAGGGACGGTAAACTTCAAAGCTACGAAACACTCCCGGTAGGCAGACAAGGCTCCCGTATGAACTTCTGGAAATATAGACAGATACACCACTTTTTCGAGATTCATGGTCACACTATCAGGGACCCCTTGACGCTCACCCCCTTTGAAAGGTTGTTCACAGAGGACGCTCCTATTACGCACATGGTATCGGAACTATACAGACTCCTCACTTCCACTGCAACACAAGTTAAACTCGCTTATGTTAGGCGATGGGAGTCTGATCTGGGAACGACCTTCACAGGGCCACAGCTTGACCACCTATACCAACTAACCCACTCGTCTTCCATTGACTCACGGACGCAGGAGACGAACTTTAAACTTCTATCCCGGTGGTACAGAGTCCCAACAGACCTGGCAAATATCTATACCTCTACGTCGCCACTATGTTGGCGAGGCTGCGGACTTAGAGGCACACTACTCCACATTTGGTGGGACTGCCCCTTGATCAAACCCTTCTGGGAGGACATAAGGGAACAAATTAAAATAGTGACTGGTCTGGAGATCCCACTATCCCCGAAACACTTCCTGCTACATGTCCCCACGATCCCCATTCAGCAATACAAAAAAAATGTGCTGCCTCATCTGCTTAATGCGGCAAGGCACCTTGTGCCACTGCATTGGAAAACATCCAGGATCCCTACGAGGGAAGACTGGATCACGGGGGTGACTGTGGTTAAGGAAGCAGAAGACTGGATAGCGACCTGTCGCGACACACGAGATAGGTACACTACCATATGGGCCCCCTGGTCGGAATATACCTCAGACCCCACTTTTGTCCCGTCAAGTTTGGACACTGCTCTATTAGAACTGTCAGAGCCATCCCTCAAAGCCCGCAGGTTGGCAAGTACACATAATAACCCCCTGCCCACTTGAATCCGGCTATGCCCAGCGACCAGAGAGAACCAGTGAGGACTGATCACCATGGCACCGAGCCCGGCGAGGGGTAACTTGCAGCCTTTTGGACGCTTGAAGGTAAACCTGGTATATCCTTCTTTTACTCCCCCCTTTTCCCCCTCTCTCTTTCCATTCCATCCCCTCTCTTTTCCTCCCCCTGTTTCCCTTCTTACCCAATCCCTATTCCCTGTTTACAACTGTTGATTTACATATTCTGTTGCTGATTGCACTCTCAACCAAGGAGCTACTCAAGGAGCCGAGGGTAAGGCCGATTTTTCAGACACTGGTGACTATGGGGCCGTCCCCGAGTATTGAAGGGACACCGCTGGCCCCGAGTCTAACTCCAGGACCTCATGTGGGGTGCCCGGGGCGGGCGAGTTGTAGCAGGGTGAGGTTTGTTGGAGGCCCCATGGCCCCCCCCCTGTTCGGCTCGCGGGCTAGGGCCCCTACTGATGTGGCAACCCGCGTGGACGGCCACCAGTCTCGCCTCGATAGGGCGAGGCCGTTCACGGGGACTCCGGTAGCCTTGCCCTCGGGGAACGGCTGGCGTTACGGCCGGACCCTATATCATTGACCCAGAAATTACCACCCTCCTTGGTTGACACCATGTTATGGGATGCCCGTTGGCACCCCCACGCCTTATTATAATATGTGTCTTTGTCTTTGTTTTGTGTGTTTAACAGACCCCTCCGGGGCCTTGAAGCCAGAGAGACCCTGCGAGGTCGCTAGTACTGCCTAACGACAATCTTCTGGTAAACGTATGTATGTCATGTGTATTTCTTTGGTTGAAAAAAAACTAATAAACTTGATTATACAAAAAAAAAAAAAAGTTATTAGCGGAAATATTTTTTTTTAAAGGGGATGCATGCCTCTTAGTGCATGCTGTGAAATCCAGATCTTGGTCTGGGACAAGATTAAAGTCTCCGCACAGTAAAAGATGTCCCTTTTGGGAGCACTTGATTTTCTTCGGGACAGACTTAAGAAATGACATTTGTCGTTGGTTCAGTGCATATATAGAAGCCAACGTGTATTGAACATTGTTGATCGTGCATATTAATATAACATAACGACCCTCCGGGTCGGATATACATTTTTGTAGTTGAAAAGAAACCGTGTTCCGAACAGCAATTAATACCCCTCTCTGCTTCTTCATGTAGCATGAAGTAAAAACATGGGGAAATTGCTGGTTTTGGCAACGGGGGGGTGAGTTTTGCAGGAAGTGAGTCTCCTGGACGCAAAGTATGTCGCACTTAAGCGATACAGCCGAATTCCACATGGACAAGCGTTTAACCGGATGATTCAGTCCCTTTGCGTTTAAGGTCAAAATGGTGAAGGACATGGTGCCAAGGCAGGGGTGTAGGGTGCAAGGTTTTGACTTACAGTTAGAAGGAGTTCAGACGGTCCCAGTCCTACTGTCAGAGCTGCGGCAGGGATGGACGTTCAAGGGAAGCACCCGGGGGTTGGTTATGCAGCGATTGGAACGAGTGGTTCAGATTCTGGATGTGCAGGAGAATCCCAGCGCTAGGATGAGAACTACTAAATGGCAAAAGAATGGTAAAACAAAAAAGGATCAAAATAAAGCAACACTTATCAGCAGGCCGGAGTATATCCGATTGCTGAGCAAACTTGGGGTAAAGTTCAGGCTCAAGGAGCAAAAGTAAAACACGAGCAATATAACAAGCTGCCAGCCGGTACGGGTGTAGTAGTAGTCTAAGACAGGTATAGGCATAGGCAATCAGTGCGGCTTGGTGGAAGGATGAGCGTTATGGCGGGGGCTCCTGTGAGATGGGGAGGGTCTCCCCGGCGGATCAGCGTAGGCTTTCGGAGGTTCCGGAATGATGCCCCATGAAAGCAGCAGCTTTGTGCCCCCCTCTATGGTGGAGATGGTATGCGGAATACCGTTGTGCGTCACCAGTATAGTAGCAGGGTGATGCCATTTGTAGATTATTTTATGATTTGCCAAAGCAAATGGTTACGGTTTCAGCTGCCTCCTCATCTGAAGCGTATGTTGGGACAAGTCCGCGTACATTTGGATATCAGCATAGAGGGCAGGGAGAGCTTGGAGTGCACGGGCCTTATACAGGATTTGCTCCTTCGCTTGATAAAAATGGATGCGCAGGAGAACATCTCTTGGGACCGTGTCTGCTAGGTGGCGCGGCTTAGGAATCCTGTGGATGCGGTCTATTGTCAGTTCAATGGGGGACAAATCAGGCAGTAGACCAGAAAATAGGGTACTCGCAAAGGTGCGGAGGTCTGCAGGGAGGACAGTCTCTGGGACACCCCTCATTTTTATATTATTGCGCCTGGATCCAGTCAGTGTCTTCCTTCTGGGTCACGCTGGCATCTACAAGGTCATTCACAACGTCAGTGCACTCCTCCATTTTCTCCTCCCTATCTCCAATATGCTGCATGTCAGTGGAGAATTTTTGCATCAGGGAGGACAGATTGGACATTAATGAGGATTGCAGGAGCATCAGCATATCCTTCATCGTCATGTCTAGAACAGGCTTCCCTGTTGTGGGGAAGGCCGCAATGGAGGATTGCAAGGAAGAAATGGCAGCAGCGTTGTGCAGGGGATTACTCACGGTTCCGGCCTGGTGTGCGGTTTCCAAGCGCATCCGCGCTTTTGCTGGGATCCGAGTGCCTGGGGACAGCGGAGGGGTGCCGGCGTGAGGTGGGGATGACAGAACCCCTTCTGCTTCTCCCGGATCGCTGCTGGGGAGATCCGTGTAGGCCGTGGGTGTTCGCTGTGTAGCTCCGTCGGCGCCATCTTGAGCAAGTCCCCGCTGTGCTCGCTGGAACGAAAATGCTGTAAGCTTTTGGATATACCGTTCCTCCTTCCGCTTGCGGGACATCATCTCTCCGACGTCCAGAGAGTGTCTCACGGCAGACTGGACGGTCGATGGGTCGGGTAAGCTGCTTGTTTGTCGTCGCTTAAGGTCCGTCTAGCAGGAGCTCAGATTCTAAGCAGCCATACTGCTCGCGCGCAAGCCACGCCCAATAGAGCTTTCTTTTGGTGATATTTAATCACAGCTGCACTTTTATTTTTGCAGTTTTTTTTTTTTTTTGCTAAACTGTTTTTTTTATAGTTTGTTGTATAATTTTGCACAAAGGAACATTTTCTCCTTCACTGATGTGTGCTGATGCGGCTGCACTGATGTACATTGATAGATTGCACTCATAGGCACTGATGAGGCTGCACTGATAGGCACTGATAGGTGGCACTGATGGGCATAGATAGGGGGCACTGATGGGCATTGATAGGGGGCACTGAAGGGCACTCATAGGTGGAACTGATAGGTGGCACTGATGAGCAATGATAGGCACTAGTAGGTGACACTGATGATGAAGCACTGATAGGCACTGATAGGAGGCATTGATGGGCACTAATAAGCACTAATTGGTGACACTGATGAGGAAGCATTGATTGGCAACACTGATGGGCACTGAATGGCAACACTGATGGGTACGTATTGGCAGCACTGGTAGGCACTGTTTGGACTGAACTGATCAAGACACTGATAATCAGTGCCCTGATTATCAGTGTAGCTGTCCCTTTAACACAAGCCAGCTATCGCCTTTCTTCTCCCCTCTTCATGCTGTGAGCATGAAGAAAGAAATGCCGATAACTGGCTTGTGCTTACAATGTGATCAGCTGTCATTGGACACAGCTGATCACATGGTAAAGGGCTGCTGTGATTGGGACTGTGAAAGGGCACAGCAAGCACATAGCATGCTGCCTGTGCACTGCAGGGGGCACAGAGGAAATGCGATCCCGGGAGGATGTTCATGGACACCCTCCCATCAAAATAAGCCCACGCTGCAGCCATTTTTCAGCTATAGTGTGGACGGGAACTGGTTAAATACAAAGAGCAGCAATCAGAGAGGACCAGAGGAGACTTAAAGTGATTGTAAAGGTTTGCTAAAAAAACAAAAAACAAACATGTAATACTTCCCTTCTCTGTGCAGTTGGTTTTTCACAGAACAGCCCCGATCCTCCTCGTCTCAGCTCCCTCTTTGCCACTCCTAGCCCCTCCCTCCTTTGAGTGCCCCTCAGCCAGCACCTGGCTACAGGGGCACCCAAGCCGTGTCAGAGCTTCGTGTACCCATTTAGACACAGAGCCCTGACCTGTCCACCTCTCTCCCCTGATTGGCTGACTGACTTTGATTTACAGCCGCGGGAGCCAATGGCGCCGCTGCTCTGTCTCAGCCAATCAGGAGGAGTGTACTGGATGGCTGAGAGGATTGTGGACATCACTGGAGAGAGGAGGGGCTCAGTTAGGTAATTAGGGTGGTGCATAGAATGCATTAAGATAAAAAAAAACTTCTGCCTTTACAATTCCTTTAATCCACTCAACTCAATAAGAGCGGATGAGTTATTTTAGCACCGCTCCTTATTTTATCTCACAGTAATTTTCATGAAAAAATTATCAAATAACTTACATGTCACTAAGATATGTAATACTTAAAAAAAAACATGGTAATACCTAAAGGTCTATTTTACTACCCTATAAATAAAGCTTTTACAAAAAATAACACCAGTCCTAGCTTCTAAAGCTCATTGGAGGCGAGAGTGATGTAACTGGTGGTGTGGGTGATGTCACTGTTCCTCCTGGAAAATACGCTCCAGCTCATTGCATTGTTCAGTTGGCGGCATGATGACATCACCTCACACTACCTGAAGGGTTGGAAACTGGGAGGGACGAGGTATGGGCGGCTCTAACGTGAATTTGGTGCAACAATTGCAAAAAAAAAAGGCCTTTATCACTCAAATGTCTATTTATAAAAAATTGTCTGTCGACGAGTGTGTCAATAAAATTTTTTGGGAGCAACATCACACGATCACGCAAATTGTCGCGACGCAGTGCCGAATTGCAAAAAAAGGGGCCCGGTCATTTGGCAGCCAAATCCTCCGGGGCTGAAGTAGTTAATATAAGTACAATTATTTGGCACAATGGGCCAGATCCTCAAAAGGGATACGCCGGCGTATCTACTGATACGCCGTCGTATCCCTGTTTCTATCTTTGGAACTGATCCACAGAATCAGTTTCCAATAGATAGTCAGAAGATCCGACATGTGTAAGGGACTTACACTGCCGGATCTTAGGATGCAGTACCGCATCCGCCGCTGGGGGCATTTCGAGTCGAAATGCCGCTTCGCGTATGCAAATGAGCACTTACGGAGATCCACGAACCGGTTTCGCTTCGTGAAATCTCCGTAAATACTTACGTTGCAATCGTAAAATTAGGGCTGCTTTTACAAAGTGTAAACTGTTTACACCTTGTAAAAGTAGACCCTTCTTACCCGCGACGCTGTTATTTTTTTTTTTATTTTTTTTTTTTCGCCGTGTCTTTTTTTTTTCCCGACGCAACTTTTTTTACCCGGCGCGATTCACAAAACACGGCGTAACGTAATTTTGTGCTATGCTTGTCGGGAAAATGAAGTCATGAGCATGCGCAGTACGGCCGGCGCGGGAGCGCGCCTAATTTAAATGGGAATCGCCCATTTGTATTAGGAACGCCTTGCGCCGGACGGAGTTAAGTTACACCGCAGCAAATTTCCAGGTAAGTGCTTTGTGGATCGGCACCTAACTTGGGAGATTTGCGGCAGTGTAACTTAACTCTGAAAAGTGAAGTTGCGCTCGGCGGCTGTGGATCTGGCCCAATGTACCCAAAATAAATAAGCTTTATCTTGGGGATGTATCTCGGCTCATTGGCAGCTTCATAATCACTTGGCATATAAAAGTAGATGTAAACCATAATTGAATGAAATTTATTTTGCTAAATGATGTTTGTTTTTAGTTATCTGCTTCAAAACTGCTTTCACCCCCTCCTGCCCAGGCCAATTTCCAGCTTTCAGCACTGCCACATTTTAAATGACAATTATGCGATCATGCCACGCTGTACCCAAATAATTTTTTTTGGTGGTATTTAGTCACCACTGGGTTTTTAATTGTTTTGCTTGATAAATTAAAAAGACCAAAAAAATATTTTTTCTTTTGTATCTTTTATTTGAAAATATGTTAAGCATCAAAAGTTTATTGAAGGCATATGTAATTTCACAAATCAAAGCATACAAAAGGAACATGTAACTGTTGTTGTAGAATCTCATATTAGCCAATTTATTTCATATTATTCATATTGATTTGCATATGTTTTATTGATAATATAATTATTAGCAATATTATTTTTCATATTATTCATATTGATTTGCATATGTTTTATTGATAATATAATTATTAGCAATATTATTTTTCATATTATTCATATTGATTTGCATATGTTTTATTGATAATATAATTTTTTTCAATATTATTATTCATATTATTATATAGTAGTGGTCTTATCAATATTATTAATCAATAGTAAAGAAATATTTTTTAATCTTTATTACTGTATACGATGTTATTCCATAAATATAAAGAAAGTCTTCATTTTTCAGTGTTGAACTTTAGATGATCTCTCTGCTTCATGCTGGTATTTTTTATAAGACAGTCACAAGTTTACTGGGTGAAAGTATATTAGGATAGTTCATTTTTTAGTTCACTAATTAGAAAATAAACATTTTGACAGAGATTGGAATACAGCCTGATAAGATAAGATAGGGCCATATTCTCGTAGAATGGCTTAAAAATGCGGCGGCGTAACGTATCTCATTTACGTTACGCCGCCGCAAGTTTTACGGGCAAGTGCTTGATTCACAAAGCACTTGCCTGTAAAGTTGCGGCGGCGTAGCGTAAATCCTCCGGCGCAAGCCCGCCTAATTCAAATGATCCGGGTAGGGGGCGTGGGTCATTTAAATTAGGCGCGTTCCCGCGCCGAACGTACTGCGCATGCGCCGTCCCTAAAATTTCCCGACGTGCATTGCGCTAAACGACGTCGCAAGGACGTCATTGGTTTCGCCGTTAACGTAAATGGCGTCCAGCGCCATTCACGGACGACTTATGCAAACAACGTAAATTTTTACATTTTGACGCGGGAACGACGGCCATACTTAACATTGACTGCGCCTCATAGACCCAGGGGCAACTTTACGTGTCGCAAATCTTACGTAAACGTCGTAAATTCACAGCGTCGGTCAGGCGTACGTATCCTCTGGCGAATTTGGATCTGATGGCTGTACACACCATCAGATCGAAATCCGCGCGGAATACATCCACGGTGACGTGTCGCGCCGTCGCCGCGACGATGACGCGGCGACGTGCGCGACGCTGGAAGGTAAATACTTCCACGCATGCGTCGAATCTTTACGACGCATGCAAGGGAGGGGAGCGGACGGACTGATCCGGTGAGTCTGTACAGACAACCGGATCAGTCCGCTGGACTGGATTCCAGCGGATAGATTTCTTAGCATGCTAAGAAATTTTTATCCGCTGGGAATCCGTCGGCTGGATTTTTATCCGCCGGGAAATGTCCGCTCGGACGTACACACGACCGGATCTATCTGCTGGAACTGATCCGCGGATCAATCCCAGCGGATAGATCCGGTCGTCTGTACGAGGCCTAAGAATCAGTCGCATAGATACGACGGCCCAGATTAGGACTTACGACGGCGCACATGGCATTGCGCCATCGTAAGCCCTTTTAGAATCTGGGCCATAGTCTTTAAAGGTAATAAATAATCATTGTCAAGGATAAATGATAAAACTTCTTATACAGGTGGTTTAAAAATCATTATGTGGAATATGGGAAAGTTATGTACAGTACATTAAAGCGGAGCTCCACCCTAAAGTGGTACTCACGCTAATCGGAACCCTCCCTCCGGTGTCACATTTTACACCTTTCAGGGGGAAGGGGGGTGCAGATACCTGTCTTAAGACAGGTATTTGCACCCACTTTTGGCCACATAGTCTCGGGCAGACTGCGGGCAGAACGTCACCTATCGTTCTCCCCCGTTGTGCTCTGGGAACACTCGACTCCCAGAGCACAGCGGGAGCCAATCAGCGGCGCAGCGTAACTCGCGCATGCGCCGTAGGGAACCTGGGTAGTGAAGCCGGAGCGCTTCACTTCCTGGTTCCCTCACTGAGGATGGCGGAGGGGGCAGCAGAGTGACGAGCGATCGCTCGTCCTCTGCTGCAGACGGCACTGGACTCCAGGACAGATAAGTGTCCTAATATTAAAAGTCAGCAGCTGCTGGCTTTTAATATTTTTTTTTCATGGCACATCCACTTTAATTATGTTTGACAGGGTCAAAAAGGCATGCTTGTGATCTCATTAAAACTGTTAAAATACAATGAATAAGAAAATGTAAATTAAATTAATAGTTAGACAATATTGAATAAAGTAGTTAGCTTTGTGTATGTATATATATATAAATAAATAAAGGTAAATGATACAGTACCTTTTTGTGAAACCAATATATGAATACATACATATAGGATTATATAGTAAGACATAGAACACATAAGGTGGGGTTATTGCAAGTTCATTTTCCCAAAGTCGTAAATCTGTTATCCTTGAGTTGGTGGAGTCTTATCAGGACAAGGAGGGTTTGATCTAACATGGCTGGGTGCCATACTAACTCTACACAGGAGTTTTTTGGACAAAACCAGTTATAAATATTTTTAAGAAACATATAGGAATTCTGGGAATGAGTACGTTCGTCTGGTTGTAGGACAGGTGTCAGATTTAGGCTGCATTCACACCTGAGCGTAGCGTTTTGCATTGTTTTTTACCGCGATTTGTTGCGACAAAACGCGGCGGTTTTTACCGCGATTTGCCGCAACAAAACGCCTTAGGCTGCAATCGCACCTGAGCGTTTTGTCGCCTGAAGCGCGACGCCCCAAAACGCTAGAGGGGAAAAAATACATTATTCTCTATGGAGATGGTTCACATCTCCACTACAAAACGCCTGACGCCGAACGCCTGAAGCCCAAAAAAGTTCTGGACCCTTTTTAGTCGCTCGAATTTGGGCGTTTGGGCGTTTTACATTGGTGACCCTAGACCTGTAAAAAATTGCGGTAAAAAACGCTGTGTTTTGTCGCGGCAAATAGCGGTAAAAAACGTGGCGTTTTATCGTGGCAAATCGCGGTAAAAAAACACAGCAAAACGCTACACTCAGGTGTGAATGCAACCTAATGGTTAGTTACATTGACGTAGATCTTAGCAACCAATCATGTTCTACCTAATATGCTTGCATTGTAAGAAACTGTATAAAATAAACCTGCATCTTGTAATACTTTGAACATAAACCTGTATGTTCTCAGCTGCTGTTAATAAACCTGCATCACTGAAGTCCTGTCTGGTTCAATACTTTTTTTATTCTACTTCACTGTATAGTTAAACTTTTTGAAAGTCAGAAGTTTCATAATCATAAGGTATCAAGATGTGTTCATATGGGGGTGCATGCGCGACGCTGAGCAGGATGGACGCCTGAGGAACTAGCTCCGCTCCAACAGGGCTGATTATGGCTCACAGAGGGCTATAAACTCTTAGCCAGATTCAGGAAACTTACGACGGCCTTATCAGTAGATACGCCGTCGTAACTCCGAATCCGCGCCATCGTAACATTAAAGGGGTTGTAAAGACAAAAATATTTTCCTCTTAAATTAAAGTCTGACAGTAGCTGATAAAGTAAAAAGTAATGTTTTGCATTATAACTAGTTTGATACCTGTTGAAATCAAGCTGTTTTATTTACCTCCGTCACTCCTGAATCATTATTCTCACTGACTTCCTGGTTTGCGGTGCGCATTCATTCTTGCTACATCACGGCCTAATGGGAACTACAGTTCCCATTAGGCTTAGCCTCCATGCCTGTGAGGGATAAGAGAGCATCTTCACGCAGGGCTGTAGTCATAGGGAGGGGGTGAGCACATTCTGCTTTCCACCATGCAAAACGGCTCAGATGCTGGTGGAAAGCAAAAAGAGGAGAGACAGGAAATTGTATTTTCAAACCAGGATTACTGTATTTTGGAGGTCAAAAGGAAAAACAAGGTAAGTGATATTTAAATGCTCTAGCTTACAGCAATCAATTGATCTAATAAAAAACGAACCTTTAGTGTTCCTTTAAGCGTATGCTCAAACTGAGATACGCTTAAATGTTGCCTAGATACGACTGACGTAAGTCTCCTACGCCATCGTATCTTAGCTGCCTATTTCCGCCGGCCGCTAGGGGCGTGTATGCTGATTTACGCCTAGAATGCGTAAATCAGCGAGATACGCTTATTCACGAACGTACGCTTGCCCGTCGCAGTAAAGATACGCCGTTTACGTAAGGCGTTTTCAGGCCTAAAGTTATTCCACCAAAAAGATAGCGCAGCCAATGTTAAGTATGGACGTCGGACCCAGGCGTCGAATTTTTTAATTTTTACGTCGTTTGCGTAAGTCGTCCGTGAATGGGGCTGTGCGTAATTTACGTTCACGTCAAAACCAATAAGTCTTTGCGGCGTAATTTGGAGCATGCGCACTGGGATATGTCCACGGAAAGCGCATGCGCCGTTCATAAAAAACGTCAATCACGTCGGGTCACGATTCATTAGCATAAAACACGCCCACCTCTTCACAAGTGCATTAGGTGCGCTTAGGCCAGCACATTTACTCTATGCTGCCTAACTTAGGCAGGCATAGCGATACGCTACGCCTGCCTAACGTTAGGCTCAACTACCTGAATCCAGCTATCTGTATCTATCAACTATTCTAACACCCCTCGAGCCTCTTAAAGGTGGTGCATGCTGTCCGCTAAGAAGAAAAGTAAGGGCTCGGCTCAAAAGTCTTACACATTACCTTCTCCGCACCAGGGAACTGTATGGCATGGCTCAAGATGGCGCCGCCGACGGAACTAATGGCACTCTCTCCCAGGCTCCTCTCCCATCACAGCCTCGGACTCCCGATTTCTCGGAGAATGGTTCACCTGTGCTTTCTAAGGCAGATCTGGACTCCAGCCTGGAGGCTATGTATTCCAGGCTGGCTGCCAAGTTCCAATCGGAGCTCCACAAGACCTCCCACACTTTGTCCCAGGAGATTGCGGCCTTGGGCACGAGGACCGACAGACTGGAAACGAAACATGACGAGCTTGCCCTGGCCTATAATGACCTCAGTCGGGAGCATGCAAATTTTGCATCGGCCTTCTCCCTGATCCAAGCGCAGGTCGAGGACCTTGACAACCATAACAGACGCAATAATTTGTGCCTACGAGGTATTCCAGAGACCGAGACGGACTTGATTCCAGCGGTCATCCGGCTTTTTAAGTCTCTGCTCCCGGACTGTGACTCTGCGGCCTTTACGTGTGATCGGATCCACAGTTCTATCTATTTTTATCTATCTATCTCTTTATCTATCTCTTTATCTATCTATCTATCTATCTCTTTATCTATCTCTTTATCTATCTATCTATCTATCTATCTATCTATCTATCTATCTATCTATCTATCTATCTATCTATCTATCTATCTTTCTATCTATCTGCTTCTCTAATTAAGGTGGTTGTAAAGTCTATTTTTTTTTATTTTTTGTTGTTTCATAAAGTTTTAACAATTTTTCTTTAATAGTAAACATATTATACTCACCTGTTCTGTGTAATAGTATTGCACAGAGCCCCACGATCCTCCTCTTCTGGGGTGCCCCTTTGGTGCTCTCCTGGTCTTTGTGTGTCACCATAACAAACCGCTACCCAAGGGGGTCACACCTGCGGGATCACTCCCAAGTCAGACTGTGTGCATCTATTGACACACACAACAACACTTGGACATTTCTTCCCTTAATGCAGGGAATGTCTTTACAATCACTTTAATAAAATGTGATGTATTAGTAAAGTGTATGTCCAGCCAGAACTTTTCTCTTAAGGCCTCGTACACACGACCGGTTTCCTCGGCAGAATCAATCAAGAAACTTGCTGGGAGATAATTTTTTGCCGAGGAAACCGGTCGTGTGTACATTTTCGTCGAGGAAACTGTTGAGAAACTCAACAAACCAAAAAGAGAGCAAGTTCTCTATTTCCTCGACGGGAATGGAGAAACTTGCCTTGTCAAGTTCCTCGACAGCCTAACAAGGAACTCGACGAGGAAAAACAATGTGTTTCGCCCGTCGAGTTCCTCGGTCGTGTGTACGAGGCTTTAGGCCTCGTACACACGACCAGGGCTGTGGAGTCGGAGTCGGAGTCGGAGTCGAGGAGTCGGAGTCGGGGGAAATTTTGGGTACCTGGAGTCGGAGTCGGCAAACAATGCACCGACTCCGACTCCTACTAAATTTATATTGGAATAAAAAAAAAAAAGCAAGTTTAAATGTCCCAATTCACAAAAAGTTATAATTAATGACTTCTCTACTGTAAGAATAAAGACCAATGCATGCAGTGCCTCACGTAACCGCAAAACGAACACGTTAAGTGACCGTGAAGAAGCATGCTTTTCATGTGCTTCACTATATGGCACGCAACGCACAATTAGGAGCTGCAATACTTATACTTTCCATAGTGTTGTGTTCTGCTTTTACAGGGAACGCAGCGTCCATGTGTAACCTAGCCTCTCACTGATAAGGGATTAAATAAATATGTTTTTTGCAGGACTAGAGAGTGAGACACTTGTATAAGTGAAGGGAATGGAGGGCCAATAGTTCTGAAGCTGTAAACCATTGGAAAAAACTGCTGTCATTTAGCTAAGGCTATAAAAACTTGTAAACTCCGATTGTTAGCTTAAACTTTAAACATGACTATGGGATTCTCCTAGGAAAATCATGTTTTAGAATAAATGCCCCTTCCTGGATCCTCCCACTGCCCTATCTTCAGCAGCAGATAAGCACACAAAGGAGAAAGCAGCAGCCCAACTACCTCTCTAAGATTATTTTCAGCCCTAAAAATAATAAAGTCTGACTTAAGAGCCTCTATGAAAGAGGATCTGGCAGAG